>NC_140231.1:32665431-32960431 GCF_951802725.1 Rutilus rutilus | reverse complement strand
ATAACAGAGTTTGTTCTCTCGCCTACCAGATTATCCAGCATCCTCATCAAGGCCTCAAACTCCTGCTCCCCGATCTGCCACTTCGGGTGCGAGCTCGACCCGTCTCCAGCCGTCTCCAGGTGGCGTGGGCGAGATTTATACTTGCCTGGGTCCAACATTACCAGGTTATCAGGACCGCCCGCACTGGCGAGGGTGCGGACCTGGAATTTCAGACCAGAAACACTGACATTTAATCGAATAAATTTTGCTTGTGGTTCGCTGTGAAATCTTTAGTGATTTTTCTAAAAAAGTAAACAAAAGAATAACTTTGATATTGTTAGTTATATTTCAACATGAGCACTTAATGGATTAAGGAAACGTTGGTTTACTTCATTATCCATACATCATTTTTTAGAAAAACCATAAGTATCAAATATGATCATCAGGCTTTTGAGGAAGGTTTATTTGTTCATCTCTCAATCATCATTATATTTCATAGCATTATGTGTTTTAAAACTACAGAGCTTTGAAACTAAGCATTTAAATATCATCTTACTAAATCATAGTATTGGTATATAATATCATGAAAGTAGTCTGCTGTTATAAAGATCTCATTAATTTACATTACAAGCATAAGAATCATCTTTTTGTTCAAATAAATGTCAGCATCTGCAACAAATTACATATTTTTGCTCAGTTTGGGCCATAAAAAATTGAGTTGTTTTTCTTTCTCTCTCTCTCTCTCTCTCTCTCTCTCTCTCTCTCTCAATATACTCACTATATTAGACGATTTGTGCCATACAAGCCTGCTGTATCAAATATGATACTACACAACAAACAAAAAAGTTGCTTTTTTTGACTATATTATTATGTCAAGCATTAAAGGGTTAAAGCCCTTCTGGAAACATAATGAATAATTTCATACATTAAAAATGCTAAATTGATGGATACCTGAATCTCACAGGCTGTGACCAGGTTGTGAATGTAGTAAAACGCCTCTTCAACTGTTTCTCCAACAGACACCAGACCGTGATTCCTCAAAATCAACACCTGGACACAAACAATTATCTCAATCACACATTTACACAACATAAAACTGCATAGAGCTTAGGCTTATAGTCAGGCAGAAATTGATATAGCCGTTTAATCTCTGTGTGTATATATGGTACCTTGCTCTTGGGACCCAGGTTCTTCTGTATGAGGACGTTCTCCTCCTCGTCCACCAGGATACCGTGGTAATCGTGGTACGCCACCTCGCCCAGCGCCAGAGCCTCGGGTGAAATGGGCAGAAGACCACATTTCATAGCAGACACCTGGAGGTCAAATGATTTAAATGATTAATATGAAGGTATATAACAGTTAAAATTTAAATAAATATACCATGAAATAAGTTTATCATGAAACATTGCAATGAAATGAGAGCATAAATAAATATTGCAAAATGCATTTATTCAAGAATTAATTATTTTAAGTCTATTAAAAACGAAATGAGACATGAAACACACATCCAAATACAACAGAATTCAAAATTAAATGATCAAATACAAATAAAATATAAAATCAAATAAAAATGCTGCAATTTGTAAATAAATATGAATGAAATGTGAACAAACAAGATGCATGTAATTCTTCATTGGTCACAAAAAAATTCATTTTGCCTCATCTCTTTATGCTAATAATGATATGGAAGCTTGTTTCCGCCACGGAATAAAACAATTTGAAAGATAATTGCAACTTTTTCTTAATAAACTCGAGATATAAACTCACAATTCAGAGGAAAAAATGTCAGAATAAAAAGTCGCAATTACCTTTTCTTTTTTATTAAATGGCGGAAACAAGCTTCCAAATTATGCTAATATTTGACTGTATGCAATAGTTTTAGATAAAAGCATCGGAATTAAATTAATTAATTAATTAAAAAGTTGGTCCCACTTTATATTAAGCGTCTTTACAGTAACTACCATGTTCAAACATTTAAATGAATCATTTGATATAATGCACTAATTGTTTACATGTTTTTGCATTGTACTTACATTTAAAAAAATACCTGCATGTAATTACAGCTGTAATTAAATTCTGTAATGACATCTATAATTCCCTTACCCTTTAACCCATCCTTAAACGTACCCGTATCCCACATCAAGTGTTTTGCAATACAACGAACACAGTAGTTGAAGACATCTAACAGAAAGTGTGACCCAAACGTTTACTGTGAGATGATTGTTGAGTTTGTCATGAACCAGCTCGTACCGCGGCGCCAGCGGGCGTGTGAATATGCACGATGCACTTGATGTCGGGCCGGGCCGCGTAGATGGCGGAGTGGAGGGTGAAGCCAGCCTGGTTTACGCCCAGATTCGTGCTGCCTCGGTCTACGATCTCACCCTGAAGGTTGATCTTCACCTGAGGACACAAACAATGCTGATAAATACAAGTTACAACTGCTGGCTACTCCTAACAACTTTAATTATTTTCCTACAGGTAATACACCATTTAATAATAATAATAATAATATCTGTAAGCACTAATAGCCTGATGTCAGTCACGTTCTGAGAGCCAATCAGATGTTTGGGATAAAACAAAGGCATGGTTACCAGACTGGAGGCCGTGACTTCACTGAACAGAAGACCGAACGGGACAACCAGAAAACGCTCCTGTTCAGTGTTCAGCCGGACCTGAAGAGACAGAGAGGTTTAAATCGTATTGCCACATATCAAACGTCCTGAGATGTGTTGTATATATTTGTGACACACTCACAGTCAGGTGGTTGTAGATGAGCTGAGACCAGCCGAAGAGGTCGGCCAGGCGGTAAAACGCAGCGAGTTTACAGCGCAAGAGCTTCTCTCCTTTCTCATAAGCGATGGAGTCTGAACCTCTCAGGTCATTGACTGGAGTCACCATCCCCAAACCTAAACACACACACACACACACACACACACACACACGTCTGTTAGGACTGTTCTGCCATTAATACATAAACATATATAGGTGTAGCGTTCTTTAAAACACTGAAGTTGTTGTTTAAAGTAGTATTTCACTTTCAGGGTTATCATTAATTTAAACTAAAACCATTAAAAAAATTAAATAATTCGTTGCTTGAACTAAAATAAACTGAAATTAAATAAAAGTTATTTGCCAAGGCAACATTTCTAATTTTCATTTAGCTTAACTAGTTAAAAAGTACAAAGTACAAAATTTTTTTTTTTTAAAAAAGTATACAAATTACAAAAACACAAAAAAAAAAAAAAAAAGATTTTTTTTTTAAATAAAAAATGCTTTAAATATTAGTACCAAGTACGAAAATGACAAACTGAAAAAAAAGACACAAAATTACTAAAAAAATCAAATAAATTAATAAAAAATATTATAATTTCTAAGTATTCTTAAGTATTAAGTACTAAAGTAACTAAAAGTAAAAATAATAAAAATGAAATATACATATTTTAAAAAACTATTAAATTACAGACACAACAACATGACTAAAAATTAAAACAGAAAATATATATATTTTTTTAAATGAATAAAAATGATCCAAGTATATAAATGAATAGAAGGTCGATAGGTCAAGGCATGATAGTAAAGTGGAGCAGATTGTATATTTTAACTTTTTGGATTCATTATTATTTGTTAAATGTTGGATTTATGTTTATAAAAAAAAAAAAAGACGTCATGAGTGTGATGTGATGCATCACGATTGTTGCAGTGCCCGTAGAAAGTTTGCGTGCTCAAAGTCTAGAGTGACCGTGGCTTAACACAGTGGATTCCCACACACACACACACACACACACACACACTCACTCATGTTGAGGGCAGCCATGCCTCCCTGCGGGGCGGCGGGGTACATGGTGGGAACGCTGGTGGTCATGAAGTCAGCGATCTGCTGCAGGGCAAGCAAACTGGTGGGGGTTTTCCCCTTCTTCATCTGATCCTGGATCAGAGACTCCAGCTCATCACAGAACACCTGAAACACAGCAGAACACACACACACACATAATTACAGCCAGAACTATACGGTCCCATTATAGAAATGACTTGAGGAATCATTCGTGTCGGTAGCACACACAGTACGGGACGAGTTACACACTAAAAATGGTTCTTGATCTGCAACCTGGAATCTCAAAACTTGCAAATACTGAAAATATATAGATATTATTCTGTACATTTACATCAATATTGTTTTCTGACATTTTTATTTGCCTGAGATGCTCCATTTCAAAAGATGAGCATCTAAAGCACCTTCAAACCATCGGAAATGTACTTGATCTTGACTTCGATATGAAAAACATTAGAGGGAACATTGACAGCGACGGCTAGATCGCTGATGGTACTTGGCCTAAAAAGCGTGAGAGCTGAAAATCAGCTGCCGTTCCTTCACTCCCTCAATTTCTGCCTGGATAAAGAGCATCTTTATTCTTCTGTTGACCGTCCGCTTGCATAAACAGAATCCCCTCTGTGCTTACACACACACACACACACATACACACACACACACGATTGCTGGGCATATTGAGAAATCAGTCACGAGGAGGTTTATTGAGAGCTGAATGAACTGTATGGATACCACCAGAAATATGAAGCATTGCAACGGCTTTCAACATTGATAATAAATATTTCTTGAGCATCAAATCATAATATCAGAATGATTTCTAGAGTAATGATGCTGAAAATGCAGCTTATATTTAAATAGAAAAGTTAATTTAAATTGAATTAACATTTCTCAATTTGACTGGGTTACACTTTATTTTTAAGGTGTAACTATATATTTAAAGGAGAACTCGGCAACTCTAGCGAACTCTAGTCACTTCTTCGCTGATTTTCCCTTTTGTTGTCGCATGTTTTCCCCATGAGCTCCCCCTACAGCTGTGGGGGGGGGGGCGTATATTTCACAACACAGTCGTAAAAAAACTCACTTGCGGCGGCCTCCTCCCCCTCCCTACCGCTGCTCATGTGCGTTTGTTTTGATCGGAGCAAGCCAACTGTATCGTGTGGAGCTATGTCTACCGAGGTGGGTAATCTGGTAATACATCATACATGCGTGTGTGTGTTTATGTCGAATTGCCGTAAAGCAATTTGCGTTTCGCGCTCGTTCTCGTTCTAGTTCTCGCTTCTCACGAGACTTCCAATTTCTATCTTGCCGGGACGGTAGTCCCCAAGTTGAAAGGTTGGTTTTCCGCCTGGGAACGCTGGGGGGAGCGGGGAAAGTCACCAATATCACCAGAACAGGTTGTTTAACCATCCAAATGATTTCTAGACATTTTTATTAAGTTAAAAAAAGTTACCAAGTTCTCCTTTAAGTACTGTGTAATATTAAGCAACTACATGTACTTACTATAGGGTTAGGGTAGGATTAGGGTTTGGTTGAGGGCTACTTGCATTAATTATGCATAATTTACTGTTATTACTATGGTAAGTGCATGTAACATATGCAACAAAAGACACTTAAATAAAATGTTAGCTTTTACTGTTTTTACTGTATTTCGATCAAATAAATGCAGCCTTAGTGAGCAGAACATTTGAAAACGTTAAAAAAAAAGCAGTCGTGTGTATGCTCATGCGTTCTGTAAGTGTGTGTTGTGTTCTCACTGGACTCTGCAGGATCATAGAGACTCTCTTCCGCTGCTCCATCATGTTGAAGTCCTGCCGCAGGTCGGGCGCCATGTTCCTCTCTCTCTGGTACTCCGGGCTGCTCTCGTCCACACGGTCGAAGTAACGCTCCTTATGAGGGGGGTTGGTGGGAGGGGGGGCCGTCACCACCCCTGCACCTGAGTCTCCGTTCATCACACACCTGCAACAGAGCTCAGTTTATTTATCTATGATTCAACTCTATATCAGCAGCAATGGCTATATCCCTGGCAATCAACATTATTTCAATTAAAAAAAAATTATTCAAAACATTGTTTACAATAATTTAACCATTTTTTCTTAAAGAATAAATCAATATATATATACAAAATCTGACATTTATACCAATAGGCCTTTATCGCATCACAACAGAGCGCTGGAAGTAGCCGGTTATTGCGTTCACCATGGCTGCCTGTTAATTACCACTGGACTACTTCGCTCTCGCATCTCCCAAAAGTTTCTTTTTTGTTTTCTTGATTCCATTTTAATGGTTTAATTAAATTGTTATAACCAATTATTTAAAATGTAATGATTTAAGCAAAACTTTCTTCAAAGGTTAAACCAGACTTTTATTTTGACGGGTTGCCGTGTAGACCTTTGAGTCTCTGTGTGTTTTATGATATGACGATAGTTTTTCTCAAATGAAGCTAAAATGCTGCTGAAGAAACTCTCAGAGCGGCTGTGCTGATGAAGTGCATTAATGTCCTCATATAGGCTGAAAACATCGCGAGCGTCATGCGTGCCTCAGTGTGTGTGTGTGGTAAATGAAACAGAGCGTCTGTGCCATTCATTCACAGAGACACGCAGAACATGCATAATTCCTATTTAAATAGTCTTTATGCGGTTTAATATTGACAGACACTGGTCTATATCGCAATTTTAGTTTACTGAGTTTACTGACCTACTTTTCATCTAAAGGTAACTAAGTAACCACGGGAAGTGCGAGTACACTGCTTGGAGATTTCGAACGTTCCGAAACCAGGAAATGAGATAAAAGGCCTATAGTAACAACAGTAATAATGCAACAGAGGTCAAAGTTCAGGGGGGAATTTGCATACTTCAACTATGCGCCATAAATTAAAGTACATACTTCCGATCAACAAAACATGCTCTAGTTTTACTTTAAAGCTACTCTATGACTTCTTTTATAACAGTGTATTTTATTTTCTATTATTGCTGTATAGTAGAAATGAGATACTTCTCAATAATAATACTAACACTAATACAAATAAATGATCATCAACTTTATTAAAGGAATTTTTCTTTCTTGTTTTAATTTTAACAGTAAAGCTCATTGTGCAGCACGTTATTTGACAAAAAGTTGGTTTAATTTCATGTGATTAACAGAAATTAAATTAATGTTTTATGTTTTCATTTGATTACCAGAAAAAAAACACACAGAATGTGTGTGAAAAATAAAAATAAATAAATGTTGTATAAGTTTCATTTTTTTTTTATTAATTAGACATGCTTTTTGAATACAAAAAATTGTACTAGTAGTTTTGGGGGGGGTCTAAGGAAATAAAATCCTAGGCAAAACACTGCATATTATTTCCCTTTTTTTTGGTGAAATATAATCCGGACATGAGATTCACCCACTGAGAGTCATTTTAAACGGGCCTAGGAGACAGAATGCTGCACAGCGGGAGTGTACGAGTGGTCATAACGGGCTGTTTACTATCGAGTGCTCTGGACATAATGCGCTTTTCTCAGTCCATTAAGCAGAGTCAAGACAAGCATGATGTTCAGGAGGAGGAGAGCGGAAGACATTGGGACTGTTCAAGGGGGCATTGAGCTCCTAAACAGATCCTGCTGTTGTCACAGCAACTACATCATCATTAGCAGCCACACGGAGTAATGCTCTGGGATCAAAACAAGTTAAGCTCTACATAATGCAGTTTAATATCACAGAAAATAAGACTCAGTAAAAAGTCAAAAATCAGGATGACAGAAGCAATTGCTCTTGTGATAAATTCAGGCCACCTGTGATGAAAATCCAGATTTGAATGTTGTTTATGTGTCTATGTGGTGTTTTTAATATGCTTTAAGATAAACCATGTGTAAATTCATAAGTCGACAGCATTGCTGAGTATTTCCTCCTTAAAACTGCAGTGAACCAAAGACAGTCTCAAAAACACAGTGTTTCTGACGTCACAAACTACCTTGTAACCAATCAGATCAACGTGTGATCATCAACCAGTGGATCTCTGAGCTGAGTGAGTGAGTGGAGGCGGGGCTCATTTGCATATTCATAGAACAGCGCATACTAAATGAGGCAAGGGTGTCGAGTTACATTCAAGATATTTTAAGGCATGAATATTTTCCTTGATATTTTTCAAGGAAAATGTTTTTAAATATGTAATTTTAGTGATCAAAGATGAGTTTTAAGGGGTAAAATGATTGACTATAGGGGGACTATAAAGATTAAAACAAGATAATTCTGAAATACATTCAGATTTCTGATTACAATGCCGTTCGTGTCGAGTATCTGCAGGAGAATCAATGACACTAAGGCAAAGAGAGAGAAGGAAAGGGAGACAGTCTGTCTGACTCAGCATTATTGATCGTCTAATGTCATCTAAGTGGTTTTGTTTCTGATTGTGAGCTGATGTTTCAAAGCCACATGAACATGTACAAGAACCTACGACACAAACTGCCCAATGCAACACATTATTACAGCATGAAGTCAACAAGCACAGGCTGCTCATTTCACCCCAGCACAGGAAATAACTGCAGCATTGAGTAATGAAACCCTGGAGCTCCTGACAGATGCTCTGCTCTCAGTCTGCAGAAACACCAGCAGTCTCGCAGACCGCTCGTCCTCATTTCAGCTTAAAGCCCCTAAATGAGCACGCTCAATCAGTGCAGAAGCAGGACAATTAAAACATGCAAATACGTTTCTATACATCATAATGGCTGCTGAGTTCAAATGAACGACAACAAGAAGTGCATTTCATTTACATTTAGTCATTTAGCAGACGCTTTTATCCAAAGCGACTTACAAATTAGGACTAAAATTAAGTGAGTCATCATGAAGAGGCAAAAAACAACAACAACGCAAGAAGTGCTCAGAATACGAGGTTCAGGGCAGGCATTATTCAGAGTAGCATAAGCCCGATAAGTGAGGTTTAAAGGAATTTTTTTTTTATTTTTTTTTTATGAAGGTAAGTGCTCACGGAAGAGATAGGTTTTCAGCTGTTTTTTTAATGTTGTCAGGGATTCTGCATTCCGGATGAGGGTGGGGAGAGTGTTCCACCAGCATGGAACTGTGAATGAGAATGTTCTGGAAAGTGATTTTGTGGCTTTCTGTGATGGAACCACGAGACGTAGTTCGTTGATCGATCGTAGGCGTCTGGTAGGGATGTATGCTCGTAGGAGTGAGTGAAAGTAGGAGGGAGCTGAGCCTGTGATAGATCTGTAAGCAAGCGTCAGTGCCTTGAACTTGATGCGAGCAGCGATAGGTAGCCAGTGCATCTCATGCATTTCATGCATCCTGACGGCAAGAATTCAGACTTTAATAATAGCTATAACAATTATTATTATTATTTGCCTTCATTAAAGATGGAACTGTTTTAAAGGGGGATATAAAGTGACCGGATGAAGAAAAGATGTTTTAGGGCTGCAAAATGATTTAAAAATAAAATAAAAATCCAATTGTAATTTTTCTGATCATTTTTTTTTATTTAAAATGTGATTTAAAAACTCCAGGTTTTGCTGATCTTTGTTTGCAGGGCTGCAAAAGTCTTATTAAAAATATGAAATGTTCCTGCTGTAATATTTCACTGTAAAATAAAAAAAGAGAATTTAAGATGTATAAATAAATTTGATTTTACAGTACAAGTGTAATCAATACTATTATTTATGGCTGTCTAAGTTTAAGTTAAGCGTTTATTTTTCTGCAAAAACCACAGGGAGCACTTAAAGCACTTAAAGCGTCTCTTTTGTTGACAACAGCTGGTTTATAATTGCTTCTCATTACAAGTTTGAGAAGATGGCCTGCGCGCTCGATCTCAGAGACGAGTCCGTGTGGAGCAGCATTTACAGCGAACCTCGACTCAAATGTGAAAAACAAACGTCCTCTAGAAGTAGTGCTTAATACACCCGTGCATCTGTCTCTCTCTCTCCCTCTCCCCATCTCTCCAGAGTTTCCTCCCACTCTCTTTCACGATGTGAATTACAGCGCAGCCCTTCTGTGCTCTTCTCCTTGGTAACTGCACAGACACCGAGAGACGCTTTAGTTTCCAGCGCAGTCACATAAAGGCCTCGGACGTGTTCGGATATAGACGCCTCTTCATGCAGAATTCGGAATTAAACACTGGGATTTGAGCACAAATTAAAAGTCATCCGAGAATAAAAGTAGCACTAGTTCTCCTGCATGTTGTCTTTCACTTCCTGTTGAGAAAGGAAATACAACGACACCCCTCACAGACAACAGACAATGATTGGAAAATGGAAACCACTCCTGTCTCTGTAACCAAAATACTCTCCTTATCTTGGACTTCTGATAATATCCTGTGACTATCAACACCAAACTTTCCATGAAAATCCAACCGATTTGTTCCAGTATATCCCAGAGTCCACATCCAACAGCGATTGGTTTTTCCATTGTGCTTTTGATTGATTTTAGGCATTAGTTGCAGACAAATGCAGTGACCCTTTAGGACCGAACAAAGCTTTTATCCCTAAATGGATCGCAGTACAATAAGAATCTGTCCAGACACAATTGTTGTCCCGTCATCCTTCCAATAAATCTAAAGGCTGTGACACACCAAGCCGAAGTAAAAAAACTAGCGGCGACAAAGGCCAACTGTGTTGTTGACTCGCGTCGGCTGCGTCTAGGCCAAAGAGTTGTGATTGAACACACAGCAAAGACTACAGCTGTTCTGCGTCTGCGCGGGCGGAAGTAACGCTCTATCTCAGCAGGAATCAACAGTCTATACTGGTCAAATCAAGGACTACGGATATACCGAACAAAGCAGCGCTTGCTTACCATTTTAGATATCAATCATGCTGATCACTCTCTTTATTCCTGGCAGCTCATGTTATACAAATATTCATAAAGTTCGATAAACTGAACAACCAATCAAGGGGCATTTACATGACTTAAAACGTGTATGCATTTCTGGCTAGGGTTGGGTATCGTTTGGGTTTTTTTCGATACCGGTGCCAAATCGATACTTTTAAAATGGTACCGATTTAAAAAAAAAAAAAAAAAAAAAAAAGAGAGCCTCAAAATGATGGTTAATGACATTAAAGAATGTTTTTTTATTGAAAAAAAATGTAATAAAAAAAAAACACTTAAAATTGAATATATTAACATTTTTGAGTAAATATATAGCCTAAATATTAGTAGTCTAAATACAAAACAACAAATTTACATAAATTCACACCTAACCCAAATACAATAATTTAACACTACAGTAGGCTACTAATAACAGCAAAGTCTGTATTCTTGGTATGCGACAAACCAGCTTTAAATTTCAGCAATTGTTTTTCACATTTTTTGCCTTCTCTGGCCAAATACGAAACCTCTCCTGACTTACTGCACGTCCTGCACAAGGTGAGCGTTATTTTAGAACGCATCACCTTAAATGCTGTGATGTGAAACACCTCGTGGAAGAAGAACGCCGTCATGTTTACAACTGTGATAAGGAGCGCTCATCAGGATCACCTGAAGGCTGGATTTCAGAAGCATGTGAGGTTTGCGGCTCTATTCTTGCAGTAAACTTGCACATGATGCACAACGTTCTTGAATGAATAATTTATTAGATGTACGCCGGTCTGTTATTGTATGGACATCGACTTTACATTTTCACAGTAAACATGACGCGGAACAAATAACGAACTGGGACTGCTGAGCATGTCTGTCTCTCTGTCTGCAAGTTGAGCCAACACGCGAACGCAGATTTGAATTTAGAAGTTGATGATCACGCGTTCTGAACATTAAACGCACCGGTGTGAACGATCATATGCGTCAAAGGGTTAACTAGCAATCACATGAGGTGATGATGTTTCTTACGTCCGTTTCGGAGAACCAGAGGGCAGATATTTCAACCGACAGCTGAGGCATTTAAATGGCACCGAAAACTTGCTTTTTGATTCGGTCCGGTTACATACCGGTCACTTGGGTACCGGTTCCATATCGGTTCCAGGTTTCGGTACCCAACTCTATTTCTGGCTGTTCATTTACATGACAACAGTCTTTTGGGGGCCTGAAAAATGCACGTTTTTGAAAACGACACTTTTCGTCTACAAACCACAAAAACATGAATTTGTGAAATCGGTGACGCCATGCACATGCGTATTACGTGTTCAGTCTACAGGCACGCACGAGTGCTCAACCAAAACAACACTGGCGGACTACAGGACTGTGTTTGTTCTGCTCAAGAGACAGGGTTTATTGAAGGTGCAGTGTGTAAGATTGACAGCTAGCAGTTGAAATTAGGGCTGCGCGATTCATCGAAATGAAACCACACGCGGTATGGCAAAGGCTGCGATTATATTATGTGCAGCTTGTCAGTGAAGTACGGCTCTGTGATCAGCAGTAAAAGCTGCTCCATCTGAAAGCCAGAGGGCGCTCTCGCGCAGAAACGCCCAATATGCCCCGCAGAAGTAGACAGACAACCATAGACAGTATAAGAAGTGGACAGAGCCATCTCATTGGAACTCAATTGAGACAAGTGAAGCCCATTTTTAGCGATTTTTTAGGACTTCCGTTCCTGACGCGCAGACTCAAACCGACTCAAACTGAGCTTGACGACGTAGATGTGACGTGAGCAACCCGTCTGTCTTCTGGTGGCTGTGGCATGAGAAATCTGAATCATTCCCTTCCGAAACTTGCAGAGACGGAGAGTGTGAGTAGGAGCTGTCCATGAGCTTGGAGCTGGAGCAACTTTTGCTAGATATTCTGATTAATTATTTTGTCATTTTTCCTCCACGTCTCCCCGACTGCCCGCAAGCTTCTCCTCCCGTCCATACGGTAATCTCTCTACTGTGCGACAGAGAGTCGCGTGGTTATGACGCAATCGTTAGCCTACTTTTACAAAAACTGCTTCTACGGGGCCATAACATAAGCTACAAGGTAATGGAGCCTTTTATACATTGTCGTGTTTCTTTAGAAATAAATAATGGACAAATGGAGTCTTTAAACGCCTCAGATGTAAAGTTATTCGCTGTCAAAGTGACGCCAAAATGAATGGGAGTCAATGGAATGCTAACGCAAGTGAAGTTCTGCTACAAGATGATGGCACGCGGCCGGCTTCAACTTCCGGTCGACTTCCTTCCCGCTTGCAGACAACACACATCATTCCAGGAAATCCCTATGGGCACTATCTGAAGCTGAATAAACAGAAGATTGAAACGCTTTGATTGATTTTTTAAATGATGTCTTTTATTGGACAAGAGGTTCATAAATGCTCATGTTTGGTGTTGCTTTTTCATATTGACGTTATAAGCGACTCAAACTCGTAGTGCTTTCAGATGGAGCAGCGTTTACTCCTGATCACAGAGCCGTACGTCACTGACAAGCTGCGCTTAACAAATAAATCGCAGCCTTTGCGATTTTATAGTCGCAATAAACCAAATCAGTTTAAGCACGATTTTATGTAGTTTGCGATTAATCGTGCAGCCCTAATTGAAATGGGTACTGCAGTCCAAATTAGTGTTGTCAAAAGTACCGACTTCGGTACTGAAATGTAAAAAATGTCGGTATACCAGCATTTCGAGTGCTCTTGAACGGATTCTTAAACACCTCTGATTGGCCATTGTGTTCACGCACTCAACATATACGTCTGTGATTGGCAACAATGATCAACGCTTAAAAAAAAAACAAGTTTTCTTCACCGGGCGCTAGGGTTGGGCGGTATTACGGTAATATCGGATACCGCGGGATCTTAAAATAGCACCGGTATCAGTTTCAATACCGTCATTACCGGCACTTATATAGCCTATAATATATATAATTTATTTATTGCCTAAAAAATGCTTATGTGTGGTTGCAGTTTGGCAATATTTCTGGTTCCAACCGAATGAGAAGGGAGAGGCGGTAAATACTGACGAGGCAATTTGTAAATTGTGCAATAAAAAGGTGACCGCGAGAGATGTAAACACCTCTAACGTCGCATCTCCGAAACAACCGCCCACTCACTGCTGCCAGGATGCATTTTGTTCTCGAGTTCATTAAATAAGCGCATTAAGTTTCGTATTTGTTAAAATATTATAATGTTATTTTTTCCATCTTTGTTGATTATGAAAAGTGAACGGCACAAATAAGATGGGATGCATCGGGAGTCAGACGACTTGACCACTTTAATAAATTTCGTTTTGTAAAAGGCCTCTTTAAAACGAATTTCGTTTTGTATATATTGTTTCTTAATTTTAATAAATTTTTCATCAACCAATTTCCTGGATAATCATGACATGATGGGCATGCCGCGGTCACTTGCATTGAAATCTCATAAATTAACCGAAACTCAGTGTACGCTATGCCTCACAGACATGACAACTATATATAAATAAAGCTTGAAATTTCTTTAAACGAAACAATTAAAAACGAAAGAAATAGGCTACTCACTGATTAGGCTGAGTAATACATGATGTGCATTTCTCTCTAGGCGCGTTCATACGGAGATGCGATCGTCAATTTCATTAAACGAAACAATTCAAAATGAAAAGAAATATAGTCTGATTAATCATTGTGTGCATTTCTCTCTATAGCGTTCACTACAGAAATGGCGATCGTCAATTTCTTTAAACGAAACAATTCAAAACGAAAAGAAAAAGGCCACTCTCGGATTGTGTAATGATGTGCATTTCCCACTACAGAGATGGCGATCGTCAACTTCCATCTTTGCAGAAAAGTTTTATTAATAAAAATCAATGGACACGCGTCACCGGATTACAAAGGCACTTCTTGCTTGTTGCACGCACACAGATATTATGTTGAATAATGCGGGCTCGGGCTCATAATAACAGTTAATGCCGTCGGCCAGACTCAGACACAACGTGCAGGGGTTGGGCTTGGTTTTTTTTTTTTTTTTTTTTTTGCCCGATCTGGCATTCAGTTTCTGAACGGTGTAGGCACAAGCCAACAGTTTGGTGACGCCGTCTGAGCCCATTATGTCATAATTTTTAATTAGTCACGGTAATACCGTATACCCCGGTAAAATAGGGAGGAGGTTTGACGGTATCAAAATTCGAATACCGCCCAAGCCTACCGGGCGCTTACACAGATTCACATGAAAGCGTTTGAAAGCAGGCGTATATCAGCTGACCTCTAATATATCCACTGATGATGGACGGATCCGCTGATGGACGCCTGCTTTCAAACGCTCCCGATCTCCACACTCCTGGATAAATGTTATTATCCTCCATTATCTGGTCAAATCTGACTTTCCACACAAGAAACTAAAGGTGCCGATCACAGATTACCAGAAGCAGTATTGTAAAAGAAATTGTCTCTGCACATTGAAAAATGGTCTTGCGTCATCGGATAGGCCTTAATAGAGACCGCCAAACTACTGTATATAAAGCTACGATCAGCCAATTTCGATTGACACCCGAAGAAACACGCATACAACACTTCCTATTTTAATAAATTATCTTTATTAAAGGTTAGAATGTTAGAAAAAAGATGAAATGGACATCTGAAAAGGCTATTATTCTTAGAAAAATGCAAATGCATAATTATTTGGGATATTTAACATGTGCATGCACTGTTGCAAATTTGCATTTCCTGGCTGTACAACTTCCACCGTGAGTTTATGCAGATTAGAATCTCATCAAATGTAAACGAGCCTGTTTCTTTCAATACCTGGATCATTTCACATGTTGATAGTAAAATGGATCGGTTAAAAGAATAGTTTCTGTTAGAATATTCTTTTGCCTGGAAATGTGCCATAATATACAGTTTCCAACCAAAAAAACTGTGGACAAACACGGCATTTTAAAGGCATTTTCATGCAAAAGAAATTTTATGGCATTTTTCCGAGCTCATTTAACAGCAAAACGATCATCATATCACACAGAAGTGATGTTTACAGCTCAGAGATGTATATTATAGCGTTATATTAAGCTTGCGTATGGTGTTAAGAGCACAGAGATGTGTAGGCATGAATGTAGTCGCTATGGGAACAAAACACATTTCCATGGAAACCTGTAGGATTATGTAATAGTATACGGTCACTCCTGCCCTGTCTTCTGCCCACTCACTGAAACACTTTGCACAGCTCACTCCTGGATGCTTTGGATGATTTACAGTTTTATTATCTTTGAGTTTTTAATGGCACCCCGTGGTCATTTCATCTTTGGATTTCCCCTCTGGCTACATTTTAAGATTGCACTCTGGAAACATCTGGAAGGTTTCATTACCGAGTCAACAACATTGATTACAGCGTCGCCTAAACGATTGAACGACGTCTGAACAAATCCATGGAGAGAACGAGAAAACTCGAAACTTGAAAGTCCTGTAAAACCATTGTAAATGAGCCAGATCTCGCTGCATGAATTTCCTGCAGTAATAATGGCGTCTTGACAGTTTCTAAATGGCAGTCTAATCCATTTCAGCCCACCAGCCGGCTCAAATGAAGGCCAAAACCCATCCGAACGGGCCAAAACCCGCTCCAGAACTCCCTGGCCGTCGTTAAACCAGACAGCAGGCGATCAGAGAGAGTCTGTCGTGACTCAAAGCAGCCAAACAAACCAAGCGATCAGCTTATAAATGCATAAAGCACTGGAACACCTGCCGAGTTGGAGGAAGTGTGTGTCTTTCATATGAAGAGAGAAAGACAGCATGAGAGAGACAGAAAACATAAAAGTCGTGAGGTTCTCAGAGGTCTGAACTACACAATAGAAGCTCGTAGTTGCAGAAGACACTGTTTAAGATTGCAGGTTAAATCCCTCATGATTTAGTGCCTGCCAGATTCACATTATTAGAGCATATTGAAAATAAAATGCAGGCCAGCAACTACAACACTCCCATAGTTTGAAATTCAAAGTTTAAGTAAGCAGAACTGGCAGATTTTAAGTTTGTACTTAAACATACAGCACTTGCTGCATGAGTGCAACAATATAAAGATTTTATTTGCTCTCAAATCAAGCCGCATGCACCACTTGTCACCATGATGGTAACTATCCTAAAACCAACATTAACAGAACTTCTTCTAAATTAGCATAAAAAAACATTAATCAATACTCAATCTCCCACTTAACATTAATCTTGCACACAAAAAAACCCATTATATTACACTTAATTTTAGCATTTACTCTCTCATTCAAGTGCCATCGGCAAAGCATGCTGGGAAATAGACATCCCAGCCGTTTCAGTTAAACTTAAGTTTGTTTAAATTAAAATAAATCATTTCATAAAACTCAAAACCATGAAACAGTTCAGTTTACTTAAAATATATCAGTTCTATGAACTTGAAAGAAAAAGAAAGTGCTAAATACTCATAAAAGTTCATTTGACTGAACTAATTAGTTTAATTTAAGTTTGTCCTACTTAAACCAATTAATTATTTTGAGCATTAGGGTTTACAGTGAGCGGTTCACACCACAAGCGCTCGGGGTTGTTTATGCTAATGATCTTTTAGAGCTATATCTATAATATTTTTATCTAGAGCCAAAAGTGCTTAATTCAAGCATATATTAATTAGCATATAAAGAGCATTTCATGATAAACAATGTTAGAATTTGGACAATTATTTAGAGATAGCAATGGCAGCTCAGCAACATCTGATATAACCTTTTTATATTCATATCAAATATTTACTTTTTTTTGGTTAAAAAATTCTTAGACATCACTGTTTCGGGCGCAAGATTCTCATCTTTGGTGACTATTTTTTCTTTTAACAAAGTACTACGACTGCCTCGATGGAAATGTATAACTGTTCCAGAAAAGCATTGTCCGGACCTCTGCTGGGAGGGAAATATAGTGAACTGACCTTTACTTTAATTGAATACCCCTGGTTTAAAGTGTCACGAAACCCCCGTTTATCACTGGTCGTTCACACCTCAGATTTGGAAAAAGACTCAAGAAATGGGCGTGTAAACAAACAAGCACACAATAAAACACCAAAATTAAAAATCAAACATCACTCAACGGATCAATTCTAGGATCTGATAGACCTTCTGTGTCTCGTAAAAGTGTTGAACCTTTATTTAAACTGCATGAATTTGCGTCTTATCACCGACTCATGAGGAACTTCCTCATTGACCTAGTTTCCAGAAGAGAAGTGTGTGAATTCTCTCACCCGTAACACTTCACAGATGTGAGGGAGGGTGTGGATCAGTGATCATGTGACTGTGTGTGTGTGGGGGGGATTGAGATGCAGGCTGAGTGTTTATGTGGGTGTGATCATAATGTTTGGAGAGTGACGTTACGTAGATTCAAAACGTGAAGATTTCCAGGTCTACAGTCAGTTATTTGCTTGGTCAATGTCTTTGTGGGTTTTGCTTTATTTTGCTATTGTAGGCTGTAAGAACCTTAGAAGCAAAATAATTGCTGGAAAACAATTGAACACCTAAAAATGCTCATCAGCCAATCAGAATCAAGCATTCAACAGCCCCGTAGTATAAGCAAAGCTACCACCTACAAGCCACACTTCAATGCTTAAAAGGGACAATGTAGGCATTTTATTATCTAAATCAATATTTTTATTCATAAATATGTCCTCAATGGTGTACAAATACCTCTGCCAATGATCAGACTAATCCTCGTAAACGAAGAATTTATTATATACATGGGACGGGTAGGTCCACGGAGGCTTCCATGTCGTTCCGCCATCTTGAAAAACTATAATAGCAGAGAGGGACAAAAAGTACTAGGCCAACGCGTTTCCACAACGTGTTTTCGTTCAGAGCCAGCGTCACGTGACTGAAGCCAGCAGAAGCGGAGGAGCAGAGCAGTGAGAGGCGCTTGTCACGGCCCCGGCAAGTTTAAAAGGATGCACTGCACGGTTATTTATAATGGAGGACCATACATATGCTGAGTCTCAGGATAAGGAGTCCTCGTCGTCGAAAAAGTCCAAAATAGACCGTAAAAGGAAACGTGACCGGAGAAAAAACAAGGGTTAATGTCGGGATAGCTAATGCAGGAGAAAGCTTTCAAAAGAGACGCTGAAGTTGCCTGCTTTCTTCTCGACAGGTAAGTCAATGTTACGGTCTTAATTACAAGCTTTTTTTTAATTGCTTGGTTGTGTACTTTATTATATAGACAGTAGAACATTTATAGTTAAAAGTTAAACAGGCTCTTTGATGAATAGCAGCTATTGAGTAAAGTAGAGAAGGCACTGATGATGATGATGATGATGATGATGATGATCTAACAATGCACATACTTCAAAAAATATAACGAATAAAGAAGGCATCACTACTAATTACCATAGTTGATTGTTTTTCACAGTCAGTAATTCATACTGTAACATTCTTTTTTTCGTTGTGTCAAGTTGCAGTTTGTTTTAAATAACAAACCTGTTCACCCGAAGGAAAACTCGATTAAGTAGAAGACATCCTGTCATAGCTTTTTGGTACATAACGGCTACCGTAGATGCAACACGCATTTGAAAAGTGAGGCGCTGGAGAGCATTATTCGTTTGAATGCAAAAATACAATTTCACCACTAGATGGGAGAAATTCCTACACATTGTCCCTTTAAATGCTTTAAATTATATTATTCACCAGTCAAAACTCTTCAGATTGGAGCCAATTAAGAGAAAATGTGCGATTAGGATTATATGTTGTTACCTTCCTACTTCCTAAATAAATAGACCTGAAATAGGGATGCACCGATTAGTGGTCAACCGATATATCGCCAAGGCCGATAAATCGGCCGATATTTGGCATTTTTGTTTTTCTGATTGGCCGATGTGTTGGAAGCGGGACTTTTATTTTGACGGCGCTCCGGACTTTTATTTTGGCGGGTGCCGCTGAGAACACCAGCGCCAGAAGAGAACGGCAGCTCCTCAGATAACACAGCGCTCACTCACATTCTCCGTCTTCATTAATTTACGATCTCTGTCAGTCATAACTAATACTTTGTTAGACAGAACTGGTAAACAAAGAAAGTAAATGGTATACGAAGTAAGTAAAGTAACGTTAAAGCGTTTGCTTTTATATTATTTGTAACAGAAAAGGCAAACAATCAGGCTAAAATACTTTCTCATTTGCCGTCAACATTCAGCAAATGCGCATCTACGTCATTTAAACAAATCTATGAATATCTAATAAACATTTAATTTCACAAACCTTGCAGATTTAATCGAATCCAGCTGTGATATCTTGTGAAGTGTGCATTACTGTCTGCGAGTGACGGTCGGTCCGTGCGAAGTGAGTGAGTGCGGACAGAAGATCAGCTTCACAGGAGACGCGAGCGAAAAAGTTTAAATCCTATATATTTTAAAATATGCTGATATATAACCAGTTGCCAACTGTGTCATATTCATATCGTTTTCACTGTGCTGTATGTAAAATTAGTGTTACCTTGTCTTTATTTGAAAAAATATGATTACCAGCACGAAATTACCAGATTACTGAGTGCCCTGTTACAGTGTTTACTTTCTTTTTATTCACATATTCATATTTCTAAACAATTTTTTTTTGAAAAATACTGTAATAGGATTGCAGATTCAAGAAGTTGCCATCTAAAGTATAAAAGTATGTTTATTTTTAAGATTTGTTTTCTAATTTATTAAATATTGATTCAAATAAATATATATATAAAATATCGGCCATCGGCCACCCTGCTCTCTAAGATATCGGCATCGGCCATCAAAAAACCAATATCGGTCGACCACTAGCACCGATATGAACATTTTGTCAAGATACCGATAATTGGTCAAGAAATCTAAATCCAAATTTTTATATAATTTTTGAGAGCCTGATTACAAAACCGTCTCACCATCAAAATCCATGTCCCAAGCACCCAATTATGATGATGTTCTCGTTATAATTGTATGTAGCCGATATGACAGACTTGTGCTGCACATTCCAATCATATTTCAAGCAATTCAAAACCATCATGTTGAACAGTGCGCATCTGAAGTGTCTCAGCTGAAGGAAATTATCTATTATTTATCAACTTTAATATATCGGCAGGGCTCGCAAAATCGCTAGCTCGACGTCCCGGGGCTAATGTGTTTTCCAGTCGGGCTACCAAAATGCATAACCGGCCTGCCCAACGGGCTAACTGAAATAGTGTTCGCTTCAGTCTTGTTATAATCAGATTCAGCGCGATCTTCATCTTTAATCCGCAGCGGCGCCGAGCAGAGCGCACGTCAGAAACAGAGGACAGGGTGTGTGTGTGTGTTCATCTGAGCCTCATTGGTCTGTCACTGCTCGTCAATGTCAGAGTCAGAATATTTGAGATGACCAATCAAATCAAAGTCGGCGGGATTTATGTTCACAGAAGCTGAGCGCAAATTTGAGCAGAGCGACTGACGCTTCAGTTTACGGTCAAGTGCGAGATAAGATGCAAGTAGGTAAACTAAACATTTCATATTTGACCGTTTTTTTAGGTCATAAATGTGAAACGAATGACAAAAATAATCAGGCAAATGAATGTATACGGTTCCCAGTATGTGTACGGTTAGAACAGTGGTTCCCAATTCCAGTCCTCGTGACCCACTGCTCTGCACATTTTGTATGTCTCTCTTATCTGACACACTCAGGTCAGTTCATGGAGTCTCTCCTAATGAGCTGATGATCTGGTTCAGGTGTGTTAAATAAGGGAGACATACAAAATGTGCAGAGCAGTGGGTCACGAGGACTGGAATTGGGAACCACTGGGTTAGAAGATGGTTGTGTGTCATGTGACTTTGTTATTTGTACACGCTGTGACTATATAAATCACAACATGTAAATAGGAAAATGTTGGCGTTATTTTGTCACTTATTGGGAGCAGTATGCTAGCTGGAGCCATTTACCTCCAGTCTTTGTGCTAAGCTAGGCTAGTGGTGGGTGCGTCAGACAGAGTTACGGCACACAGAAGGGTGTGTGTGGTGGACTTATCTAACTCTGGGGGATACGGTGAATAAGCTTAAGTCCCAAAAAGTCGGCGTGTTCCTTTAAAAATTGTCTTTTTATTTGGGCTAGTAAAACATTGAGTGGTACTGAAATGGTGGCCGATACATTGTGCATCCCTAACCTGAAATATTTATCTGAGTTTAATATTTTTATCATATACAGTGCAGTGTGTGTGTGTGTGTGTGTGTGTGTATATATATATATATATATATATATTTATTAAGAGCGCTGGGAATTATCCTAACTTGCCCTGAAATGTTATCTGAAATCTGTACATTAACAAAGTTTGCCTGAAAACTGTAGCACACACCAGCTGTTAAACATCTCAAACAAATCACTTGGTGTGTGTGTGTTTGAGGAATGCCATGGCACTGGTCGTCTGCATTATTCCTGGCACACGGCGGGTCTAAATGTGGCCATGGGCCAGTAGATCTGAATACTGCACATAAACTACATGCCTCACATTCACCAAACACTGAGAGATCGACCCCTACAAACAATATTCCTTAAGCGATGCAAATATTTCAAATAACACCACTGGACTGCTAAAATAAAATACAGCTTTATGCCTGATAAAATATTCTAAACACATTGAAAATCCCCCAAATAGTGCTGAATTATCAATCATAAACACATGGGCTCTGTTCCAGTAACTAGTGAGATGCCTTGCTGTCTACTTACATCCTTCACACTCTACATATTGACAATATAATAGGGTATTATACTTGTATTTATATGCTTATAAGTAATACTTTTTTGTTATTGAATGAATTATGAGTGTTTTGATCATCAACATTTCTCTTTGTCCACCATGGATGGATTTCACAGTTTGTCACAATGCATTATGGGATTTTTTTCTCTCTCAAGTATGCAATTCTGCCTGATAATTTGGCCCCCCAAAAAAGCAGCATAATCACTCTGCAAACATTTCCAATAGCCTTTGTGTCGGGATTGTGCTTTAAAATGCTGCCCATGGAGGTTTAGGCTTTGGAAGAGAGCTGCGTTTTACAGCAGATGTAGTTTTTATACTGTGCAAAACAGCTGCACACGCTACACAAACTGTTTCCTGTTTAAAGCAACAAGCATTACACATATGAAAATTTGAGCAACCAAAAGGGAGGAGAGAGGAAGAGGGGAAAAAGTTAGACAACGTGAGATGAAAATGAGAAACACATTTCCGTCCCTCTAGAGGGTCACGGGCGAGAGAACGAGCGTCTCAATCTCGGGTTTCACCATCGCACTGTTTTTGAAAAAGCTGATAAAACGGACTTCTTCAACACTAAACTCCTGATCGAATGAGCCACGTTCAAAACCATTGTAATATGTAAACACACACACACACACACACCTGTGAGCGCTCATTCTACATTAAAGTGCCCAAATTATACTATTTTAAAGGCTCCTAATTGTGTCTCCTACAACAGGTTTATCATGCATACAAGGCCATAAAACACTTTAATTTCACATAATCTTTCGTTTCAATTTTAATTTTGCACATCACCTCATTTCTCGTACTCTGAAACGCTTCGTTTGAAGATTCAGTCTCTCTAAACCCCGCCTCTCTGAGAGCCGCTCTGCTCTGATTGGTCAAACGGCCCAATGTGCTATGATTGGGCAGAAACTAAACACTCATTATCATATCTGAATCCCAGTTAATGATATACACAGTGACACGAACAGTAACGATGGCGTGGGTTTTACCGTATCAATCTCAAAGTGGATTTGCTTTGTCAGCAGAAAACAGCGTCTTCTCCACACGAACAACACGAACCAAACTCTTCCAGTCTCAGATAAACTACAGTGTTTGAGGGTGGAGCTAAGATATGCTGTTCAGCCAATGAAAACCATAGGCTTGCATTATGCAAATTTGTTACAAACATACTTAGATTTGTAATGAGTTAGACTAGAATTACTGACTCGTTTCGGCAGTTTAGAATCGATTCTTTCTTTTAGAAGACATAGGTGTTTCTCAATGTCAAGGATACTGGTCCTTCCAAGTCACTTCTATCAGAGGGTAGGCGAGGCTCCTCTTTAGCATTCGGAGAACATGTAAATGGAACAGGCTAGCAAGTGCACGTCATTACGTCAGTGAAAATGAAAAACAGAGCATTGCTATGGACGCAGTTCTGTTCACTCAGGCAATATAATCGGTTTTAAATCAATAAACTCCTTTTTAATCATATTGATTATTTGACTGTTAAGTGTGTTTAAACAGTGCGGGTCAATTTGACCCATAACATAATGGATGTAATTATTTTTTAAAACAAATGTTTGGTAACGTAAATATATTTACATTTGAAAGCATATTGATCCGTTAACGCTCCGACTCCGTTAACGTCCAACATTTTGAATTTTTTGAACAAGATAGCAAAGCTGCGCGCATAGGATTGTGGGTGATTTGAGAGCGCGAAGAGCGCGAAGGCTACACATATGCATCCTTTCCTGTATATGGGATATTTTTCGAACGAAGGACTCAGTCCTTGGTGGAAATTCCGAGGATCCTCGACATTGGAACAGTCCTTCGACGGATGTCGATGACGTAGCATCCTCGAAATTCTGGCTTCCGAGGATCCTTCCTTGACATTGAGAAATGCCTAATAACTATATTTGTCGTGCACTATGACCTTTTACAGTCACAAACAGCTTTATAACACACTGCATGAAAGGTAATACTCAAAAAAGCATAATACCATCATTAACTGGCAGAACAATTCTTTTGATCATGATCAATAGTAACTTTATTGCTTATTGATTATTGGCCTTATGTATCATATTGCCACGGTTGTATTCAAGCAATAAGCTACTAGAAAGATCTGCAATGCCCTTATGCTACAAACCAGCAGACAGACGCTTCAGTCTTTCTCTTTCTCTGACTGACAGACTGTCAGAAACACCAGTGACACAAACATGAGCCCAATCTGTGACCAGCACAAATACACACACATCCCACAACACACAAGACGCCTTATGATAATAATAATAATTGGTGATTAACCCATGATAAACTGATATATCAGCCAGACACGGTCTATAACTGTCTGGATGGCCACTTAGTGTCCCTTCCGAGTTGAAAGTGCACATTTTCATTTCACAAAGGAATAAAAAATAAAACGTATGGCATTAATTTTGTATATTAATATTGTAGATAAACATAACCAATATCACTTTAAAACCAAGGAAAATAAGATGCGTTATCGACATTCTGTCTAATGTCAAATCCATGCAAAAAGGATTACCACATTTTGCAGAACACAAAATATTTCCAACTTTAAAAGTGACAAAAGACTTTTAGTATTTTCATTTGTGCGCGTGCAGAGTTGCAGTGGCCCTGTCCGGTGCACGCGCGCTCGCGCGCGACTACGCTCTCCTCCTTCAACAACATAATAAACGTAACCGAGAGTCCCGATTGTGGCAGAAAACGCTCAAGTGACCTCTAAATCAAAAGAAATATCGGAACATATACGACAAACGAGTTCGTCCTGCAGAAAGCGAGCGTTAACGCCACTAGCTCGCTCGCTAACGCTGAGGCCGCGCGACTAAAACCCTGGGGAGAATAATCCAGAGTGAAAGGAAAGTAGAAAACAAACTTACGCGATTTTTTGGGTTTAAATGTGCGGCTGAAATCCACAGCGACTCGGGGACAGGCGGGGAGCTTGCTGTTTTTCTCCGTTAGTGGGGTTGTGTCCACTGTTTCTTTCTGCAACCGTTTGTTTCTGTCGGTGCGCGTCTCACAGACTGGGGCGCGGCGCTGTGGACTCGCGGAGGAGAAGAGGCTTCTGATTGGTCAGCGTCACACGACGTTCCGCCCACAACTCAAAACAGAGCCTTTGAAGTGAGCCGCCCACATACATGATGGGCGGGGCCTGTCCGAGTGAGCTCGGCGTGTGTAATAATCTGTTGTTTTGTGAGAGACTACTGGGTGGGGTATGTGTAGCCTAGGCTATATGTTTTCCAGTAAATTAGTGTTTTTTTTTTTAAACTAAGCATCTATTATTGAATAGCTTAAACTTATTAATTTGAACCTTTAATATTCTGTAATACATATATAGTTGTATTATGTATATATATATATATATATATATATATATATATATATATATATACACACATAATATATACATAATATATATACATATATATACATATATATATATATATATTATCTTTGATAAAAAAAAATATACATAGTGCAAAGTGCAAAGATTTATGTAGCCTACAATGTACAATTTAGTTCATTTATATATATATAGCCGCTCTGGAGAAAACCGCGATGTCTCTCATCCAGCTCAGTTCAGTTCTCATATTATGGTGTCAGAGCATAAAAATTTAATTTAATTAAATGTCTCCAACCAAGCAAGCCAAAAGCCAAAGGCGACAAAAGCGAAAAAAAAGAAAAAAAAACTGAGAACTTCCAATGCATAGAGGTAAATTGGGACACATTTGCTATTGATATGACTGGGAAAGAATGTTCCAATTATCCTGAATTACCCATATCTTTCAGAGCAGGTGCCTGTATAATGCAGTTTTTATATAGTGTTCTCACTGTATATATTCTCATTCTGGTAATTCTGACAAAAATTGTAATGTGAAAAATGCATGGCACTTTCAATTCCAACGTCATGCGTTTGATTCCCAAGGAATGCATGAACTGATCAAATGTAGATATAACTTAAATGCAATGTAAGTCCATTTCCACTTAAGTCCACCCCATCCCCTCACACCTTCTACAAGCCATCTCTCCCACACTTCTACTTCTATTTCAATAAAATTCTCCGCCAAATAGGCCAAAACACTTTTTTTTTTTTTCTGTGATTTTTTAAATATGATCTGGATATGTTTTGCAACATTAACCATACAATACAGATATACATCTCAATATAAATATTTCAAAATTCACTGTCTGCAAGCAGGATAGTTCAATTGGTTCATGGTCACATGGCCAAATTCAGATTTGTCAGTTCTCAAGTTCACCACACGAGGTCGCCATTTTACACTACTGCATTTCTCTGTAACCCATGGCTGTGTCCGAAATCACCTCCTATACCCTTAAAGGAGAACTCCGGTCAATTTTAACATTGAGCTCATTTTTTTGTACATTTGGAGTGCTGTCAATACAGAGAACAACGACAAAAATCGGTGTTGCCTACATCGAGTTATCCTCTTTTTAAAATTTGCACCCTGTTGACTTCAATGGGGCAAGTTTTAAACCTGCTTTTAGCCTCTTAACATCCTTGATGTGTCATTACAAGTGCACAGGTCATGTGAGTGATTCCTTCGGAGTGAACGCGGGTGAATCTGACTGCAGTAGATGTGAAAGATATGAATAAAAATGATGTTTATTCAGCCAGCGCACATACCTGTATTTACATCCTGTTTTCGGTCGAAGTCCACAGTTATCGATTGTCGAGTTCACGCACATAGGTTTAGTACCTATGATCACGCGCGTGAACTCGACAATCGATTACTGTACATGCGTAGATTACTGCCATTCGGTTCTATTTATTTAATGAATCATAATGCGATCGTATTATTACTAACGTATATTATTACTTATATTATTACTTTCACAGAAGTGCGTGACGAATTTTAAGGCTGACGAACACGAAAAAACGCATACGAAAATTTCGGACTCAGTGTGCAATGGCCTTTAGTCTTACTTGTTCAGACGACATTTTCCGATGAAAATTCTTATGTTGGTCATACTTCCAAAAATAATTGGATTCTGCCGAGCCGAGGCACAACGCACGTAAAGTTGATAACTCAACTTTAAATGACAGATTTCGAACAGAGATGGCGACAAAGAGGAAAAACTACGGACTGCAGAATTAAAGTCCGCGTGAACCGCGTGACTGTTCTCCAGTGTTGTGACGTATTTCCCAGTGAAAAGGAATATTGAACAGAGGGCAGGGTTTTACTCTAGCGCTCCTCCTCTCCATCTCTCGCTCATTACAGACTAACGGTTTGAGGGGAGTGGTTAAGCGTTTCCCAAACCAAGCCGTCAAACCTACGTCATCAGAGAAGGAACGCCATTCCAGACCGGAAGTAAGTTTTCAGACTTTGATTAAAGATTACGACGGCAAACAATTTTTTTCTGTGTATTAACTTGCACGGATTAATTGTTCACCACAAGACTAGTAATATGCGCTAACAAAGTAAATAGGGTCAATTTTGATTTCAGTTGGACTTTAAGAAATTAAGAATGACACAAATAGGCTACTCGCACCAGCCAAGCTTTTATACATTTTATTAGGGCACAGATCCATTTGTAGAGGTTTATTTCAGGCATTGTTGTCAACAGGCTAGTCACCGAATGCCAATAAGGCAGGCTACTAACCAAACTATTCAAATTAAATGTAATGCCTCACAAATGAAACAAAGAGTAAAAGTCATCAAAGAGTAAAAAAACTGTATTAGCCTAGACAAGGTTATTCGCTCATTGTTTGCTCTGCTGTGTCCACCATATTTATCTGAATGCCTGTAATCAATCAGAGAAAACAGCCCAGACGATTTATATTACACAAACTATATTGTTTTGAACATGGGAAATGTTGCAGTTAATGCTTAACATTGAAACCATACCTTTTCGAAATAATCCATTAAACGAGTTGCGATTGAGGAGCGAGTACAAATATTTTCAGTTCAATATCATGAATATTCATGTGAAATCCATTATGATGATCATATGAAAAATCATGATTTATTTGTTTATTTATTTAGAATGTAGGCCTATGTGTGCATTAAAAGTAGCCTACCATTTCGGCAACGAGAACATTTCTGGGCCAAATGAAGAATAAGATGTGTTCTGGTGACTGGCGTGTTTATTGAACCAGATTAGAGTAAATTGAGAGTCAGCGAGAAGCTCATTTGATTGGCTACATGATGAAGGTGGACCCGCCCTCCTCTGTGCACTTGCAAAACTCGAGTGAGAGAATCGTGCCAAAACCTGGAAGCGCATGTTAAATCCTATTTATTTTGCATTTTAGCATGAAGCTGCAGTTTCACACTTACGTGCACTTACGAATAACAGTACAATTCTCCAAATATTTTTTTCTTACACTTGAAAGGCGATTTACACCTTTACAAATCTTTTCTTGCACATGCACATTTATGACATTATTTTACCTTCATGATCCACCCACTGGAACAGTTTTTCATAGGAACTGAATATTACACAACAGGAGCAGCAGCTCATTTGCCTTTAAAGGGACACAAAAACAACCGCGATTGCATAGCAATTTTTTTTAACATGCTATAAAAAATACCTGTGGGATATTTTGAGCTAAAGCTTCACATAAAAATGAATCTCACCACTGTTCCCCTGAAAAACTTTAGAAATATTTTAATGCAAAACAAGTTCAACTTCAGTAAAGTTGAATCATATCATTATAAATCATGTTACAGCGGTTGAGAAAAGAGAAGGCCAACACTTGATCAAACTATCACCAGATTCACACTTCACTACTAATTTTACCCTTGGATTTAATCACTCTATTAAAACTATCTGAATGTCAAATTATTTGTAAGTACAAAATTTGTAAATCATGGACGTGAATGTGAACTTTGCTCACTTAGACGACTTCAGGGAATGTTTTCTCTCATGATACCGTAGACTAGATGATTGGGTGAAACTCTTCCCACAGTGTGAACACTTGTACGGTTTCTCTCCAGTGTGAACTCTCTGGTGTTTTTTTAAGTTGCCTGATGTAGTGAAGCTCTTCCCACAGTCAGAGCACACATAAGGTCTCACACCAGTATGAGTTCTCTGGTGTGTTTTTAAATTGCTGGATGTAATAAAGGTCTTCTCACAGTCAAAGCACATATAAGGTCTCACACCAGTATGAATACGCTCATGCACTTTTAAAGTCTTAAGTTCTGAAAAACTCTTTCCACAAAAAGAACAAAAGTGAGGCTTCACACCAGTATGAACTTTAAGGTGTTGTCTTAAGTTTGATTCCACAACAAATGTTTTCTCACACTGATCACAGCTGAATGATCTCACTACAGAGTGAGTGTGCAGATGATTGTTGAGATGTCCTTTCTGAGTGAAACTCTTTCCACACTGAGAGCATGTGAACGGTTTTTCTCCAGTGTGAATTCTCATGTGGTGATTTAGGTGTCCTTTATGAATACAACTCTTTCCACACTCAGAGCAGGTGAAAGATCCTTTGACTCCAGTTTGTTTTTGTGTGACACACTTTGACGTCTGTGAAATGACTGTGTTTCCATCTTCATTTTTGAAAGGGTTTTGAAACTGATGTTGTTTGTCTTCATTCACTTCCATTGAGTCTAAAATCAACATATCAAATTTTCAAAATTCAAATAAAGGAGAAATGAGAACAATGAATATACTAGGTGAGTCACAATTAAGCAAAACATTTAGTCCTTTTTTTCAGTTTTCATCTTAATGTTCCTCATCAGTCATTAAAGAGAATGAAGGAAAACACCAACCTATTTGTTCCTCTGTATCTTCATCTTTTATTCTGCAGGGTTCTTCCTTAATCTCCATCTTTACAATAGTATGTCCGTAGTTTCTCCTGGAGTAATTCCTCCTGCTTGCTGCTTCTTCTCCTGTGGGAAGATGGGAATATTCCCCAGCATTTAAACTCTCATGAACGGCTGTGGGAGCTTCACTGACTGAAGGAGTGAATTGTGGTCGTTGTTGCTCATTTAGCAGATGATCATCACACTTACAATCACTCTCAATTATTCAGGTGCAAATGTTTTGCTCAGTCGTTAAGAAACAATTCCATGAATTTTTTATCAGGACACAATATATGAAACAACAAACTTCATGAAAAACTTCAACAAAAAAATCATGTCTTTTAAGTTTAAATGAAAAAGAGATAAATAAATAGAAATAAAAAACTATTTAAAAAAGAATAATAACATATATCTGCACATATTTAAATCCACAAGCATACATAATGCAAACCAATAACAGAAATAAGCTCAATTAGAACAGAAAATAGAATAGATTGTGACTATATTGTATTTCAATACGTCAATCTTGACAATTAATTGAAACTAGTTTGCACATAGTTCATAATATAACATATAGTTTAAAGTTCAATACAGAGTTTAATATAACAATATCAACTAAATGTAAAAAACGGATGTTTGAAATAATGATACAATGTAGGTTAATTGTTCCCAGAATGTTTTACACAAGAGACAGAGATTTATGTTCAAACACTTTAAAAGTGTTAAAACTCGTAAAAGTGGTGTAATTATCAGAAATGAGCTCTATATTTCCAGCATTGTTAAACTATCAATTCAGTTCAGAGAAAAGCTAAATGGACACTCTCGGTCTCTCTCGCGCACTGTCGAGCGCGCTCTCGGACACACTCGGGCCCTCTCCCAAATGGCACCCTAAGCACTCGTGGTCTTCCTACGAGTCCGCACTTTGACGTAATGCCGCTTTGACTGTCGGGAAGAAGTCTGCTGCGGAGTCCACATCAGTGCGGGCTCGGCAAAAGTGCGCATCGAGGGCGCATATCGACCGCAAGGGGACGCTTGCGAGTACCCTTCTGAGGCCTAAAATGACAAATGACTTAACGGACACACGCACGCGGCAGCCACTGTAAGTCCACAAGACCGAAAGTGCATATGAGGTGTGCCAATTGGGACAGGGCCTCGGTCTCTCTCGCGCAAGGTCGCTCGCTTTTGTCCAGTCCGGCGCCTCATAGCTCCGCTCTCCACGCTCAACTCAACTTTTTTTTTTATTTATACTCAAAAATATCATTTAACCCTTAGATTTAATCACTTTATTAAAACAATCTGAATGTCAAATTATTTGTAAGTACAATATTTGTAAATCTTGGACGTGAATGTGAACTTTGCTCACTTAGACGACTTCGGGGAATGCTTTCTCTCATGAGACCGTAGACTAGATGATTGGGTGAAACTCTTCCCACATGAAGAGCACTTGTACGGTTTCTCTCCAGTGTGAACTCTCTGGTGTTTTTTTAAGTCGCCTGATGTAGTGAAGCTCTTCCCACAGTCTAAGCACACATAAGGTCTCACACCAGTATGAATACGCTCATGCCCTTTTAAAGTCTGAAGTTCTGAAAAACTCTTTCCACAAAAAGAACAAAAGTGAGGCTTCACACCAGCATGAACTTTAAGGTGTTGTTTTAAGTTTGATTCCATTACAAATGTTTTCTCACACTGATCACAGCTGAATGATCTCACTACAGAGTGACGGCGAAGATGAATGTTGAGATGTCCTTTCTGAGTGAAACTCTTTCCACACTGAGAGCATGTGAACGGTTTTTCTCCAGTGTGAATTCTCATGTGGTGATTTAGGTGTCCTTTATGAATACAATTCTTTCCACACTCAGAGCAGGTGAAAGATCCTTTGACTCCAGTTTGTTTTTGTGTGACACACTTTTCGGTCTGTTGAATGACTGTGTTTCCATCTTCATTTTTGAAATAATAAGGGTTTTGAAACTGATGTTGTTTGTCTTCATTCACTTCCATCGAGTCTAAAATCAACATATCCAATTTTCAAAATTCAAGTAAAGAATTATAAATGAGAACAATCTATATACTAGGTGAGTCACAATTAAGCAACAAATCTAGTCCTTTTTTCAGTTTTCATCTTAATGTTCCTCATCAGTCATTAAAGAGAATGAAGGAAAACACCAACCTATTTGTTCCTCTGTATCTTCTTCTTTTATTCTGCAGGGTTCTTCCTTAATCTCCATCTTTACAATAGTATGTCCGTAGTTTCTCCTGGAGTAATTCCTCCTGCTTGCTGCTTCTTCTCCTGTGGGAAGATCTTCTTCTTCTTCAGTGAATTTTATTGGCAGCTTGCAATCTTTGTGCATTACCGCCATCTACTGGACTGTGCGCTGGAACCCAAGTGAACCTGTAATATTAGCTTCTGTTGAGTTATCCTGAAAATCATCTGATGAACTTCATCTAAAAGATCCTGTCTGCATGCAGATTTCCCAGTCTGGATGCTAGTTATAGGGAGGACATAGAGTCCGAACAAATAACAGATTTATATGGCTTCACTTCTTCTACCCACTGTAGTGCCATTATGATGGCCATCATCTCTGTAGAGAAGATTGAGAGGTGGTTTGAGGTTCTTTTTTGTATTATAACATTATATTTAGTAATGTATACAGCCACCCCCGTTTTACCTGCTGATTCTTTGGATGCATCCGTAAATATTTGCACTGTGTCATCATACATTACTTCTACACTGTAAAAAAATCTTTTGTTGACTTAACTCATTATTTTTGTTATCTTTTTGCATGGTTTTTTTTTTTTAGTTAAACTAACTTACAAAACTAACAACTGTAAGTGTACCTGACAAATTTGAAAAAGTTTACCTGACAAGTTATAAAGTACAATGAACTGATTTAATTTAGTTAAGTAAACTTCGAATTTAAGTTCAGCCAACTAAAGTTAAGTTTTCTAAACTACATCCAATAAGTTCAGCAAACTAAAGTGGTGTTTTGAAACCTGCAGCAGTACCAAATAATTAATTACTACTAGAACATTAATTTGTAAAATACATTTGAGTAAAAAAAATATATATTGAAAATTACCAAGTAAAGTATTCTCGTCGCTTGATAAACTCAAGGTTGAGCCACTGTAGTCACTTGGACTATTTTAACAATGTTTGTACGAACTTTTCTGGGACGGCAGAATAAAATTGCCTAGAAGCCTATGGAGGAGTGAGACAGCTCTCAGATTTAATAAAAAATATCTTAATTTGTGTTCCGAAGATGAACGAAAGTCTTACAGGGTTGGAACAACATTGAGGGTGAGTAATTACAGAATTATTTTACAAGAAATGATTAATGCATGACAGAATTTTCATTTTTGGGTGAACTAGCCCTTTAATATTTTTGCTTTCAAATGCCTAAAACTTCAGACAACAGGTTTATAAACGATTCACATGATGAATTTAGGAAGATGGTTGAAATGTGTTCTCAAATTACAAACACGCATCACTGAAACATGCAGTGTGTCAATCACAACCATTTCCAATAGTAATAAAAACAGTCACATTTAAAAGTACAGATATAATAAGTTACTTATTTTACCCACATCAATTCAAAACTGATAGTTAATTTTAAGAATTCCCAAAGACTGCAGCGAAAACTCTGTAAACCTGTATCTGGTGCTCTGCAACTGAGATGTAGGCCTTGTGACTGAGGTAAAAAATCCGGTTGGTGAACAAGCTTTTAGTCAACTTGACGGAACTTGTGAGTAAACACGAGGAAATACAATGAGCGAATCTTCTACGTGCAAAACACTCTGATTCGAAATACACACAATAATCTTAAATTCGTGACAACATCGTGACTAATTCACCCTATTATCAAGATTTCTTAAAACATGAACATAAGCGTGACGACATGGCGCAAGATCCAAACTCCGTAATAATGAAAACATTCAAACCACAGACATATTAATTGTACATCACCCATATCGATTCAATTTGACATTTACTTTTTAAATTCAAAGATTGTGGTCAAAACTTACCTATATCTGGCGCACTGCAACTGAATTGAATTGAAGTGACTGAGGTAAAAAAAAAAAAAATCCGGTTGGTGAACAAGCTTTAGTCAAAGACTGAACCTCTGAGTCAACACGAGAAAGTAATGAGCGAATCTTCTATGTGCAGAAATACACTCAATAATCTTAAATTCGTGACAACATCGTGAGTAATTCACCCTATTATCAAGATTTCTTAACAAGCGGGGCTCAAAATTCGGCACGACACCGGCAAAATCCAAACACTGAATAGGGATGTTCGCCGGAGTCAAATGTGACGTCACGATATGGGCGTGGCCGCGAACTGGTTGGCAGAAAGAACCAACAAGTCGCAGCAGTCTACCTGTGTTTTGTCAGCATAATATTAATTATTTGTCCGAAGAAGCTAAAAAGAGATATAATTAAGCTTTTATAACCACCAGGGTTCATGTTCTCTGCCTGATCCATATCACCTGAGTGAGAATTTTTTGTTGTTCTTTGACTAACGAAGTCAGCAAATTCGTTGGATTTACAGCTAAAAAATGTGGCGGCACATTAGTAAAGAAAGCATCTGTGAAAGCAGCGCAGTTTGAGTGTTTCGGAACGTATGTGATCGGAGAGAAAGATGAGGCCCTTCTCTGACTGCGTTTGAATGTGTGAGTTAAGTATTAAACTGTTAGTGAGATGAGATGAGATAATGCAACGCTGACATAGGCTACAGTACAATGACAGTTGCACAGATGTTGGGAGTTGGGAACCGGTGAGAAAATGTCCGGTAGCCTACCCGGTAACTTTACCAGTAATATTAATTTAGTTCTGCTTAACGGTTCCAGAACGCTGTAACTAACAGCTGCCCAGCCATGAACACAGCCGCGTGTGATTTGTTTACATACGAGCTGCACTAGGTCTATATATCTGTATTCTAAGAGATATTACTTCTATGGATCTCGTTAATAAATTGACAGAATTTAAATGTGTATTCTTACAAGTTAAAGAAGAAATGTTTGTGCAATTCCTTTTTTCACCTTTTATGAGGCCAAAAAAAAAACTGTCTGGTAAAAAGTCACAGTGGCTGGTGGTCAAAAAAGTTAACTTTAGGCCCTGTATATAACATTGGTTGACACGTAAAAATGTATTAAAATACAATAATTTGCCCTTAATATATAAGGGTATGTACACAGATGATACACACACAGTACAGTATCCAATCTTGCCGATCACACAGCACGACACAACCATTTTTCTTCTGTGTTTGCGCTGCGAAGCAAGCGGACATTACTTTTCTTCTGCCAACCAGAGCGCGTCGTGACGTCACGGCGAAGATCCCTATAGTAGGCTAGGCTAATAATGAAAACGTGACATTTCAAACCACAGATGTATTAGGCTACTTGCTATTTATATCACCCATATCGATTCAATTTGAGAGTTACTTTTTTTAATTCAAAAATTGTGGTGAAAACTTACCTATATCTGGCGCTCTGCAACTGAGGTAAAAAAAACAATAATAATCCGCTTTGGTCCGGTTGGTGAAACGAGCAGCTTTTAATCAGCTGACTGAAGCTTGAACACAAGGAAGTAAAAAAAAAAGAAAAAAAAAGCGAATCTTCTATGTGCAAAAACACTCTTGACTCGAAATGGATAATAGCCTATAACTCTAAAACGAACTAAAACCTTGCATCCACTTTCACAATATAAAATGTCACACTTGCTCTGTATCACTCCTTCTGAAGACACCTAAGATCCAACATGGAAAATCATCCGGTTTCCTCGAAAATTCTCAGACAAATAAATAAATAAATGATTCACCAGATCATCTTGAGAGGTACATTTTCATGAATCGCACAAATTCATGATGGATTGATGGTTCAAAATCCATAATGGATTGAATCTGAGACTGACCATAAAAACTGAAACAGCTAGACACATTTTTAGTGTAATTTAATTAATATGTGCTCATAATTGTAAATAACAGTAATGTTTTTAATGTACACACTAAAATAAAATTGAAGTTTAGGTTTTAATGCAGTCTACCAGACGGCAAGATAGGCCTATAGATAAATTTAAAGTTTAGTTTACAAAGTAAATTTACTTCTATTAAAGCATTAGAGTATAATTGAAGTAAAACCCGCAGAAATTTTAGTGCAGTTGTTTCAACTTACATTTAAGTTAAAATAACAATTATACTTGTTAATTCAACAGAAAATCTAGTGCAGTTGTTTAAACATACATTTTTGAGTTAAAATAACAATTTAAGTTGTTCATTCAACTTTCAGTCTAGTTGAGGGCAAGAAAACTTAAAATTTCTTGTTGTCTGGACAACGCGCAAATCACTCACATATTTACTGGTATATTTACGAATGTTTCATGAATGAGACCCAATGTTTTTAATTCCAGCAGTACTATTGTATTTCTGCGGGTAATTCGAGCATGTCTTTGCGTCATTACGTCACATCTGTCCACATGAAGAGTCTCGGCTAGTAGGTTATGAGTGTGAGGATATTGGAGGTGGAGATTTATAGCCTTTTCTCACTTGATATAATTAAACTTACCAATTTGATGGCAGATCCAGAAAGGTTCAAACAACAATCACCAGTGACAACTGAGATTCACCTGTTGTAAAGTGCAAAAGACTTCGGAGTGGCTACAGAAAAAAAAGAGACTGCAACCGGTCCATGTGAAAACAAGGATAATATCGGATTCGGAAGGGCATTAAATGTAGTCATGCAATGCTGATGTTAACATTAACAATTTGAGAACAAAGTATAATTTGCACGGTTTTGAACTGTATTAGCCTAGACAAGGTTATTCACTCACTCTTTGCTCTGCTGGGTCCACCATATATTATCTGAATGCCTGTAATCAATCAGGGAAAACAGTCCAGATGATTTATATTACATATTGTTTTGAAAATGTTGCAGTTAATGCTTAACATTGAAACCATACCTTTTCGAAATAATCCATTAAACGAGTTGCGATTGAGGAGCGAGTACAAATAATTTCACTTCCATTTGTTTTGTGGGTTGTCTCAAGGCCACGCCCACAACAGAGGAAATATCATGAATATTCATGTGAAATCCACCCACTGGAACAGTTTTTCATAGGAACTGAATATTACCAGAGCCCGTCTACGGAGAGCCTGCCCACTCCCTATTAAGGACTATTGTACCGAATTTTGGTTGTAGTTCCACCAGAGTTCCACTGGGGGCGAAGAGTGCAAAATGAATGGGAGTCTATGGGGCTAGACGGATACATTTTTCTCTTTCACCCGATTGAGTTGAGAAATCTCAGATTTGATTGTAGGTTTTGCAAGTTCAACATGGGTTATATCGAAAGTTGAATGAACGAGTACTTATGTCCTTTCGATTTCTTACAGGTTGAGTTGTTGTTGCCCATAACACGCTAGCATTCTGCTAATGAACGCTGATTGGTCAGTGAAGGACTGATTACGACCAGAGATACCGCTTGATGGCATCGTGGCATCCGAAGCAGGACCAGAAACAAACAAAACAAAAACTCTTCTAGCACGTGTGTTTACCTGTGTCAGCTGTGTTGTCGATGCCTCGAGAGAAAAGGAAGTGCAGAGCGCGAAAGCACCAAAGTGACTGAAGAATTGCCATAAAGCAGTATCTCTGGTCGTACGATGTTTATGACGTCATTGACATTTTAAGACTTTTTAAAGCAAATAAGTGACTCTAAAAAATCTAACACCCAGCAATGTGTAATTTCTTTGCATCTCCTTTCGAATACAATATTCAAATTACTAGACAAAAAATTATATCCTGAGAAAAGTGGATTTTGATGGGTATAGCGCCATAGACCTCCATTCATTCTACACTCGTCCTGTGAGCGCCCTCATATGGAGACAGAGTGGAACTGCAACCAGTTCAGATGCTGGAAGTTTACTGAGAGTGAAACTTCTCACCTTATTAGACATTCTCTGATATTACACAACAGGAGCAGCAGCTCATTTGCATTTAAATGGACACAAAAACAGCGCGATTGCATAGGAATTTTAACATGCAATAAAAAATACCTGTGGGATATTTTGAGCTAAAGCTTCACATAAAAATGAATATCACCACAATTCCCCTGAAAAGTTTAGTAACGTTGAATCATATCATTATAAATCATGTTACAGCGGTTGAGAAAAGAGAAGGGCAACACTTGACCAAACTATCACCAGATTCAAACTTCACTACTAATTTAACCCTTAGATTTAATCACTTTATTAAAACAATCTGAATGTCAAATTATTTGTAAATCATGGATGTGAATGTGAACTTTGCTCACTTAGACGACTTCCGGCAATGCTTTCTCTCATGAGACCGTAGACTAGATGATGCGGTGAAACTCTTCCCACATGAAGAGCACTTGTACGGTTTCTCTCCAGTGTGAACTCTCTGGTGTCTTTTTAAGTGGCTGGATGTAATAAAGCTCTTTCCACAGTCAGAGCACACATAAGGTCTCACACCAGTATGAATACTCTCATGCTCTTTTAAATACTTCTGTACTGAAAAACTCTTTCCACAAAAAGAACAAACGTGAGGCTTCACAGTAACATGAACATTAAGGTGTGTTCTTAAGTTTGATGAATGAACAAATGTTTTCTCACACTGATCACAGCTGAATGATCTCAATCCAGAGTGAGTAAGCAGATGATCATTGAGAGAGCTTTTACGACTGAAACTCTTTCCACACTGAGAGCATGTGAACGGTTTTTCTCCAGTGTGAATTCTCATGTGTACATTTAGGTTTCCTTTATGACTGAAACTCTTTCCACACTGAGAACAGGTGAAAGATCCTTTGACTCCAGATTTTGACAGACGAGTCTCTGAAATTACCGCGTTTCCATCTTCATTTGTGAAATAGTGAGGATTTTGGACCTGATGCTGTTTGTCCTCATTCACTTCCATCGAGTCTGAAATCAACATATAACATTTTCAAAATTCAAGTAAAGAATTAGAAATGAGAAAAATAAATATACTAGGTGAGTCACAATTAAGCAAAACATTTAGTCCTTTTTCCAGTTTTCATCTTAATGTTCCTCATCAGTCATTAAAGAGAATGAAGGAAAACACCAACCTATTTGTTCCTCTGTATCTTCATCTTTTATTCTGCAGGGTTCTTCCTCAATCTCCATCTTTGCAATAGTATATCCGTAGTTTCTCCTGGAGTAATTCCTCCTGCTTGCTTCTTCTTCTCCTGCGAGAAGATGGGAATATTCACAGCATTTAAACTCTCAAGGTGATGATACACAGGGCAACTTTTTGAGCAATTTTGCTGGGCAATGTTGCTGTCATCGGGCAACCAGATGAGACACAGGGCCCACGACCGATCTAAATGATCCAGATAGAAATTTCTTGCCCATTTTCAATGGGAAAGTGCGCAAGAAACAATCGCTTGGCAAGATTGCCCAGCCACATTGCTCAAAAAGTTGCCCTGTGTATCATCACCTTCATGAACGGCTGTGGGAGCTTCACTGACTGAAGGAGTGAATTGTGGTCGTTGTTGCTCATTTAGCAGATGATCATCACACTTACAATCACTCTTAATTATCCAGGTGCAAATGTTTGATCAAATAGTCATTTAGAAACAATTCCATGTTTTTTTTTTTTACATCTGAGGGTTGTTCCATAAAAGATGCTAAGAAAAGCGGGGATTAAACTACAAAACCCGACTTGAATAAACCTAACAAGTAAGTTGGGGCTAAAGCGGTTTCAAAAAAAGGTCATTCAAGTTCATGCAATCCCACTAATTTGATCCAGGTTTATCTAGTCTAGATAACTGCGTGTGCACGCGTTTCTTAAGCAGCCCTAGAGGTCGATCATAGATCAAATCGATCCACCCGTCAAACAACGTGTATTTTGTGCTGTTTTATGCGTTTGAGACATGGTGTTTGCAAAACTTACATTTCACAGGAATAGTCTCCATCTGTAAATCTTAGAAAGTCGTGCAAATATTTCCATTTTGCTGCTAAACTTCACATTGAATGCTTGGAAAATGTATTGTATGTATGTAAATGTATGATTTAAAACATTTTTTATACAGATTTACGATTCTGGCAACCGACTGCACAACACGAAATTTTTCCGGATGTTGTCTTTTGGTCCCGACATGCGCAGCAGAACCTGCGTGACGCCGTGTGACGTAGGGTGATAATTCCCCTATAGCTAATTACACTCATATATTTTATACTTAAAAAAAATAATTAATAATTGAACAGAAGTAATTCAGGGAAGAATTTTTTAAGAAACCAAATATAATAAAGATACAAAATATAGTTTTGGGTTTAGGACCTAAGCTACTTCACAAAGACGACTTATGCCCATTTAGAATGCTGAGAATTACAGCTTTTAAAGCTGCACTCAGTAGTTTCGGGATTTCTTCGCTGTATTCTCACTTTTTGCTCGCAGGTTTCTCTCTAGAGCTCCCCCCACAGCTTCAGAATAGATATTTGACAACACTGTTGTAAAAACTCGTTGGCTATTCTCAGACACCAGAGGCTAGTAGATCAACGACATCAAAGCAGATGGGAAATTCTTTAACACGTCTTCTTCATTCGGGTTCGGACAGCGTGAGGGAGCGCAATAATGACAGCATTTTAGCAGATTTCTTTTGGCCGTAAAGCAATTGTTTACATCGCGAGACCTGATATCACGCGAGACTTCCTGACGCGGCGGTCGGCGGCCCGCCTGCTCAAAGTTGCAAGTGCGCATTTTCCGCTCAGGGGCACCAGGGGGGTGCGAAACGACCACCATTCAACCCGAAATAAGTAATATAACCATTCCAATGACTCCGAAGCTGTTCAGTTAAGGTAAAAAAAGTTACTTAGTTCACCTTTAACCCTTAAAGACCGATACGGCCGCCCGCGGCATAAAATAACTATCGTTCTAAAATGTTTAATAACTTTTGAGTCGCTAATCCAATCTGTATGCTTTAAAATGCACCGTAAAGATGAGATTCACAGCTTTCCCGTGTTTTCACGGTTGTCTCTATTGGTCATTCATAGGCTGCGTAGTGCCGGTGATTGCGTCATCAAAATCTGCAGCAGTGATTCGTCAAGGAAACACATGTGGTTTCTTTCTCTGAGCCAAACAGGAACGATTGTTGATGCTTAGTCCCACCCCCATGCCCAGATTCGTCCAAACGGTCATCAACTCAACCAACAAACATAGTGATTGGTGATTTTAACAACCAATCACGTTTCTTTATACATTTTTAACAAACGCAATGCATTGAAAACTACGCATGAAAACTAACGGATGCAAAGTTTTTGACCATAGCGCAAAACACGAAAGAGCGCAAAACATGAAAGAGCATAAAACACGAAAGAGCATAAAACACGAAAGAGCATGAGTATGTAAAAAAAAACAGCAGTACAAATCGGAGGATGTGTTAGAATTGATTTTTTTAAACGAGTCGTTAGACCTGGTGGAACCTTCCGATTCAGAAGATTGTTTGAATCATTTGCACTGTTTATTTATCTATTTGTATTTAGTTTGTGAAGATTATTTGCACTATTTGTTCATTAGCACTCAGTATATTACCCTCAATGAACCATTTCTTCATTTGCACTGTTTTTTCTTTTTGTATTTAGTTTGTGAACTAGTTATTTGAACCATTTGTTCATTTACACTCTGTATATTGTATTGTTAGTATTTATATTGCACAGTTGTCACTACTTGTTATATTGTTTGCATTTGTTGTTCATGTTCAAATTATAATATAATTTTCTGAAGAAAAATGTTTGCTTCAGTGTTCTGTTGTAATATAACAACTTTTCTATTTACTTTACTTCCTGAACTTATTTGGACACATCTACATTGTCAGTAAATGTAATACACCTGTTTTTACTCAAAAACGCCTAGAATAATATTATAATAAATGGCTATAACTTGCTGAGGGATTGTTACATGTAGACAAAATTTCATCTGGAAGTCTAAAACAACCAAGTCTAACTTTCTAAAAGAAAAAAACAAAACTTCAGGAAGTTCTGTTTGAGTTCACACTGAAAACACCACATTTTTTGCTGCTGTTTTTCTTAAAATCCAGTTGATTTCATAAATTCTCTGACAAAAGAAATGTAAAACTGCGACTTTAAATGAGCTAGCTGGAAACTTTAGGTTCTCCTGTTTAAAATGATATATGGCACTTGATGCTTGCTGCTAGAATGGGTTAGAAAAACAAAGAAAAGTACAGGTGAGTCAGGCGCCCCAAAAATGTTCTAGGTCTTTAAGGGTTAAAGCAATAATTGATTTTTTTTTTTTTTTTTTGGAGAAAGCAAGAACAAACCTAAAGAATCTACTCAATAAAAGTGAGGTAACAATTTGCACTCATTTTGTTTGGGCAGATTTTATCCTATATTTTTGAGTAAGGAGTACCTGACTTTAACAGCTATAATTTTTCTTTTTTCATTTGATTGCTTCAACCGCCACCCGCCCGAATTTAATTAAAATATAATTTTTCGTCACGTCATCCACCCGATCCACGGTTTATCCGCATCTCTAGTGTGTGTGTGTGAGTTGGCTCGGCCCTCCCTCATGCATTTTAATTGGTTGACATCGACAGGGAACCGAATGTGAGGCTGATCAGTCGAAACGAATGTGTGTGCTCCTTTAGGCCTGTATAATCATTTTTTTGTTGTTCTTTGAATTAGTCAATTATTTCAAATAAAATTAAAAGCATTCATTATTTCATTATTACATAATGATTTAATTTCTATAGGCTACATTTTTTAGCAGACTTTTTTTTCCTGTCCTGGACTCGGTCTTGACTCGGACTCGAACCTTTTTGGATTCGGTCTCGTCTTGTCTTGGACTCGACAAAGGTGGTCTTGACTACAGCCCTATCATAAAGTGCTACCACATTAAGATTTAGTCAGGAATTGCATTTTGTCTTAAATCACAGTAAGCCACATCTTGAAAAATAAAACTGCTATTGCATGATTCATAAATACAATTCAAAAGAGAAAAGCAGCAGGTAAAGCTATGTGACGTGTTTTTTTTCTATGGGGGCAACAAAGTACTGACTGGATGTGGAAACAAAACCACAGCATGCATTCTGTTGATGGGGCTGATGTATGCCCTCAACCTGGAGTACCCCTGGAGTTGCTGGAGTACCCCAAAACCCTTAAATACACTTTTGACGTGTTCCCAAAACTTTTTTTGGAACTTGATGCAGCAAAACCACTCAAAAAGGTTCAAAGCCTCAAGTGCAAATTAATGTAATGAGCTGTTGTACTGACACAGACTGTTTCATCCCATGGAGACCTGTGTATAATTAGAAGTTTAAAGTTGTTAGTGATTTAGGCATGATTCCTCTTTTGGGGGGGGTTCTATTTTTCCCAATTTTCGGTTTCACTTTTAAGGTGTGGCCTTTGCGTTCCCTCTGCAGTGGTCAAAACAAAGTTTACAGACTCCAGGCTGCAGTTCGTGTCTGCTGTTAAAGTGGGGGAGTGAGGATGTGTGAAGACAAGTGAGGTTCTTTATGTGCATGATATTGAAGACCATGATTAATAAGAGTCTCAGACCATCAGCAGAACGACCACAGAAATGCAAGTTGGTCAACAGATTTTTTATATTTTTTATTAGTATATATACATGAATATAGTTGTAAATGATTTGTAGTGTCAATTTAAATGAATGAAATGAGCTGTTGTACTGGCAAAGACTGTTTCATCCCATGGAAACCAGTTTATTTTTTAATTAGAAGTTTTAAGAAGTTGTTAGTGATTTGTTATGTCTTTTGAAATGAAATGTTGTGCCTTTATGCATTAAAGTTCATCCAAAATGAAAATTATGTAATCATTTACTCACCCTTATGTTGTTCCAAACCTGTATGAGTTTCTTTGTTCTATTGAACACAAGATATTGTGAACAATGTTGGTAACCAAACAGTGATGGTAGCCATTGACTTCCATAGTAGGAAAAAAAAATACTATGTACGTCAACGAGTGCCATCAACTGCTTCATTACCAACATTGTTCAAAATATCTTCTTTTGTGTTCAATAGAACAAAGAAACTCATACAGGTTTGGAACAACATAAGGGTGAGTAAATGATTACATCATTTTCATTTTGGATGAGCTATACCTTTAATTAATGTTTTATTTTATTTTTTTAAATGAAATGTTTTTATCCATAGTATTTGGTCAATAAAGAGTAATTTGACCAATAAATTACTGTGTCCCATGTCTGGCCATTTTTAGGTAAATTTAACCATCTCTGAATAAGTAATGTTTAAATATTTCTATTTACTTATTATTAATAATAATAATTAAGTAGATTAACTGTTTTCTGCTAATAATAGAGTAATTATTACTCAATTTTTATAATTAGCGGTGTAATGTATTGAGAAATATTAGGCAGAGTTTACCTAATTTCGTTTAGTATATCATAGCTGTTAAAGTCAGGTACTCCTTACTCAAAAATATAGGATAAAATCTACCCAAACAAAATGAGTGCAAATTGTTACCTCACTTTTATTGAGTAGATTCTATAGGTTTTCCTTCACTTTAATGCACACTCTCCTCAGAGACTGGTATAATTTAACTATATGTCAGTTTTTTTTTTTTTTTTTTTTTTTTGTAGTTTGCAGTAGAACTGGACATTATTATATACATGAATCCCATATTCATGAACATTAGAAACACCTTTCAATATAATGTATAACACTGCATTTGTATACTGACTATTTATAATTTACTACATCCTGATTTTAATATTGCACATAATTTATATTCATATATGTTGCATTTACATAAATGCAAATGATAGAAGTTTAAAATTCCCTTAAAGTTTAGGCTAATCCACATATTTTGGAAAATAATTACAATAACTACACTTGTGCAATCTGCAAACCGAAGTTCACTAATTAAAAAAAACACATAGCCTAAGCCTAACACAAGTCAATTAAAGTGAATTGGCACAAAATAGACTAAAATCAAAGAATTTATATATTAATGATCACAAAAGGAACATAAAAAACATTACATGTGTTCTATCTTTTACTTTTTGTCGGTGTGACAAAAACACATGCTCATGACTGTACTTTCATGCTAGTGTGATATAACGTTAGGCTATATTAATAACTTAACGCCAACTTACTCATGTGCTCTGGGGATGATCTAGGCTACTTATTGTATGCACCGAGAAACACAATTATACCGAATTGCGAACCTGAACTTGTTGTGAACAATTTTGTGCACGTACAATATTTTTAAACCAGGATATTTATAACGAATTGCTCGCGTCAACCCAGGCATACGAAAACACGCACAAACGGCCAAATATATAGGCTAACTTATGATTTGTAAAATAATGGCCATTATGAAACCCAAACCAGTTTTAACATACATTACAACAATGAACCCCACAGAAATGGACAGATTAATATAAATCCGTAAATAATAACAATTATAAAATTACTTTATGATTTGATCCCTTCTAACACAGAACACTGCAGATCATCATATAAATGCAATAAAATGTAACATTAATTATTCAGCATGCGTTATTAACAGCTTTACTGCTATTGTTTTTATTTTCTCGGCCTTGATCACCTCAGGACATCGTCAACCGTGTCTCAAATGAAAACAAATCACACAGTCACAATGCGCTGCACCTTCGCTAAGCTGTTCACTAATTTCAACAATGTATGTACATGACACTAATGGCAGCTAATATTTATCAATGTAGAATTGTACTCGCATTTGCCGGTATAAGACCCAATGTGTACTCCAGTATCAAAGCTAAATCGACCAACCTCAAATAAATTCCAAACTGTCAGTTTGGCTGTGGCACCGACAAGATAACAGAAGCGAGCAAATTACAAATCTTTTGATGAATCTTACCATTAAATAAGTTAATATTTGGGTTATATGATATCAACATGATAAACAACAACAACAACAACAAAAAACATCTTACCTGGAGCTCAACACTTCGTGGTCCCTCTGGAAGACGTTGAATTTGAATTCCGCGATTTGCCGCCTGGATGTTGAAGTTGACGCATGCGCAATTTGCAATGACTGAACTAATATTGGGGTACGTTTTACTCATTTTTTTAAATGATGCAGATATTACTGTTAATAAATAGGTAGTGTAGTTAGAATGTACCCATTTTTATATATTTAACTTGCTAACTAATATAGCCTTCTTAAGTAAAATATAACTGATTTGCACAGGTTGTATTTAACACCGACCTGCATAATTTTTTTTTTACAGTGATTTAGTTTATACAGTACATTATGGAGAGGCTAACGTGAAATTAAGAGCAAAAAGATTGCAACTCTAAAATTAAAGAATATTCCATAAAATAAAGGAATACATATTAGCCTACATTAACTAAATAGCCTAACTCTTTGTATAATTGTGTTAAATGTGTTTGAATTGAAAGACATAATAAAGTACAGGCTAAAATATTTGTTGTTGGACATTAGATGTGCCTTATTTAAAATTTGAAACCTACAAATGTATTTTTATGATAGAAATAACTGTAAAGGGACTATTGTAATGGGATAAATCAAGTGTAGGCTAATATAGCCGATTACTAGTTCATTGATTTAAGCACAGATAAGCTCAGATTCATCTTACCAGTTAAAATGTAGTCTGTGCTTTCGTAATTATTTATTTTAAATTTTGTGATTTTAACTTCTGCTTTAATAAAGCTTTTTATTTTATTTTAGATTGTAATGTTCTAATGTTCTTCTAACCATAAAAATGTACTACAGCTGCCAAATAAAACCAGAGAGAAATGTATTCATAAATCATTAAAACTATCTATTTAAATCTTGGGCACAAAACTAAACTAAAACCTGGATAATTGTCAGGGTTCCACCAGATTCACTCACTCCTCCCACTCGTTCATTATCTCCGGAGTAAGAAGACCAGACCAAAGATGCAGAATCCAACGGAGCCCATGGAGAATCCACCACGCGATCCATTCGCAGAGCTTGTTCTGGCTGTTCGTCAGTCTTTACTTCCATCTCTTCTGGCTAACCCACCCACCGTCCCCGAAGACGTCCTTCACTCTGCACGCCAGCATGTACAGTCGTGCTCAGAATTAATCATACCCCTGGTAAATATGATCAAAAATGGCTGTAAAAAATAAATCTGCATCGTTTATCCTTTTGATCTTTCATTTAAAAAATTGGCAAAAATCTCACCTTTCATTAAAGTAAAATAATTGAAAGTAGGGGAAATCACATTATGAAATAAATGGTTTTCTCCAAAACACGTTGGCCACAATTATTCATACCCTTTTATTAAAGGGATAGTTCACTTTGAAATTAATTTTTTATATGTTTTAGCTTACCTCAAGGGCATCCAAGATGTAGGTGTCTTTGTTTCCGCAGTAGTTTCAATTTTGATATTTTTAGGTCAAACCGTTCTTGTCTGTCAGTCATATATAATGCAGGTCTATGGTCACTGGCTCAAAACACAAGCACAGAGTCCAAATTAAAACAATTCCCCATCGTCCAAATGAAACAATTCCCCATCATAAGTACACATTGATGGCCTAAGACATGAAACGAGCGGTTTGTGTGAGAAAACGAACAGTATTTATATCGTTGTTATCTCTTGAAAACAGCACACGTCCAAATGATCTGACGGCGCGGGCGGGTATAGATATATACATAGATGTCGCCTTGGCTACTGCAGTTCATTGGAACGAAACCGTAGCCAAGCGACATCTAGTGTATATATCTATACCCGCCCGCTGGCGGGTATAGATGTATACACTAGATGTCGCCTTCGCTACTGCAGTTCATTGGAACGAAACCGTAGCCAAGGCGACATCTATGTATATATCTATACCCGCCCGCGCCGTCAGATCATTTGGACGTGCGCTGTTTTCAAGAGATAACAACGATATAAATACTGTTCGTTTTCTCACACAAACCGCTCGTTTCGTGTCTTAGGCCATCAATGTGTACTTATGATGGGGAATTGTTTCATTTGGACGATGGGGAATTGTTTTAATTTGGACTCTGTGCTTGTGTTTTGAGACAGTGACCATAGACCTGCATTATATGACTGACAGACAAGAACGGTTTGACCTAAAAATATCAAAATTGAAACTACTGCGGAAACAAAGACACCTACATCTTGGATGCCCTTGAGGTAAGCTAAAACATATCAAAAATTAATTTCAAAGTGAACTATCCCTTTAAATACCTTTTTGCAATCTCCTTTTGCCAAGATAACTGCTCTGAGTCTTCTTCTATAATGCCTGATGAGTTTGGAGAATAACTGACAAGAGATCAGAGACCATTCCTTCATACAGAATCTCTCCAGATCCTTCAGATTCACAAGTTCATGGTGCTTCTTCTCTTCAGTTCACTCCACTCATCAGGTCTGGGACTGGGACGGTCATGGCAGAAGCTTCATTTTGTGCTCAGTTACACATTTTTGTGTTGATTTTGATGTTCGTTTTGGACCGTTGTCCTGATGGAAGATCCAACCACGGCCCATTATAAGACTTCTAGCAGAAGGCGTCAGGTTTTGATTTTTTATCTGTTGATATTTGATAGAATCCACGATGCCATGTATCTGAATAAGAAGTCCAGGACCTCCAGCAGAAAAATATGCCCACAACATTAAAGATCCAATATTAAATTGTACACATGGGGTACTTTTTATCCTTGTGTGCACCAAACCCATCTAGCGTGTTTGCTGCCAAAAAGCTATTTTTTTAGTTTCATCGGACCACAGAACCCTGTGTTGTTTGAAGTTCCAGTCGTGTCTGACAACTGAATATGCTGGAGTTTGTTTTTGGATGAGCGAGGAGCATTTTTCTTGAAAACCTCCCAAACAAAATGTGGGGATGTAGGGGTTGTTTGATTTTTTTTTTTTTTTTTTTTTAAATAGGCTTTCTGACCCCAAGACTCAACTAATCTCTGCAATTCTCCATCTGTGATCCTTGGAGAGTCTTTGGCCACTCAAACTTTCCTCCTCACCGTCCATTAAGACAATATAGACACACGTCCTCTTCCTGGCAGATTCGTAACATCTTTAGTTGATTATAACTTCTTAATTATTGTCCTGATGGTCAAAATGGGGATTTTCAATTCTTTAGCTAATTTCTTACAGCCACTTTCTATTTTGTGATGCTCAACAATCTTTTGATGCACATCAGAGCTATATTCTTTGGTTTTACTCATTGTGACGGATGATTAAGGGAATTTGGCCTTTGTGTTTCCTCATATTTAAACTTCCGCAAACACCCGCTGCTTCGTCAGCTGCCCCTGCGAGTCCCATGGCCCGACCAGCGACATTCTCCGGAGAGGCGGAGGACTGCAGCGTTTTTTTGCTTCAGGTATCATTATATTTTCAAATGCAAGCACATCAATTCTCCAATGATTCTGCCCGAGTGGCTTTTGTTATCTCCCTGCCGTCCGGCCGAGCTCTTCAGTGGGCTCAATCCTTTTGGAACTCGAATTCTCAAGTGGTTAAAACTCTGTCAAGCTTCATTCAACATTTTAAGAAAGTTTTCGGCCAGACAGTTTCAGATCTCACCATTCACGATCAACTCTACAACCTTCGTCAAGGAAATTCTTCAGTGAGCACATACGCTCTTCAGTTTCGCACCCTGGCGGCATCTAGTGGCTGGAATGAGACCGCCCTGATTACTGCTTTTCGACATGGTCTCAATCCTGATATCCGTCAGCTGGTGGTTGTATATGACGATTCCATGGGACTCGAGTGCCTGATTCAGAAAACCATTCGAGTATCTCAACGTTTATCTGCCTGTGATATCCCTGCAACCGCTGTAAGTCCTCCGCCCTCGACTCCATCTGTCGCTCCTCCAGCACCCGAGCCTATGCAGATCGACTCCACTCATCTTTCTCCTACGGAGCATCAGCGCCGAATTCAACTCAACCTCTGTCTTTATTGTGGGGGTGATAAACATCTCATCAGCAACTGCCCAGTTCGACCACAGCGCCCGGCGGTAAGCTCCATTCAAATTCCTCCCAAGATAGAAGCCTTGAATCGCACTACTGTTCATTTATTAACCTCTCGTGTCTATGTCTCTGCGCAAGTTCTCCTCGACTCCGGCTCAGCGGGGAACTTCATTTCAACTCAGTCCAAACCATCCAGGGAAAACCGCTGGGTCGAGGTCGAATTCGCCATTTCACCCCCACACTGACGCTCCGCATAGGCTGTTTACACTCTGAGGACATCTCTTTCATGGTGCTGGAGGAGTCCACTGCTGAGCTCATCCTGGGACGCCCTTGGATGGTACAACATTAACCCACCATCGACTGGAAATCCGAGGTCCTTCGCTGGGGGAAAAACTGTTTTCATACCTGTCTAGCTCCGGTTAAGAAGATCCAGAGATTACCTTCTTCTCCTTCTTCTTCGTCTTCAGTGGGAAGACCCAAGATTCCCGTTTGCTTCACTTCCATTGAGAGTCCAGAAGTCCAGCATCAGGTGGAGATTCCTGCAGAGTACAGGGCGTTCCAGGATGTGTTCAGCAAGCAGTTGGCGACCAAGCTACCACCTCACCGGCCATGGGACTGCGCCATCGACCTGCTACCTGGAGCCACTCTACCTAAAGGCCGCGTTTATCCTCTGTCCATCCCGGAGCAGAAGGCCATGGAGGAGTATGTGGAGGAAGCTCTTCAGCAGCAGTTCATTCGTCCATCTACGTCCCCTGCCGCTTCCAGCTTCTTTTTCGTGGCTAAGAAGGACGGAGGCTTGAGGCCGTGCATTGATTATCGACATCTCAACTCTCAAACTGTGAAGTTTAGTTATCCCCTTCCTCTGGTCCCAGCAGCCCTGGAGCAGCTGCGTGGAGCCCGCATCTTTTCCAAGTTGGATTTACGCAGTGCGTATAACTTGATTCGTATTACCTTCCTCCGCAGTACAAGATCTCACCTTCTTTCCATTTCTCCCTGTTAAAGCCCTTCACCTAGCCTGTCACTTCTCCTCCCACAGACCCAGTTACCGACGACGTGCCTCCTCCTCCCGTTCCTGTCGAAGAGGAACCCATCTATTGAGTCCGCACCATCATGGACTCACGGCGACGAGGTCCACGTCTAGAATACCTGGTCGACTGGGAAGATTATGGTCTAGAGGAACGTTTGTGGGTACCTCACGAAGACATCCTGGACCCAGCTCTCCTCACTCAGTTCCATGCCGACAATCCTGATCGCCCTGCCCCCAGGGGTTGTGGTAGACCTCGTCGCCGTCCTCGTTCCTCTTCACAGTCGTTAAGAGCCGCCTCGGGAGGAGGGGGTACTGTCAGGGTTCCACCAGATTCACTCACTCCTCCCACTCGGTCACTCACTCCTCCCACTCGTTCATTATCTCCGGAGTATTAATCATCATCACCTGCATCTCATCAGTCCACTACCCTTTATATTCAGCTCCTCTACTCACACTCATTGTCTGGTCTTGTCTCTACATGACACACAGACTCTCTATTGCTACTTACCTGCTACTCACCTGTGATTCATCCGCCATCCGTCTTCATCCGAAGTTCCGTCTGCCTTCTTCAGTCATCTGCCATCTTCCTGAGATCTTCCAGCCGCCATCTGAAAACAGAGACTCTGATTATTCTTCAGTTAAGTTCCTGCCTGATTATCATCTGCTTGCATACTCACCATATCTCCATCTGGTTCCGTGTTTCTGTAAATAAAGCTACATTTCACTTACCACCTGTCTGACTCCTGTTCCATCCGTGACATATATATATATATATATATATTTATATATTATGCTACAATTATAAATGAGACACTATAGACCTACAAACGTGTTAAATTATATTGTATACTATCAATTGTTTATGTAAAATAAATAAAAAAAATAATAATATATATATATATATATAAAACAACGTTAACAAACATTTCATATACAATTTAACACGTTTGTAGGTCTATATTGTCTCATTTATCATTGTACCCTTATTTAAGTTGATTTTCTTTACTGTATATTTATTTTTGGACTGATAATGGTTAATAAAGTCAAATAATGGTATGAGAGAGTGTCAGTCATTGTGTTCCTATTGGTCAGTGTCAGGATCTGTGTAAAAACTGAGGCTTAGCCTGACAGTTAGCCTGCCCTGGACCAGGCTAGTTTCCCAGCATAAGTTGCCAGAGTAACTGAGTTTGAACTATTTTAAGTTTGCTTTATGAAACAGAATCAACCGACAATAAGTCTGACTAACCAAAAGCCTGGCTTGTATCCTAATCTTGTTTTATGGAACAACCCTCAGGACACAATATATGAAACAACAAACTTCATGAAAAACCTTAAACAAAAAAAAACATATCTTTTAAGTTTAAATGAAAAAGAGATAAATAAATAGAAATAAAAAAAAACTATTTAAAAAAGAATAATAACATATTTATGCACATATTTAAGTGCACATATTTAAATCCACAAGCATACATAATGCAAACCAATGACAGAAATAAGCTCAATTAGAACAGAAAATACGCAACCTTTAAAGAAAGACGCAACTGTACAAATCGGGTTATTTCGAGAATTTTTTGCCCCATGCACACAAGAAGACATTTAGACATTTGGAACAGTTTTTTTTTTTTTTACACAAAGTTTGATTTTACGCAATTAATCTGTTTTGCAGTTCCTGACTCTGTTGCAAATTGCTGTTCACAGGCCTGCAGTATTTTTGGCCGTATTTGTGCGCAAAAACCGTCCCAAAAGTGTAAGCGCGGGAAAATCAGAAGAATACAGATCCTATTTATTTTGCATTAGCATGAAGCTGCAATTTCACACTGCATGAATTACACTTATACTTACGAATAACAGTAAAATTCTGCAAATATTTTTTTCTTACACTTGAAAGGCGATTTACACCTTTACAAATCTTCTCTTGCGCATGCAAATTTAAATTACGCTTGCAATTTTATGTACACTTTCAGAAATCTTACCCTGCGCATGCAATTCTTTGACGATATCATTTTACCTTCATAATCCACCCACAGGAACAGTTTTTCACAGGAACTGAATATTACACAAGAGGAGCAGCAGCTCATTTGCATTTAAAGGGACGCAAAAACAGCGTGATTGCATAGCAATTTTTTAACATGCTATAAAAAAAATTCCTGTGGGGTGTTTTGAGCTAAAGCTTCACATAAAAATGAATCTCACCACAGTTCACCTGAAAACCGTTAGCAATCTTTTAATGCAAACCAAGTGTTTAAAGTTCAGTAAAGTTGAATCATATTATAAATCATGTTACAGTGGTTGAGAAAAGAGAAGGGCAACACTTGATCAAACTATTACCAGGTTCAAACTTCACTACTAATTTAACCCTTAAATTTAACAAATAAAACCACTATTTAATAAAACCACTACTAATCTCACTTAGACGAGACGACTTCAGGGAATGCTTTCTCTCATGATACTGTAGACTAGATGATTGGGTGAATCTCTTTCCACATGAAGAGCACTTGTACGGTTTCTCTCCAGTGTGAATTCTCTGGTGTCTTTTTAAGTCGCCCGATGTAATAAAGCTCTTCCCACAGTCAAAGCACACATAAGGTCTCACACCAGTATGAATACTCTCATGCCCTTTTAAACTCTGATGTATTAAAAAACTCTTTCCACAAAAAGAACAAACATGAGGCTTCACACCAGTATGAACTTTAAGGTGTTGTCTTAAGTTTGATTCAACAACAAATGTTTTCTCACACTGATCACAGCTGAATGATCTCACTCCAGAGTGACGGCGCAGATGATTGTTGAGATTTCCTTTCTGAGTGAAACTCTTTCCACACTGAGAGCATGTGAACGGTTTTTCTCCAGTGTGAATTCTCATGTGCTGATTTAGGTGTCCTTTATGAATACAGTTCTTTCCACACTCAGAGCAGGTTAAAGATCCTTTGACTCCAGATTTTCCAGCTTGTTTTTGTGTGACACACTTTGACGTCTGTGAAATGACTGTGTTTCCATCTTCATTTTTGAAATAATGAGGTTTTTGAAACTGATGTTGATTGTCTTCATTCACTTCCATCGGGTTCCATTCAAAATTCAAATAAAGAAGGAGAAATGAGAACAACAATAAATATACAAGGTTAGTCACAATTAAGCAAAAATCTAGTCCTTTTTTCAGTTTTCATCTTAATGTTCCTCATCAGTCATTAAAGAGAATGAAGGAAAACACCAACCTATTTGTTCCTCTGTATCTTCATCTTTTATTCTGCAGGGTTCTTCCTTAATCTCCATCTTTACAATAGTATGTCAGTAGTTTCTCCTGGAGTAATTCCTCCTGCTTGCTTCTTCTTCTCCTGTGGGAAGATGGGAATATTCCCCAGCATTTAAACTCTCATGAACGGCTGTGGGAGCTTCACTGACTGAAGGAGTGAATTGTGATCGTTGTTGCTCATTTAGCAGATGATCATCACACTTACAATCACTCTCAATTATTCAGGTGCAAATGTTTGATGGTCGTTAAGAAACAATTCCATGAGTTATTTTTTTTTTTAGACATCAGGACACAATATATGAAACAACAAACTTCATGAAAAACTTCAACAAAAAAATCATGTCTTTTAAGTTTAAATGAAAAAGAGATAAATAAATAGAAATAAAAAACTATTTAAAAAACGAATAATAACATATATCTGCACATATTTAAATCCACAAGCATACATAATGCAAACCAATGACAGAAATAAGCTAAATTAGAAAAGAAACTATAATAAATTGTGACTATATTGTATTTCAATACAACATCAATCTTGACAATTAATTGAAACTAGTTTGCACATAGTTCATAATATAACATATAAAGTTCAATACAGAGTTTAATATAACAATATCAACTAAATTTTAAAAAAGGATGGTTGAAATAATGATACGATGTAGGTTAATTGTTCCCAGAATGTTTTACACAAGAGACTTTACACTGAGATTCCTTTTGTACAGACACTTAAGAAAAATGCACATATCGTCCTTAATTTGGAAGGTAAACACTAAATGCTCTTTGGCCAGTTGTCCGTCATCATCAGCCTGTGGAAGTTGAAGAAGGGCTTTTTCCTGGTCTTTCTCTTTCAATTTCAGAAAGCACGGCTCTTCCACTAAACCTCTGAAGACTTTAGGTTGTTTCGCAGCCGTTCGACTGCAGTGCAAACGTCTCTGTTATCCGTGGCTCCTTAAAATGGGATGAAATGTTGGATGTGTCTTTAACAATACCCTGTGTTAGTCAGGAATAACAACGTTTTGTAAATCTGTTGTTCTCATGTCTATATTTGAGACATAAATAAAATGTATTTTCCACACTGAGCTTAACCCTGAGTTATCGTCGATCTAAACACCGCTTTTAACCCGGTTAAAGTAATGTTTCACGCTTGTATATTTGCATGCTTTAGACAGTCACTGCACTGCATATTCTTGTAAAAAATGGAGGAAAAATCCAGAATACAAAGAGTTTTTGAAATAAGGTCTGTGATTAAAACTAGCTCAAGATCTTTTCACATTTTCAGATTATCAGTCATACCTGCTTGTGATTTTGTTAAAGCTTTTACTTGTCTAGAATAAGGCGGTTGTTGAGAAGTGGGACTTAACACTGGATATTAAACATCACACCCAACAGGTAAACTACATCTCACACTAGTTACTTTCACAACACAGACTGTAAAAAGATGGACAGCGCGTCTCTGCTTCTTCCAGCTTCCAGAAGAGATCAGATGTGCTCCTACAGTAATCACATTCAAATCCAGACTCAAAACACATCTGTTTAGCTATGCATTTACTGAATGAGCACTGTGCCAATGTTCGTCCGACTGTTTGAACTGTACTGTATTTTATTTTTATCTGTATAAACTGTTTTAATTATTCTTATTCTTTTTATTATTTTAATTTCTTCTATGTAAAGCACTTTGAATTGCCACTGTGTATGAAATGTGCTATATAAATAAACTTGCCTTGCCTTGCCTTCTTCCACTGTAGAAAAATGAAGCCAAAGTTTCCCAGTAACAGTCGTTGTCGATTACGTTGTTCAGAGTCTGCGCAGTTTCACAGCCTCATTCTGTTTATAATCACACTTTTGCAAACAATTCTGACACAAATAAGTGATCTAGGAGCTTTATTCAGTTTCTTACATTTGATGCCACTGAAAACACAGCAAGTCTTTCCCTCACAGCCTCGCTTTCATACCCGTCACAGCGCTGCTCTGAATGAGATCTATTGGCCTTCAGAACACATTTGATGTATTTACAGCCTAACCACATAACCCCTTGTTATGCACAACCAACTTCTGTATTCTGTGAAACAGAACGTGTCGCTTCCAGTTTAGGTCCTCTGTAAGACCTATGTTTAATATGGCGCTGTTTTACTCGAGATGTCTTCAGGAGCTACCGAAGATGAGCATAACCGATGTCCATCGCATATGCAGGTTGACATCTAAAACTCCTGCCACCAAAATGGATAAAGGGTTTAAGCTATACGCTTCCTCATACATATGCGACTATGAGGGTATGTACAATATCTATGAACGTTAGCTAACTTATGATTGCTAAGTTAGCTATAGAGCTATTTCAGGGAGGTAGCTAGGCCTATTTTAGAGCTGTGTATTCGTGATTATTTATCTTCATATGTATATATAAGATCAGTGTCTAACACAAACTGCGAGACAGGTACTTTAATAGCCAACCATATTTTGATCTATGCTCCCCGGCATAATCACGTTGTCACTGATTTTTCACCAGTATCAAACAAAGACAAGCTGACTGGTGCTGTCAGCATCAGGGCAGCCTGTCACAGGTCTATGAGGAAAATGGAGAAGCCACACAGCCTGAGAGTAACGTTAGGGATGGGTTGGGTGTTCTGTTCGAGTTCTCAATATGTTCCAGGTCAGGGACAGTATTTACCAAGGCTCTCTTAAAGATTTTTTCGATTTTTTCGAAATGTCGACAAAAAACTATTGCGAAATGACAGCGTTTCCATTGACCGATCTTATGCGACTAAAACTTCATTTTTTCCTCTCGCGACAAGTAAAATCATTCCAAAAACCATGGCAATGGACGTTGGTAGGTTTATGTACTAATCCCAGCCACTGCACTAGCCATTATTATTAATCAAAGGAGACGTATGTGTGTTTTCCAAGCATTAATGGTAAGGAACGACCCTTATTATACTTGTGAGCGGCATATATGAGGTGTTTCTGGGTGTTTCTCCCTCATATCTGCTTCGAGGTTTTGATTGTGGCATTTATTTGAGGTTTAGAATCCATTATTCCTGTAATTATTTCGTTTTATATGAGTTTAATAAAGAGCTCTGTCTCGTATTCTGTCCAACACCGCGTCATCTACGTCAGGTGACCTGTACACGCACAAAAGCTGTTTCCATTGCAGTTTTGTGAAATATTTCTTTTTCGAATTGCCTGAAAAACCTCCTCATGCGAGCGGAAAACATTTTTTGCGATAAATGGGAGTTTTTGCGAAATTGATGTGTTTCCATTGGCATAACGTTAGCTATCGCCGTCAGACCATTACTGTAAGCTAATAACGTAATACTGTATCGTTAACTTTATTTTTCTCACTGATGATCTGATATGAACACAAGATAATAATTTTAACCAATTAAAAGAACAAAGTGATGAAGTGAAAACTTAAAATTGCCGTCAGTTCATTTGCTGCAATCGTACTGCTACCAGAGACACTGCTGTTACCGCGCTATCTTCGAAAAGCGGAAGTAATGAGACCTGGTTTCCGGTGTGGTCATGTGACGTTCGACATAAAGCCATAGACAGTAAAAGAAATGGACACAGCGACCCCATAGACTTCAACGGAGGAAAGTGAAGCAAATTAGAAGCACTCACTTCCTGATGGCTGAGCGTACTGCGCAGACTCAAACTGAGCTTGACGACGTAGATGTGACGTGAGCAACCTGTCTGACAGTTGTAAGTCTTCTAGTAGCTGTGCCAAGAGAAATCTGAATCATTCCCTTCCGAATCTTGCAGAAACGGAGAGCGTGAGTAGGAGCTGTCCATGAGCTAGGAGCAGGAGCAACTTTATGACTCTCTATGGGCTTCTCCCTTGACTTTAATCGGACTTTATGCCTCCACGTCCCCCCAATTAACTGCAAGCTTCTCCTCCTGTCTATACGGTAATTTCCAGAGAGTCGTGTGGTTATGACGCAATCGTTAGCCTATTTTTACAAAAACTGCTTCTACGGGGCCATAACGTAAGATACAAGGTAATGGAGCCTTTTATAAATAAATAAGAAATTATTTAGAAATACATTTTTTAGAAATAAATCTTTATTTATTAATTTATTTAGTTTAAATTTATTTGGTTTAATTTATTTATTTATTTAGAAATTAATTTTGTTTCTTTAGAAATAAATAATGGACAAATAGAGTCTTTAAACGCCTCAGATGTAAAGTTATTCGCTGTCAAAGTGACGCCAAAATGAATGGGAGTCAATGGAATATGAACAGCAGGTGATGGTCTGGTAATCAATGGCGGCCCCCGGGGAAGCTTCAGTTTTTCTGAAACATTATCCCCTTGATCAGTGCGGGCTCGGCAAAAGTGCACATCGAGGGCGCATATCGACCGCAAAGGGGGTTATCGCAAGCACCCTTCTGAGGCCTAAAATGAAAAATGGGACACCCTACAGTCTCACAGACTTAACGGACACGCGCATGCGACAGCCATTGTAAGGCCACAAGACCGAAAGTGCATGAAGTGTGCCAATTGGGACAGGGCCTCGGTCTCTCTCGCGCAGTGTCGCTCGCTCGCGGAGTTCGCTTCGCTTTTGTCCAGTCCGGCGCCTCATAGCTCCGCTCTCCACGCTCAACTCAACTTTTTTTTATTTATACTCAAAACTCTCCACGACTTATTGAGTGCCGCAATAGTCGTGTGACACAACGAATAGATAATGAAATTTGTAATCGATTCTTTTAATAATCGATTTAAATCGATTTAATCAAATCATTGTTGCAGCCCTACTTCGGAGTGGCTACAGAAAAAAAGAGACTGCAACCGGGTCCATGTGAAAACAAGGATAATATCGGAAGGGCATTAAATGTAGTCAAAGTATAATTTGCACGGTTTGACGTGATATGATAAGCAATCGTTAGATTGAATCAGCATGATTTACTGCAATGCTTTTTTTCCATTAGTTGGTCAGAACAGTGGATGTTACTCGTACTCGTTCAGACGACATTTTCTGGTGAAATTTCTTATGTTGGTCATACTTCCAAAAAGTAGAATCTGTGATTCCGAATGCCAGTGTCCCCAGCGACTGACAGCCGCACATTCTCCTCAAAACATTGGATTCATCCGCACACAACCCACGTAAAGTTGATAACTCCGCGAATAACTGCAATTGCAGATTTCGAACAGAGATGGCGACAAAGAGGAAAAACTACAGACTGCAGCTTTAAGAAATTAAGAATGACACAAATACTCACACCAGCCAAGCTTATATACATTTTATTAGGGCACAGAAACATTTGTAGAGGTTTATTTCAGGCATTGTTCTCAACAGGCTACTAGTCACCGAATGCCAACAAGGCAGGCTACTAACCAAACTATTCAAATTAAATGTAATGCCTCACAAATTAAAAAAAAAAGAGAGGAAAAGTCATCAAAGAATAAAAAAACTGTATTAGCCTAAGGTTATTCACTCATTGTTTGCTCTGCTGTGTCCACCATATTTATCTGAATGGCTGTAATAAATCAGGGAAAACAGCCATATTACACAAACTATTTTGTTTTGGAAATGTTGCAGTTAATGCTTAACATTGAAACCATACCTTTTCGAAATAATCCATTAAACGAGTTGCGATTGAGGAGCGAGTACAAATATTTTCAGTTCCATTTGTTTTGTGAGTTGTCTCAAGGCCACGGCCACAACAGAGGAAATATCATGAATATTCATGTGAAATCCACCCACTGGAACAGTTTTTCATAGGAACTGAATATTACACAACAGGAGCAGCAGCTCATATGCATTTAAAGGGACACAAACACAGCGCGATTGCATAGCAATTTTAACATGCAATAAAAAATACCTGTGGGATATTTTGAGCTAAAGCTTCACATAAAAATGAATCTTACCACAGTTCCCCTGAAAAACTTTAGAAATATTTTAATGCAAAACAAATGTGTAAAGTTTAGTAAAGTTGAATCATATCATTATAAATCATGTAACAGCGGTTGAGAAAAGAGAAGGGCAACACTTGATCAAACTATCACCAGATTCACACTTCATTACTAATTTAACCCTTAGATTTAATCACTCTATCAAAACTATCTGAATGTCAAATTATTTATAAGTACAATGTTTGTAAATCATGGACGTGAATATAAACTTTGCTCACTTAGACGACTTCCGGCTATGTTTTCTCTCATGATACCATAGATTAGATGATTGGGCGAAACTCTTCCCACATGAAGAGCACTTGTACGGTTTCTCTCCAGTATGAACTCTCTGGTGTTTTTTTAAGTCGCCCGATGTAATAAAGCTCTTCCCACAGTCAAAGCACACATAAGGTCTCACACCAGTATGAATACGCTCATGCTCTTTTAAAGTCTGAAGTTCAGAAAAACTCTTTCCACAAAAAGAACAAACATGAGGCTTCACAGCAGAATGAATTTTAAGGTGTTTTCTTAAGTTTGATTTCATAACAAATGTTTTATCACACTGATCACAGCTGAATGATCTCACTCCAGAGTGACGGCGCAGATGATATTTGAGAGCGCTTTTACGACTGAAACTCTTTCCACACTGAGAGCATGTGAACGGTTTTTCTCCAGTGTGAATTCTCATGTGCTGATTTAGGTTTCCTTTATAACTGAAACTCTTTCCACACTCAGAGCAGGTTAAAGATCCTTGTCCAGTTTTTTTAGCTTGTTTTTGTGTGACACACTTTTCGGTCTGTTGAATGACTGTGTTTCCATCTTCATTTTTGAAATGCTGAGGTTTTTTAAACTGATGTTGTTTGTCTTCATTCACTTCGATCAGGTCTAAAATCAACATATCAAATTTTCAAAATGCAAATAAAGAATGAGAAATGAGAACAATATATATACTAGGTGAGTCACAATTAAGCAAAAATGTTGCCCTTTTTTCCAGTTTTCATCTTAAAGTTCCTCATCAATCATTAAAGAGAATGAAGGAAAACACCAACCTATTTGTTCCTCTGTATCTTCATCTTTTATTCTGCAGGGTTCTTCCTTAATCTCCATCTTTACAATAGTATGTCTGTAGTTTATCCTGGAGTAATTCCTCCTGCTTGCTTCTTCTTCTCCTGTGGGAAGATGGGAATATTCCCCAGCATTTAAACTCTCATGAACGGCTGTGGGAGCTTCACTGACTGAAGGAGTGAGTGACTGAGGAGTGAATTGTGGTCGTTGTTGCTCATTTAGCAGATGATCATCACACTTACAATCACTCTCAATTATTCAGGTGCAAATGTTTGATGAAATAGTCGTTTACAAACAATTCCATTAGTTTTTTTTTAGACTTTAGGACACAATATGTGAAACAACAAACTTCATGAAAAAACGTCAACAAAAAAATCATGTCTTTTAAGTTTAAATGAAAAATAAATGTATTAGATAACTAGGACCACAAATAGTCTATTACCGGCCCGAGTCCTAGCCAATTAATGACCCGTCACTGGCCCTGCACTGGGCCTGAATAGGTTTTCGTATTGGTACATATAATAAAATGATGTACTTCAAAACACTGTTGTTTGTTTATAAGGGATTGCATGGACTGGCTCCTCCATACATCTCTGATCTCCTTTCATTCCACCATAATGTTTTTAGAAATCTTAGGTCAACCAGTAGTCTACAGCTGACTGTTCCAAGGACACGTTTAAAATTAAAAGGAGATCGTGCCTTCTCAGTGGCCGCTCCACAGCTTTGGAACAATTTGCCATCTTACATAAAGACTGCCCCAACATATACTGATTTTAAATCTTTGCTTAAAACCCACTTATTTACTGCTGCTTATGGTCATAAGTGGGCGTAGTGGTTTTGCATTGTTTTGTGCATTGTTTATCTGTGGTTTTATGTTTACTTATTAGGATACTTGTGTACACTTTGTACAGCACTTTGGCCAACAGCTGTTGTTTTTAAATGTGCTCTATAAATAAATATGACTGACTGACTGACTTAATGGTGAACAAAATAAATAAAATACCTGCTTAAAAATGATAAGATAAATAAAAAACCTGCTTAAAAAACCAACACTAAACACATCATTTGTAGAGAATTAGAGACCTATCTCTCTCCTACCATTCATTGCGAAAACACTTGAAAGAGCTGTTTTCAACCAAGTAACATCCTTCTTGTCTCTGAACAACCAGCTGGATGTCAACCAATCCGGCTTCAAGAAAGGGCATTCAACTGAGACTGCACTACTGTCGGTCACAGAAGCCCTACGGATCGCAAAAGCTGCTTCCAAGTCCTCAGTTCTCATTCTCCTAGATCTGTCTGCTGCCTTCGACACTGTGAATCATCAGATCCTTCTGTCCACCCTCTCATCACTGGGCATCACAGGAACTTCCCTCCACTGGTTTGAGTCCTATCTCACAGGTAGGTCCTTCAGGGTCGCATGGAGAGGCGAGGTATCCAGAGCACATCAACTGACCACAGGGGTTCCTCAGGGTTCAGTTCTTGGACCCTTGCTCTTCTCCATCTACACCACATCACTGGGACACATCATACAGTCACATGGTTTCTCCTACCACTGCTATGCTGATGACACACAGCTCTTCCTCTCATTTCAACCAGATGATCCCACAGTAGCTCCACGGATCTCAAGCTGTCTGGCGGACATCTCGACATGGATGAAGGAACATCACCTGCAGCTCAACCTGGCAAAGACTGAGCTTCTCGTCCTCCCTGCCACTCCATCTCTACAACACGACTTCACTATCCAGCTAGATTCATCATCAATCATCCTTCAAGGTCGGTCAGAAATCTTGGAGTGATATTGGATGACCAGCTGACCTTCACAGATCACATTTCAAAGACAGCTCGATCATGCAGGTTTGCACTGCACAACATCAGGAAGATCAGGCCTTTCCTAACTGAGCATGCAACACAACTTCTCGTCCAGGCCCTGGTCATCTCTAGGCTTGACTACTGCAATGCTCTTCTTGCTGGACTTCCATCATGTGCAACTAAACCTCTACAAATGATTCAGAACGCTGCAGCTCGTCTAGTCTTCAACGAGCCCAAGAGGGCCCACGTCACTCCTCTCTTAATCACTTTGCACTGGCTACCACTCACTGCTCGCATCAAGTTCAAGGCATTGACGCTTGCTTACAGATCTATCACAGGCTCAGCTCCCTCCTACTTTTACTCATTCCTACAAGTCTACATCCCTACCAGAAGCCCACGATCGGTCAACGAGCAACTTCTCGTGGTTCCATCACAGAGAGCCACAAAATCACTTTCCAGAACATTCTCATTCACAGTTCCATGCTGGTGGAACGCTCTCCCCACCCTCATCCGGAATGCAGAATCCCTGGCAACATTCAAAAGACAACTGAAAACTCATCTCTTCCGTGAGCACTTAACCTCATTAAAAAAAAAACGTTCCTTTTCCTTTATATCCTCGCTTATCGGGCTTATGCTACTCTGAACAATGCCTGAACTTCGTTTTTTTAGCACTTCTTGCGTTGTTTTTTGTAAGTCGCTTTGGACAAAAGCGTCTGCTAAATGACTAAATGTAATGTAAATGTAAATAAATAAATAATAAAAAAAAACAATTAAAAAACTAATAATAACAACATATACTGTATGTGCACATATTTAAATGATGGATGAAGCCCTAGAGGCATGACGTACAGGCATATACTCAGGCATGACGAAGGGGACAAAGAGGATGACGAATCTGGAAGACACGAGTTGCGATTGAGGAGCAAGTACAAATATTTTCAGTTCCATTTGTTTTGTGAGTTGATTCAAGGCCACGCCCACAACAGAGGAAATATTCATGTGAAATCCACCCATTGGAACAGTTTTTCATAGGAACTGAATATTACACAACAGGAGCAGCAGCTCATTTGCATTTAAAGGGACACAAAAATAGCGCGATTGCATAGCAATTTTAACATGCAATAAAAATACCTGTGGGATATTTAAAGCTTCACATAAAAATGAATCTTACCACAGTTCCCCTGAAAAACTTTAGAAATATTTTAATGCAAAACAAATGTGTAAAGTTTAGTAAAGTTGAAACATATCATTATAAATCATGTTACAGCGGTTGAGAAAAGAGAAGGGCAACACTTGACCAAACGATTACCAGATTCAAACTTCACTACTAGTTTAACCCTTAGATTTAATCACTTTATTAAAACAATCTGAATGTCAAATTATTTGTAAGTACAATATTTCTAAATCATGGACGTGAATGTGAACTTTGCTCACTTAGACGACTTCAGGGAATGCTTTTTCTCATGATACCGTAGAGTAGATGATGCGCTGAAACTCTTTCCACAGTGTGAGCACTTGTACGGTTTCTCTCCAGTGTGAATTCTCTGGTGTCTTATTAATTGGCTGGATGTAGTGAAGGTCTTGCCACAGTCTAAGCACACATAAGGTCTCACACCAGTATGAATACGCTCATGCCCTTTTAAAGTCTGAAGTTCTGAAAAACTCTTTCCACAGAAAGAACAAAAGTGAGGCTTCACACTATGAACTTTAAGGTGTTTTCTTAAGTTTGATTCTACAACAAATGTTTTCTCACACTGATCACAGCTGAATGATCTCACTACAGAGTGACGGAGCAGATGAATGTTGAGATGTCCTTTCTGAGTGAAACTCTTTCCACACTGAGAGCATGTGAACGGTTTTTCTCCAGTGTGAATTCTCATGTGGTGATTTAGGTGTCCTTTATGAATACAACTCTTTCCACACTCAGAGCAGGTGAAAGATCCTTTGACTCCAGATTGTTTTTGTGTGACACACTTTTCGGTCTGTTGAATGACTGCGTTTCCATCTTCATTTTTTAAATAATGAGGGTTTTGAAACTGATGTTGTTTGTCTTCATTCACTTCCATCGGGTCTAAAATCAACATATCCAATTTTCAAAATTCAAGTAAAGAATTAGAAATGAGAACAATCTATATACTAGGTGAGTCACAATTAAGCAAAAAAAAATCTAGTCCTTTTTTCAGTTTTCATCTTAAAGTTCCTCATCAGTCATTAAAGAGAATGAAGGAAAACACCAACCTATTTGTTCCTCTGTATCTTCATCTTTTATTCTGCAGGGTTCTTCCTTAATCTCCATCTTTACAATAGTATGTCCGTAGTTTCTCCTGGAGTAATTCCTCCTGCTTGCTTCTTCTTCTCCTGTGGGAAGATCTTCTTCTTCTTCAGTGAATTTTATTGGCAGCTTGCAATCTTTGTGCATTACCGCCATCTACTGGACTGTGCGCTGGAACCCAAGTCAACCTGTAATATTAGCTTCTGTTGAGTTATCCTGAAAATCATCTGATGAACTTCATCTAAAAGATCCTGTCTGCATGCAGATTTCCCAGTCTGGATGCTAGTTATATGGAGGACATAGAGTCCGAACAAATAACAGATTTATATGGCTTCACTTCTTCTACCCACTGTAGTGCCATTATGATGGCCCTCATCTCTGTTGAGAAGATTGAGAGGTGGTTTGAGGTTCTTTTTTGTATTATAAAATTATATTTAGGAATGTATACAGCCACCCCCGTTTTACCTGCTGATTCTTTGGATGCATCCATAAATATTTGTACTGTGTCAGTGTCATCATACATTACTTCTAGGTATGCTTTACACTTTGATACAATCCCGTCTTGATTATATTTTTAGCTTCTAGATTAACTACAGGATAGCAGAAAAACCAAGGTGGAATTGTGCTCAAGTTAACACTTTTGCTGCAAGGTATACTACTGATTTTATTGCTGTTCCATCCAAAACTACTGTTCACAATGCGACCATATTCCCAACATTCTTCTAAAATCTTTTTTAGACCACAAACATGACGATAAAAAAATCATAGATTTATCCATTTTGTTCCTCTAGTGTGTGGAGTGCCACGATGTGACCAGGAAAGCACACCACACACAAACAGATTCCATTCACAGCCTGTGAACTCGGGAAAACTTGCAAAATCTCTCGCATCAAACGTGACTTTTAAAGTAGTCAAGTCAGTCAAGTCACCTTTATTTATATAGCGCTTTTTACAATACAGATTGTATCAAAGCAGCTTCACAGTGATAACATGAAAATAATACAACAATGTTTGTTTCCTCCTGTAGACAACCAACAAACATTGTGGACGACCGGCAAGAAGAAATTGTGCTTATAGTGTATGGATTACTTTTTACTTCAGTGTGTACTTTCATAAACTAAAACAAAATGTACTACTTGTATTAAAATAGTAAATTACTAGTATCCTAAGAAGTTAACTTGCAGTACAGATGCATTACAAATGAGAAACCTAGTTGTGTACTTAAAGTTTACTACTATAGTACACTTAAACATACTTTTATATACTAAAAGTGGGTACATTTAGTCCCAAGCAGTATTGAAATAGTACACTTACAAGTTTACTACAAGTACACATTGATATTAGTATACTTACTACATAAAGTATACTTAAAAATATACTTGAACATTACTTAAGTATACTTCATAAAATGAACTTGAGGTATACTTATTTTTCGTAAGGGTTATGATTATTATTTTATTAAATGAGCTGATGACATCACCAACTGCAAAACATAAAAAAAAAAAAAAAAAAACATTTTGCAATATGACTTTGCAAAAGATGAACCCGGACTAGACATTAAACAAAGAACAGAAAAAAATTCTCACCAGTTCACCTGAAAATCTTTAGAAATATTTTTATGCAAAACAAGTGTTTAAAGTTCAGTAAAGTTGAATCATATCATTATAAATCATGTTACAGTGGTTGAGAAAAGAGAAGGGCAACACTTGATCAAACTATCACCAGATTCACACTTCACTACTAATTTAACCCTTAGATTGAATCACTCTATTAAAACTATCTGAATGTCAAATTATTTATAAGTACAATGTTTGTAAATCATGGATGTGAATGTGAACTTTGCTCACTTTGACGACTTCCAGCAATGTTTTCTCTCATGATACCGTAGAGTAGATGATTGGGTGAAACTCTTTCCACATGAAGAGCACTTGTACGGTTTCTCTTCAGTATGAATTCTCTGGTGTTTTTTTAAGTGGGTTGATGTAATAAAGCTCTTCCCACAGTCAAAGCACACATAAGGTCTCACACCAGTATGAATACGCTCATGCACTTTTAAAGTCTGTAGTCTTGAAAAACTCTTTCCACAAAAAGAACAAACATGAGGCTTCACAGCAGAATGAATTTTAAGGTGTTTTCTTAAGTTTGATTTCATAACAAATGTTTTCTCACACTGATCACAGCTGAATGATCTCACTCCAGAGTGACGGCGCAGATGATATTTGAGAGCGCTTTTACGACTGAAACTCTTTCCACACTGAGAGCATGTGAACGGTTTTTCTCCAGTGTGAATTCTCATGTGCTGATTTAGGTTTCCTTTATAACTGAAACTCTTTCCACACTCAGAGCAGGTTAAAGATCCTTGTCCAGTTTTTTTAGCTTGTTTTTGTGTGAAACACTTTTCGGTCTGTTGAATGACTGCGTTTCCATCTTCATTTTTGAAATGCTGAGGTTTTTGAAACTGATGTTGTTTGTCTTCATTCACTTCCATCGGGTCTAAAATCAACATATCAAATTTTCAAAATGCAAATAAAGAATGAGAAATGAGAACAATAAATATACTAGGTGAGTCACAATTAAGCAAAAATGTTGCCCTTTTTTCCAGTTTTCATCTTAATGTTCCTCATCAGTCATTAAAGAGAATGAAGGAAAACACCAACCTATTTGTTCCTCTGTTTCTTCATCTTTTATTCTGCAGGGTTCTTCCTTAATCTCCATCTTTACAATAGTATGTCAGTAGTTTCTCCTGGAGTAATTCCTCCTGCTTGCTTCTTCTTCTCCTGTGGGAAGATGGGAATATTCCCCAGCATTTAAACTCTCATGAACGGCTGTGGGAGCTTCACTGACTGAAGGAGTGAATTGTGGTCGTTGTTGCTCATTTAGCAGATGATCATCACACTTACAATCACTCTCAATTATTCAGGTGCAAATGTTTGATCAAATAGTCGTTTACAAACAATTCCATTAGTTCTTTTTTTAGACTTTAGGACACAATATATGAAACAACAAACTTCATGAAAAAACGTCAACAAAAAAATCATGTCTTTAAAGTTTAAATGAAAAATAAATGTATTAGATAACTAGGACCACAAATAGTCTATTACCGGCCCGAGTCCTAGCCAATGAATGACCCGTCACTGGCCCTGCACTGGGCCTGAATAGGTTTTCGTATTGGTACATATAATAAAATGATGTACTTAATGGTGAACAAAATAAATAAAATACCTGCTTAAAAATTATAAGATAAATAAAAAACCTGCTTAAAAAACCAACACTAAACACATCATTTGTAGAGAATTAGAGACCTATCTCTCTCCTACCATTCATTGCGAAAACACTTGAAAGAGCTGTTTTCAACCAAGTAACATCCTTCTTGTCTCTGAACAACCAGCTGGATGTCAACCAATCCGGCTTCAAGAAAGGGCATTCAACTGAGACTGCACTACTGTCGGTCACAGAAGCCCTACGAATCGCAAAAGCTGCTTCCAAGTCCTCAGTTCTCATTCTCCTAGATCTGTCTGCTGCCTTCGACACTGTGAATCATCAGATCCTTATGTCTACCCTCTCATCACTGGGCATCACAGGAACTTCCCTCCACTGGTTTGAGTCCTATCTCACAGGTAGGTCCTTCAGGGTTGCATGGAGAGGCGAGGTATCCAGAGCACATCAACTGACCACAGGGGTTCCTCAGGGTTCAGTTCTTGGACCCTTGCTCTTCTCCATCTACACCACATCACTGGGACACATCATACAGTCACATGGTTTCTCCTACCACTGCTATGCTGATGACACACTGCTCTTCCTCTCATTTCAACCAGATGATCCCACAGTAGCTCCACGGATCTCAAGCTGTCTGGCGGACATCTCGACATGGATGAAGGAACATCACCTGCAGCTCAACCTGGCAAAGACTGAGCTTCTCGTCCTCCCTGCCACTCCATCTCTACAGCACGACTTCACTATCCAGCTAGATTCATCATCAATCATCCTTCAAGGTCGGTCAGAAATCTTGGAGTGATATTGGATGACCAGCTGACCTTCACAGATCACATTTCAAAGACAGCTCGATCATGCAGGTTTGCACTGCACAACATCAGGAAGATCAGGCCTTTCCTAACTGAGCACGCAACACAACTTCTCGTCCAGGCCCTGGTCATCTCTAGGCTTGACTACTGCAATGCTCTTCTGGCTGGACTTCCATCATGTGCAACTAAACCTCTACAAATGATTCAGAACGCTGCAGCTCATCTTGTCTTCAACGAGTCCAAGAGGGCCCACGTCACTCCTCTCTTAATCACTTTGCACTGGCTACCACTCACTGCTCGCATCAAGTTCAAGGCATTGATGCTTGCTTACAGATCTATCACAGGCTCAGCTCCCTCCTACTTTTACTCATTCCTACAAGTCTACATCCCTACCAGAAGCCCACGATCGGTCAACGAGCAACTTCTCGTGGTTCCATCACAGAGAGCCACAAAATCACTTTCCAGAACATTCTCATTCACAGTTCCATGCTGGTGGAATGCTCTCCCCACCCTCATCCGGAATGCAGAATCCCTGGCAACATTCAAAAGACAACTGAAAACTCATCTCTTCCGTGAGCACTTAACCTCATTAAAAAAAACTTTCCTTTTCCTTTATATCCTCGCTTATCGGGCTTATGCTACTCTGAACAATGCCTGAACTTCGTTTTTTTTAGCACTTCTTGCGTTGTTTTTTGCCTCTTCACGATGACTCGCTTAATTTAGTCCTAATTTGTAAGTCGCTTTGGACAAAAGCGTCTGCTAAATGACTAAATGTAATGTAAATGTAAATGTAAATAAATAGAAAAAAAAAAAAACGATTAAAAAACTAATAATAACAACATATACTGTATGTGCACATATTTAAATGATGGATGAAGCCCTAGAGGCATGACGTACAGGCATATACTCAGGCATGACGAAGGGGACAAAGAGGATGACGATTCTGGAAGACACAGGAGGCTCAGGGACATGAACTGGAAGACGAAGATATCTTGACGAAATAGCATAGAAGGTAAGCAATGTAGCTTAGGCAGTCCTACTCATTTACGAGACCAGACAAAGTGCCAGAGTGAAGTGTGTGCTTATAAGTGTTTGTGGTGATGGCGTGCAGGTGTTGGTGATTAATATTCAGGTGATAGTGATCTCAGTGATTGGGTGGTGGTGGAGCCTGGCTGAGCCCTGACAGTTGAGGAGTGAAACATGAAATGTAGAGTGGATTCTGTAGTGTGAGGGTAACTGGAGTTGGTAGGTGACGGGGTTGATTTGTCGGGTGATGGTGAAGGGGCCAATGTATCTGGGACAGTTTGATGTCCCGTGTGGACAGCCAGACTTTCTGCCCTGGCTGAAAGATGGGTGGTTCCGTCCTCCGAGCATCTGCCTGGAACCTTTGCCTACGCACTGGCCCTCTGAAGATGATGTGCGTCGTCCCAGACCCTCTAACTCTCTCGGAACCAGGACCATGGGAATAGTGGAAGCTGGTAGCCGAGCACGCACTGGAAGGGAGTGAGTCCAGTAGCAGCCTGACAGAGGGAGTTTTGCACGTACTCGACCCAGCCTAGGAATTGGTTCCAAGAGTTCTGGTGGCCGTGGCAGAAGGTTCGTAGAAATCTCTTGGATTTTCCTCTCCGTTTGGCCGTTCGACTGTGGGTGGTATCCAGATGTCAGACTGATGGTCACACCTAGGAGCTTGAAGAACCCCTTCCACACTTGGGATATGAATTGGGGGCCTCGATCGAATACTATATCTTCGGGAATTCCATAGTATCGGAATACATGGTTGAAGAGCAGCTCTGCAGTAGTCATGGCTGTGGGTAGACCTTTAAGGGCGATCAAACGGCAGGATTTAGAGAATCTGTGAGCGAGCTCTTAGCGCATTATAGTCCTTCACGTCTATTGCAATCTCAAAATTCTGGCCAGTTGATAATACCTAGAATATCAAAATCGACTGCTGGCGGTAGATCCTTTTCCTATTTAGCACCAAAACTTTGGAAAGTCTTCATAACATTGTCCGGGAAGAGGACACACTCTGTCAGTTTAAATCTAGATTAAAAACACATCTCTTTAAACTAGCATACACATAGAACATTATACATTCCTATTATTCAAATCAGTTATATGATTATTAGGCTGCATAAATTAGGTCAGCAATTTTACTAGAACAGGGCACAATTACTAGAACATCTTATGTACTCGCTACATCATAAAAAGACTGGCATCTACACTAATGTTAGTCTTTCTGTTTTATCCGAGGTTTACTATCATCAGATGGATCCGGGCCGTATCCACATCAGATTGAGGACCTGCGCCGAGACATGACCACAACACATGATGTAATAAGCCGGATCAGGGCCGTATCCAGATCAGATGGAGGACCTGCGCCTAAACACGACCACATCGCATCCCTGAAGTGTCAGCGGAGATTATGTCAACTAGACTCTCCCCTGTGAAGGCCTCATCGACACGACAGCCATCGGCACTGATCCTCAACAAACTCGTCTCCATACCGGTGTGATGACCGATCTTAAACCAGATGGAACTGGATAATTTTCTGAATGTTCTGATCCAATCTGACTTCTGACCTGTAATGCTGCCTGAATCATAATCATACACTGTCCATTTGTTGGCCAGAGGAGAACTGAGCGACTGAGCCTGGTTTCTCCCAAGGTTTTTTCTCCATTCTGTCACTGATGGAGTTTGGGTTCATTGCCGCTGTCGTCTTTTTTCGCCTTTAGCTTTTGGCTTGCTTATTTGTGGACATTGAATTTAATATTCAACAATCTTATTGATCTGCCTGCATTGACATCATTATATGAGAACTGAATTGAGCTGGACGATGACATCACGGATTTCTCCAGAGTGCCTATATCTATAAATGAACTAGATTAATAGCTTTTTTTACACCAAACCATCACTGAACTTACATAAGCTGGACTGTGTTGCTATTTTCTTAATGAAACAAACTTTGTTGCATTATTTTCCTGTTATCTCTATAAAGCCGATTTGAAACAATCTGTATTGTAAAAAGCACTATTGCTATAAATAAAAGTGACTTGACTACAATTGTCTTCTTCGTGTGGATGACATCACTAACCCTCAAATTTACATAAACCTCATTTACATAAACCACATTATCATGACAGAATCTGCTTACCAATGACTTGAAGATAGTTAACTCCGCATCAGCTTCATAAATTCATCAACTAACCATCCAGAAACGTTCTGTTGCATTCTACACAATTGTCATTGTCAGACTCTTCTACTTGAAAGGGGGCGGGAGCAGCAGCTCATTTGCATTTAAAGGGACACACTCAAAAAGTGCTTTTTGCTCACCAGCGTAAAGTGACAATTTTAACATGCTATAAAAAAAGGATCTGTTGGGTATTTTGAGCTACAACTTCACATACACACTCTGGTACATCAGAGATTTTACATCTTGTAAAAATGGACATTATAGGACCATCTAAAGCAAAACCAGAAAAAAATTATCTCACCACAGTTCACCTGAAAAACTTTAAAAATCTTTTAATGCAAAAGCAGTGTTAGAAGTTCAGTAAAGTTGAATCATATCATTATAAATCATGTTACAGCGTTTGAGAAAAGAGAAGGGCAACACTTGATCAAACTACAACCAGATTCACACTTCACTACTTATTTAACCTTTAGATTTAATCACTCTATTAAAACTATCTGAATGTCAAATAATTTGTATGTACAATATCTGTAAATCATGGACGTGAATGTGAACTTTGCTCACTTAGACGACTTCAGACAATGCTTTTTCTCATGATACCGTAGACTAAATGATTCAGTGTATCTCTTTCCACATGAAGAGCACTTGTACGGTTTCTCTCCAGTATGAATTCTCTGGTGTTTTTTCAAGTGGGTGGATGTAACAAAGCTCTTCTCACAGTCAGAGCACACATAAGGTCTCACACCAGTATGAATACGCTCATGAACTTTTAAAGTCTGTAGACGTGAAAAACTCTTTCCACAAGAAGAACAAACATGAGGCTTCACACCAGTATGAACTTTAAGGTGTTTTCTTAAGTTTGATTCGACAACAAATGTTTTCTCACACTGATCACAGCTGAATGATCTCACTACAGAGTGACGGTGCAGATGATTGTTGAGATTTCCTTTCTGAGTGAAACTCTTTCCACACTGAGAGCATGTGAACGGTTTTTCTCCAGTGTGAATTCTCATGTGCTGATTTAGGTGTCCTTTATGAATACAACTCTTTCCACACTCAGAGCAGGTGAAAGATCCTTTGACTCCAGATTTTCCAGCTTGTTTTTGTGTGACACACTTTGACGTCTGTGAAATGACTGTGTTTCCATCTTCATTTTTGAAATAATGAGGCTTTTGAAACTGATGTTGTTTGTCTTCATTCACTTCCATTGGGCCTAAAATCAACATATCAAATTTTCAAAATTCAAATAAAGAAGGAGAAATGAGAACAACAATAAATATACAAGGGGAGTCACAATTTTTTCTTAATATCTTAATGTTCCTCATCAGTCATTAAAGAGAATGAAGGAAAACACCAACCTATTTGTTCCTCTGTATCTTCATCTTTTATTCTGCAGGGTTCTTCCTTAATCTCCATCTTTACAGTAGTATGTCAGTAGTTTCTCCTGGAGTAATTCCTCCTGCTTGCTGCTTCTTCTCCTGTGGGAAGATGGGAATATTCCCCAGCATTTAAACTCTCATGAACGGCTGTGGGAGCTTCACTGACTGAAGGAGTGAATTGTGGTCGTTGTTGCTCATTTAGCAGATGATCATCACACTTACAATCACTCTCAATTATTCAGGTGCAAATGTTTTGCTCAAATAGTCATTTAGAAACAATTCCATGATAAAAAAATAAAATAAATCAGGACACAATATATGAAAACACAAACAAAATCATGTATTTAAAGTTTAAATGAAAAAGAGATAAATAAATAAATAAATATAAAACTATTAAAAAACTAATAATAACATATGTGCACATATTTAAATCCAGGATATATGTGAGAATTATGTTCACTTTTTTATAAAAACATGAAACTTGGTACACATGTACAGTTTGCGGCCAACGGAGCCATCTCAAAAACACCCCGTAACTGAATTATGTATTTTGTATTATATTTCGTGAACCAAACATGATAACACAGAAAAGATGTTTTGATGGTCAAGGGTTACAATATACAACATCACAAACTGTTCAGGTAAATAGTTAATGGTGAATTCAGTGACGTTGTGAGAAGGATTACAATGAAATCGCAGTATCTGAGAATATCATCTGAAGCTGGGGCCACACTAAAATATTTGTAAAATCTTTTTTAGACCACAAACATGACGATAAAAATATCATAGATGTATCCATTTTGTTCCTCTAGTGTGTGGAGTGCCGCGATGTGACCAGGAAAGCACACCACACACAAACAGATTCCATTCACAGCCTGTGAACTCGGGAAATATTGCAAAATCTCTCGCATCAAACGTGACTTTAAAGTAGTCAAGTCAGTCAAGTCACCTTTATTTATATAGCGCTTTTTACAATACAGATTGTATCAACCCTTACGAAAAATAAGTTTATTCAAGTGTGCTATTAGTATACTTCTTTTCAACTAAAAAATAAGAAAGTATACTTTCAGTCTACTTTTTATGTACTTCTCAGAAATATACTTCAAATTCCACTTAAGTATACTTGACTTATACTGACAGAAAAGTCTAAGTATATTTGGCCTCTACTTGTTGATCGAGATATACTTAAAGCTATAATTAAGTATACTAAGTATTCTCGGCTTGTACTTGTGTTTACTATTTTGATTGAGTAGCTTACTAAATACTTTTTTTTTTTAAACATAATATTACACACTGTCTAATAAACTAACATGTTCAAGTTTATATAGTAACAAGCTTTCGGGTGGAATAGTTTATAGAGTAAATAAAATAAGCATGGAACTGAACCTGATCTTGTACACAGCGATAATAATTCCCTTACAAAAAATAAGTTCTATTACTATTCTTCTTTTCAACTAAAAAGAAGAAAGCATACTTTAAGTCTACATTTTATATATTCTCAAAAATATACTTTATGTACTTCTCAGAAATATAATTAATTGCACTTAAGTGTACTTGACTTATACTGAGAGAAAAGTCCAAGTATATTTGGCCTGTACTTGTACTCAATCTTTTGATCGAGATATACTTAAAAGTTTAATTATTCAAAGTATACTTGGCTTGTAGTTCTGTTAGCTCTTTTGATCGAGTAGCCTATTAAATATACTTTTTTTTTTACATAGTTTTTCATATACAGTCTTATGAAACTTACATTGTTTGAAAATATTGATTAGAATATTGATATAAAACAGATATGTTTCTAATTCTGCGTATCTGAATTTTTGTGTAGGCTAGTCCACTGGTAGTGTATAGAAATTTACTCTAATTCTGCTTTACTCTTTCCCCACCATTGACTGAATTTTCCAGCTATCCATGTTTTCACTGGTATACGGTAGGGGGCGCTATGACACATCTTCTAGTACAGAATCTCCGGATCAAAACACTTGAGAAGAAGAAGCTGAAACAAGTGATAGAAGATTGCTCACAGAAATGTAAAATAACGTGATCATCAAACATTAAACAGCTTGTAAATCAAAACTGCTTAATGTTACCAAATGAAATGAAGCGTAACCCATAAAGAGAAAACGACTGTGAAGCTTTGGGGGTGTTGGACTTGATCTCCATCTGTGTTTGATCACTTTTCTGAATCTGATCAAGGCGTAGTCTTTGACAAAAATTCGATTTTCTCATCTTTTTTGTTTAAAATGTTGCCTTTATTTATGAAACTTACCGACATTCAAGTGTTGATAAAAAGGATGCATGAAGCTAATAAAATGTTTTTAAAATTAAAGTACGCTACAGTTAAAGGTATTTTTCAAGTATAAAAAATAACATTTGAACATAGTAGTATAGGCCTACTGCAAGTGCAAAAATTATATATAAATAGTGAACTATAAGTATAATGTTAAGTTCACTTAAAGAAAACTTGTAGTATAAAACTACTAAACTAGTAGTTTACTGAGAGTATACTTCTAAGTTGCTACAAGTATTAAAATAGTAAACTACTAGTACACCCATACGTTCACTTGCAGTACAAATGAGAAACGTAATTATGAACTAGTTGTGCACTTAAAGTTTACTACTGTTACACTTATAGTACACTTAAACATATACTTTTATATACTAAAAGTGGACCAATTTAGTCCCAAACGGTATTAAAAATAGTATACTTACAAGTTTACTACTAGTACATATTGACATTAGTATACTTACTACATAATTTATACTTAAAAATATACTTGAACATTACTTAAGTATACTTCATAAAATTAACTTTAAGTATACTTCTTTTCTTAAGGGAAAGCAGCTTCACAGTGATAACATGAAATACAAAGTTTGTTTCCTCCTGTAGACAACAAACAAACATTGTGGACGACCGGCAAGAAGAAATTGTGCTTATAGTGTATGAATTACTTTTTACTTCAGTGTGTACTTTCATAAACTAAAACAAAATGTACTACTTGTATTAAAATAGTAAACTACTAGTATCCTAATAAGTTAACTTGCAGTACAGATGCATTACAAATGAGAAACCTAGTTGTGTACTTAAAGTTTACTACTATAGTACACTTAAACATACTTTTATATACTAAAAGTGGGTAAATTTTAGTCCCAAGCAGTATTGAAATAGTACACTTACAAGTTTACTACAAGTACACATTGATATTAGTATACTTACTACATAAAGTATACTTAAAAATATACTTGAACATTAGTATACTTCATAAAATGACCTTGAGATATACTTATTTTTCGTAAGGGTTATGATTATTTTATTGAATGAGCTGATGACATCACCTACTGCTAAACATTTTAAACAAAAAAACATTTTGCAATATGACTTTGCAAAAGATGAACCCAGCAAGCGACTCGCCGGCCCAAAGTTGCAAGGGTGGTTTGGGGGTGCGAGACGACCACCATTCAACCCCCCAAAATAACTATTCCAATGATTTCAAAGCTGTTCGGTTAAGGTAAAAAAGTTACTTAGTTCACCTTTAAACAAAGAACAGAAAAAAAAAATTCTCACCACAGTTCACCTGAAAAACTTTTGAAATATTTTTATGCAAAACAAGTGTTTGAAGTTCAGTAAAGTTGAATCATATCATTATAAATCATGTTACAGCGGTTGAGAAAAGAGAAGGGCAACACTTGATCAAACTATCACCAGATTCACACTTCACTACTAATTTAACCCTTAGATTTAATCACTCTATTAAATCTGAATGTCAAATCATTTATAAGTACAATATTTGTAAATTATAGATGTGAATGTGAACTTTGCTCACTTAGACGACTTCAGACAATGCTTTTTCTCATGATACCGTAGAGTAGATGAATGGGTGAAACTCTTCCCACATGAAGAGCACTTGTACGGTTTCTCTCCAGTGTGAATTCTCTGGTGTTTTTTTAAGTTACTAGATGTACTAAAGCTCTTTCCACAGTCAAAGCACACAAAAGGTCTCACACCAGTATGAATACTCTCATGCACTTTTAAAGTCTGGAGTAGTGAAAAACTCTTTTCACAAAAAGAACAAAAGTGAGGCTTCACACCAGTATGAACTTTAAGGTGTTTTCTTAAGTTTGATTCAGCAACAAATGTTTTCTCACACTGATCACAGCTGAATGATCTCACTCCATAGTGAGTAAGCAGATGATCTTTGAGATGACTTTTGCGACTGAAACTCTTTCCACACTGAGAGCATGTGAACGGTTTTTCTCCAGTGTGAATTCTCATGTGCTGATTTAGGTGTCCTTTATAACTGAAACTCTTTCCACACTCAGAGCAGGTGAAAGATCCTTTGACTCCAGTTTTTCGAGCTCGTTTTTGTGTGAAACACTTTTCGGTCTGTTGAATGACTGTGTTTCCATCTTCATTTTTGAAATGCTGAGGTTTTTGAAACTCATGTTGTTTGTCTTCATTCACTTCCATCGGGTCTAAAATCAACATATCATTTTTTCAAAATGCAAATAAAGAATGAGAAATGAGAACAATCTATATACTAGGTGAGTCACAATTAAGCAAAAATGTAGTCCTTTTATTTAGTTTTCATCTTAATGTTCCTCATCAGTCATTAAAGAGAATGAAGGAAAACACCAACCTATTTGTTCCTCTGTATCTTCATCTTTTATTCTGCAGGGTTCTTCCTTAATCTCCATCTTTACAATAGTATGTCCGTAGTTTCTCCTGGAGTAATTCCTCCTGCTTGCTTCTTCTTCTACTGTGGGAAGATGGGAATATTCCCCAGCATTTAAACTCTCATGAACGGCTGTGGGAGCTTCACTGACTGAAGGAGTGAATTGTGGTCGTTGTTGCTCATTTAGCAGATGATCATCACACTTACAATCACTCTCAATTATTCAGGTGCAAATGTTCGCTCAAATTGTCGGTTACAAACAATTCCATGATTTTTTTTGAGACTTTAGGACACAATATATGAAACAACAAACTTCATGAAAAACTTCAACAAAAAAAATCATGTCTTTTAAGTTTAAATGAAAAATAAATGTATTAGATAACTAGGACCACAAATAGTCTATTACCGGCCCGAGTCCTAGCCAATTAATGACCCGTCACTGGCCCTGCACTGGGCCTGAATAGGTTTTCGTATTGGTACATATAATAAAATGATGTACTTAATGGTGAACAAAATAAATAAAATAAATAAAATACCTCATGATAATGGTGAAATTATCACAGAGATTATAATCAGCTCAAAAGTAGATAAATTATTAGATAAATAAATAGAAATAAAAAACTATTAAAAACTAACATATAGCCTACTGTATGTGCACATATTTAAATCCACAAGCATACATAATGCAAACCAATGACAGAAATAAGCTCAGTTAGAACAGAAAATAGAATAGATTGTGACTATATTTTATTTCAATATAACGTCAATCTTGACAATTAATTGAAACTAGTTTGCACATAGTTCATAATATAACATAACGGCTATTGTAGTCTAAAGTTTAATATAACAATATTAACTAAACTTTAAAAAAGGATGTTTGAAATAATGATACGATATAAGGTTAATTGTTCCCAGAATATTATACCTGTTCAAAGCAAAGGGAGATATTTTCTTTTACAGAAATCACTTTTTAAGGACTACAACAAACGACTGGTAGGGACTACCAATCAAATATTTGATACCAATCTTTCATTTGAAAGCCACGGAACCAGGAACCAGTATGACCATATTCCCACATAGCAAATTGTATCTGGCCCAGCTCTGTTCCACACAACCCCTTTTCCCTCTGTCCAGATCCGGACTGAAGACATGGACCACACATTGGCCAACACTAGTGTAACGAAACAGACACTCCGAACAAGAAGGTTGAGAAGAGTAAACAGTTTATTGATGTTATGAGAAATGCAACGATGGGAACTGCAGAGGATCAATGACAATGGAGGATATGGAACCAGAGATACTGACTGTCCTTGATGATAATGGGTGAAGCCGTAGAGGATGAAGCACACACTAGTGTTGGGAGAGAGGTGAGTATACTCAGGCATGACGAAGGAGACGAAGAGGATGACGAATCTGGAAGACACAGGAGGCTCGGGGACATGAACTGGAAGACTAAGATATCTTGACGAAATAGCATAGAGTGAAGTAGCCTGGGTTTCCCCATGCTGCCTTGCGTGCAGCGCGATTTTATTCACGCTGCTAGGCAGCCTGGATTCCATGGACCAGATTTTCGCCTCAGCGAGGGGACCAATCACAGAACGGGGAGGGAGCAGCAAGACGATGGCGACGTCTATGCCACACACCGAAGCAGTTTGTTTATATCTATGGATCCAACATGGCAGCAGACGCGAAGTTACCTTTTGATGCAGCCTTAGATAGTGTTCTAAGTAGTTTACAAGTTTATTTTGAAAAAAAAATCTTTGACCCATCGTCTTCTTCCTCGTCGAATTTCTGTCACTCTACATACGTCATCTGGTATAATTGAAATGATTGGCTATGAGCTACGTACAGGTGCATTTGATAGACATTTGTAGAGCCCAATAAACGGCTCTAGGCATTCGTAAACCACGCCTCAAATACGAGAAAATGAACATGTGGTTCCCAGACCACGTCTCAATGAGACGAGGTCTGACGTTAGCCAGGCTGAGAGTGAAGTGTGTGCTTATAAGTGTTTGTGGTGATGGCGTGCAGGTGTTGGTGATTAATATTCAGGTGATAGCGATCTCAGTGATTGGGTGGTGGTGGAGCCTGGCTGATCCCTGACAGTCAGACTGATGGTCACACCTAGGAGCTTGAAGAATGCCTTCACTTGGGATATGAATTGGGGGCCTCGATCGAATACTATATCTTCGGGAATTCCATAGTACCGGAATAAATGTTTGAAGAGGAGCTCTGCAGTAGTAATGTTTGTGGGTAGACCTTTAAGGGGGATCAAACGGCAGGATTTAGAGAATCTGTCAATTATCACAAAGATGCAGGTGTTACCGTCAGATGGAGGTAGATCTGTGGCGAAGTCTACTCCCAGATGTGACCAGGGCTGATGAGGAACAGGCAACGGAAGGAGCTTGCCAGATGGAAGGTGGCGTGGACTCCTTGAGATGGCGCAGTCATGACATCCTTGTACGAACCTTCTCACGTCCCTAGCCATATTTGGCCACCAGAAGTGATCTTGTAGCATTGAGAGGGTGCGGTTGGCCCCTGGATGGCCAGTGCCCACAGATGTATGTGCTGAGTGAGTGAGATTGGGGCGTTGGGACCTGGGAACGTGGGTACGGTCGAGAGGACACCCCGGCGGAGATGGCTCGGGGACACTGGAGGAGATTTGTTGATGGAGTGACCACTGGATGGGACATGCGAAGATTTTTTGAGGTACGACGGGTTCAGGTTCTTCTGTTTTCTCTTCGGGAGTGTGGATGCGGGATAGAGCATCTGCCTTACAGTTTTTTGTACCAGGACGGTAGGAGATTGTGAAGTGAAACCGGGTGAAAAATAAAGCCCATCTTGCTTGTCTGGGGTTGAGTCGTTTGGCTTCACGGAGGTATTGGAGATTTTTGTGGTCAGTAAGCACGGTGAAGCTTTCCTTGGCCCCCTCCAACCAGTGTCTCCACTCCTCTGAGGCAAGCTTTATTGCAAGTAGCTCTCAGTTACCGATGTCATAATTCATCTCCGCCGGGGATAATTTCTTGGAGAAGAAGACACATGGATGGAGACAAGATGGCTTCCCCTGCTGCTGAGATAATACGGCCTGGGTACCGGTCTGGGTGGACTAGGAGCGGCACATTGGTAAACGAATTCTTGAGGCTCTGGAAAGCTTGAGTGGCGGATGGTGTCCAGGACAGAGACTTGGGCTTATTTCTGAGGAGATTGGTTAATGGCGAGGTGATGGAGCTGTAGTTGTGAATAAACCGGCGGTAGAAGTTTGAAAATCCAAGGAAACGCTTAAGTTCTTTGATGGTTGATGGGATGGGCCAGTTTCTAATGGCCTCCACCTTCCTCTCGTCCATCTGGATGCCGTGTTCACTAATGTTGTAACCGAGAAATTGGGTGGTGGACTGGTGGAACGAACATTTCTCGGCTTTGAGGAAAAGCTGATGTTCACGGAGATGTTGAAGGACCTCCGCAACATGGTGGCGATGTTCTGCCAGGCTCCGGGAATATATCAGAATGTCATTGATGTAGACGAATACCGTACGATGGAGAAATTCCCTAAGTACGCTGGAATACTGAGGGGGTGTTTACCAGGCCGTAAGGCATGACCAAGTACTCGTAATGTCCTGTTGGGGTCACAAAGGCAGTTTTCCACACGTCCCCCTCACGTATCCGGACGAGGTTGTACGCGCTGCGGAGGTGAACTTAGTGAACACGGTTGCTCCACGAAGTTGTTCCAGGGCTGCTGGGACGAGAGGAAGTGGGTAATGGAACTTAACTGTAATCTTGTTGAGGGCACGGTAATTGATGCAGGGCTGCAAGCCTCCATCCTTCTTCACCACAAAGAAAAAACTCGAAGCAGCATTGGAGGTGGAAGGGCAGATGTTACCTTGCTGGAGGGCCTCTTCCACGTACTCCTCCATGGCCTTCTGTTCAGGAAGAGATAGCGGGTAGATTTTACTGTGGGGTACTGGCGCATCCGGAAGAAGGTCGATGGCACAGTCCCATGGCCGGTGTGGTGGCAACGATGAAACCCGTTTAGGACAGAAGACATCACTAAAGGGGATGTAACAGGTCGGGATGTCGATAGACTGCTGTTCCAGAGGACTCTCGATGGAAGTGGTGTTGACTGGAATAGGAATCACCGGTTGAGGAAGGTGTGGGAGGCATCCAGGAAAGCAGTTATTGCCCAACTTTAGGATTTCTCCCGTTGCCCAGGAGAGGATGGGAGTGTGTTGCACGAACCACGGACGCCCTAGGATGATACCAGCGGTGGAGTTCTCCAGAACCAGTAGTGTGATGGATTCAGAGTGGAGGAGTCCAACTTGCATATGGAGAGGTCCTACGGAGAAATGGACGTTCTTTTTATTGAGAGGTTTGCCAATTATCGAGTGTACCTGGTAGTGGGTTTCAATGGGCCTTTTCTGGAGGTTGAGCTGGTGGCAGAGGGTGTCAGAGACGAAGTTTCCTGCTGACCCAGAGTCGAGGAGGGCGTGTACTGAAATGGAGGTGTGGGAAGTGGTAAGGACGACTTCAGTGGTGAGTGGTTTTATATTGACCAAGGAAGAATGAATAACAATATGAATGAATAATAGGTCGTGGTGGACGGATGGGACATGCTGATATGATGTGCTCACCTGCGCCGCAGTACAGGCACAGACCCTGAGTCAGTCACCTCTGTCGCTCAGTGAGTGTTAAGCGGGTGTCCACTTGCATGGGGACTGGTTCTGGAGTGCTGGTATCCTCTGGTTGGCGGCACGGAAAAGTTGATAGCTGGCCATGTAGATCTTCCATGCAGGGCTGCACAGGACGATCGGTGCGGATGGCGAGTTGCATAAACCATTCAATACCCATGGAATCGTTGTATGCAGCAAGATGCAGTCGTAGACGTGGATTAAGTCCCTGCCAATAGGTAGTGAGGAACGAGCGCTCGTTCCATCCGCTGGAGTCCAGAATCTGATGGTGTAATCGGAAACTGACTCTTTCTCTTGACGAATATGATATAACTGCTCACTGACGGTGGAGTCACCATCTGGGATTCCAAAAACTTCACAGAAGTAAGTGGTGAAATTATTCAGAGACTGGGTAGTGGTAATATTTTGATTCCAAAGAATGCGGGCCCAATTGAGCGCTCACCCCGTCAACAGGGAAATGATAAACGCCACTTAAGATCTCTCGGTGGGGAAGCAGGACGACTGCATCTCCATGGCCAGTGAACACTGAAGGAGGAATCCATCGCAATCCTCCGCCAAACCAGAGAAGGGCGCCGGGTTGGCCACGGGACTGGAGGCCACTGGTGGTGAAGGAGAGGCGGTGACGGGTGGTGAGGAAGTGGGTACAGAAAGTGTACGTTTGAGCGCATCCACTAGATCTTAAAATGGATCCGGAGTACGGAATGAATATTTTGGAAGTGAAATCTGAAAGGTGAATATGGATTATTGAATTTTTATTAATGAAAACGTGTGTGAAATGTTTTGAATTTAAATATTCACAGCCTAAATATACAACCATGTTGAATTTCAGCCCATAAAAATGCAAGCAGGGTTAATGCAATGTATATTTTTTCATGTAGTGCAATTCAACAAGCTTTTTTGTTTCAAAAACATTTGTCATTATTTTACTTCCATACTACTAACCATCCAGAAACGTTCTGTTGCATTCTACATATTGTCAGACTCTTCTACTTGAAAGGGGGCGGGAGCAGCAGCTCATTTGCATTTAAAGGGACACACTCAAAAAGTGCCTTTTGCTCACCCTCGTAAAGTGACAATTTTAACACGCTATAAAAAAGGATCTGTTGGGTATCAGAGATTTTACATCTTATAAAAAGGGACATTATAGGACCATTTAAAGCAAAAACAGAAAAAAATGAATCTCACCACAAAAAAACTTTAGCAATCTTTTAATGCAAAACAAGTGTTTAAAGTTCAGTAAAGTTGAATCATATCATTATAAATCATGTTACAGTGGTTGAGAAAAGAGAAGGACAACACTTGATCAAACTATCACCAGATTCACACTTCACTACTAATTTAACCCTTAAATTTAAATCACTCCATTAAAACTATTTCAATGTCAAATTATTTATAAGTACAATATTTGTAAATCATGGACGTGAATGTGAACTTTGCTCACTTAGACGACTTCGGGCAATGCTTTCTCTCATGATTCCGTAGATTAGATGATTCGGTGAAACTCTTTCCACATGAAGAGCACTTGTACGGTTTCTCTCCAGTGTGAATTCTCTGGTGTTTTCTTAAGTGGGTGGATGTAACAAAGCTCTTCCCACAGTCAGAGCACACATAAGGTCTCACACCAGTATGAATACGCTCATGCCCTTTTAGATACTGTAGTCGTGAAAAACTCTTTCCACAAAAAGAACAAAAGTGAGGCTTCACACCAGTATGAACTTTAAGGTGTGTTCTTAAGTTTGATTCCACAACAAATGTTTTCTCACACTGATCACAGCTGAATGATCTCAATCCAGAGTGACAGCGCAGATGATATTTGAGAGCGCCTTTGGATGTGAAACTCTTTCCACACTGAGAGCATGTGAACGGTTTTTCTCCAGTGTGAATTCTCATGTGTACATTTAGGTTTCCTTTATGAATGAAACTCTTTCCACACTCAGAGCAGGTGAAAGATCCTTTGACTCCAGATTTTCCAGCTTGTTTTTGTGCGACACACTTTGACGTCTGTGAAATGACTGTGTTGCCGTCTTCATTTTTGAAAGGGTTTTGAAACTGATGTTGTTTGTCTTCATTCACTTCCATCGAGTCTAAAATCAACATATCAAATTTTCTAAATTCAAATAAAGGAGAAATGAGAACAACAATAAATATACTAGGGGAGTCACAATTAAGCAAAACATTTAGTCCTTTTTTCCAGTTTTCATCTTAATGTTCCTCATCAGTCATTAAAGAGAATGAAGGAAAACACCAACCTATTTGTTCCTCTGTATCTTCATCTTTTATTCTGCAGGGTTCTTCCTTAATCTCCATCTTTACAATAGTATGTCCGTAGTTTCTCCTGGAGTAATTCCTCCTGCTTGCTTCTTCTTCTCCTGTGGGAAGATGGGAATATTCCCCAGCATTTAAACTCTCATGAACGGCTGTGGGAGCTTCACTGACTGAAGGAGTGAATTGTGGTCGTTGTTGCTCATTTAGCAGATGATCATCACACTTACAATCACTCTCAATTATTCAGGTGCAAATGTTTTGCTCAAATAGTCATTTAGAAACAATTCCATGATTAAAAAAATAAATAAAATCAGGACACAATCTATGAAAACACAAACAAAATCATGTATTTAAAGTTTAAATGAAAAAGAGATAAATAAATAAATAAATATAAAACTATTAAAAAACTAATAATAACATATGTGCACATATTTAAATCCAGGTGATATGTGAGAATTATGTTCACTTTTTTATAAAAGCATGAAACTTGGTACACATGTACAGTTTGCGGCCAACGGAGCCATCGCAAAAACACCCCGTAACTGAATTATGTATTTTGTATTATATTTCGTGAACCAAACATGATAACACAGAAAAGATGTTTTGATGGTCAAGGGTTACAATATACAACATCACAAACTGTTCAGGTAAATAGTTAATGGTGAATTCAGTGACGTTGTGAGAAGGATTACAATGAAATCGCAGTATCTGAGAATATCATCTGAAGCTGGGGCTACACTAAAATATTGTTAAAATCTTTTTTAGACCACAAACATGACGAAAAAAATATCATAGATGTATCCATTTTGTTCCTCTAGTGTGTGGAGTGCCGCGATGTGACCAGGAAAGCACACCACACACAAACAGATTCCATTCACAGCCTGTGAACTCGGGAAATCTTGCAAAATCTCTCGCATCAAACGTGACTTTAAAGTAGTCAAGTCAGTCAAGTCACCTTTATTTATATAGCGCTTTTTACAGTACAGATTGTATCAAAGCAGCTTCACAGTGATAACATGAAAATAATACAACAAAGTTTGTTTCCTCCTGTAGACAACCAACAAACATGGTGGACGACCGGCAAGAAGAATTGCTTTTTACTTCAGTGTGTACTTTAATAAACTAATTTCTTTTTACTACTTGTATTAAAATAGCAAACTACTAGTATACTAATAAGTTAAGTTTTAGTACAGAAGCATTACAAATGAGAAACCTTGTTGTGTACTTAAAGTTTACTACTATAGTACACTTAAACATACTTTTATATACTAAAAGTGGGCCAATTTAGTCCCAAGCAGTATTGAAATAGTACACTTACAAGTTTACTACAAGTACACATTGATATTAGTATACTTACTACATAAAGTATACTTAAAAATATACTTGAACATTACTTAAGTATACTTCATAAAATGAACTTGAGGTATACTTATTTTTCATAAGGGTTATGATTATTATTTTATTAAATGAGCTGATGACATCACCAACTGCAAAACATTTTAAACAAAAAAACATTTTGCAATATGACTTTGCAAAAGATGAACCCGGACTAGACATTAAACAAAGAACAGAAAACAATTCTCACCAGTTCACCTGAAAAACTTTAGAAATATTTTTATGCAAAACAAGTGTTTGAAGTTCAGTAAAGTTGAATCATATCATTATAAATCATGTTACAGCGGTTGAGAAAAGAGAAGGGCAACACTTGATCAAACTATCACCAGATTCACACTTCACTACTAATTTAACCCTTAGATTTAATCACTCTATTAAAACTATCTGAATGTCAAATTATTTATAAGTACAATATTTGTAAATTATAGATGTGAATGTGAACTTTGCTCACTTAGACGACTTCCGGCAATGCTTTCTCTCATGAGACCGTAGACTAGATGATTGGGTAAAACTCTTTCCGCATGAAGAGCACTTGTACGGTTTCTCTCTAGTGTGAACTCTCTGGTGTTTTCTTAAGTTACTGGATGTAATAAAGCTCTTCCCACAGTCTAAGCACACATAAGGTCTCACACCAGTATGAACACTCTCATGCACTTTTAAAGTCTGAAGTAGTGAAAAACTCTTTCCACAAAAACAACAAAAGTGAGGCTTCACAGCAGCATGAACTTTAAGGTGTTTTCTTAAGTTTGATTCGACAACAAATGTTTTCTCACACTGATCACAGCTGAATGATCTCACTACAGAGTGACGGAGCAGATGATTGTTGAGATTTCCTTTCTGAGTGAAACTCTTTCCACACTGAGAGCATGTGAACGGTTTTTCTCCAGTGTGAATTCTCATGTGCTGATTTAGGTTTCCTTTATAACTGAAACTCTTTCCACACTCAGAGCAGGTGAAAGATCCTTTGACTCCAGATTTTCCAGTTTGTTTTTGTGTGACACACTTTGACGTCTGTGAAATGACTGTGTTTCCATCTTCATTTTTGAAATAATGAGGTTTTTGAAACTGATGTTGTTTGTCTTCATTCACTTCCATCGAGTCTAAAATCAACATATCAAATTTTCAAAATTCAAATAAAGGAGAAATGAGAACAACAATAAATATACAAGGTGAGTCACAATTAAGCAAAACATTTATTCATTTATTTCCAGTTTTCATCTTAATGTTCCTCATCAGTGATTAAAGAAAATGAAGGAAAACACCAACCTATTTGTTCCTCTGTATCTTCATCTTTTATTCTGCGGGGTTCTTCCTTAATCTCCATCTTTACAATAGTATGTCAGTAGTTTCTCCTGGAGTAATTCCTCCTGCTTGCTTCTTCTTCTCCTGTGGGAAGATGGGAATATTCCCCAGCATTTAAACTCTCATGAACGGCTGTGGGAGCTTCACTGACTGAAGGAGTGAATTGTGGTCGTTGTTGCTCATTTAGCAGATGATCATCACACTTACAATCACTCTCAATTATTCAGGTGCAAATATTTTGCTCAAATAGTCATTTAGAAACAATTCCATGATTTAAAATAAAAATATCAATGGGAGCATGTGAATTTTTTTTCTCCAGTGTGAATTTTCATGTGTATTATAAGGTTTCCTTTATGAATGAAACTCTTTCGACACTCAGAGCAGGTGAAAGATCCTTGTCCAGTTTGTGAAACACTTTTTGGTCTGTTGAATGACTGTGTTTCCATCTTCATTGTTGAAATGCTGAGGTTTTTGAAACTGATGTTGTTTTTCTTCATTCACTTCCATCGGGTCTAAAATCAACATATCCAATTTTCAAAATGCAAATAAAGAATGAGAAATGAGAACAATAAATATACTAGGTGAGTCACAATTAAGCAAAAATGTAGTCCTTTTTTCAGTGTTCATCTTAATGTTCCTCATCAGTCATTAAAGGTGAACTAAGTAACTTTTTTTACCTTAACTGAACAGCTTCGGAGTCATTGGAATGGTTATATTACTTATTTCGGGTTGAATGGTGGTCGTTTCGCACCCCCCTGGTGCCCGTGAGCGGAAAATGCGCACTTGCAACTTTGAGCCGGCGGGCCTCCGGCCGCCGCGTCAGGAAGTCTCGCGTGATATCAGGTCTCGCGATGTAAACAATTGCTTTACGGCCAAAAGAAATCTGCTAAAATGCTGTCATTATTGCGCTCCCTCACGCTGTTCGAACCCGAATGAAGATGACGTTTTAAAGAATGTCCCATCTGCTTTGATGTCGTTGATCTACTAGCCTCTGGTGTCTGAGAATAGCCAATGAGTTTTTACAACAGTGTTGTCAAATATCTATTCCGAAGCTGTGGGGGGAGCTCTAGAGAGAAACCTGCGAGCAAAAAGCGAGAATACAGCGAAGAAATCCCGAAGTTACTGAATGCAGCTTTAAAGAGAATGAAGGAAAACACCAACCTATTTGTTCCTCTGTACCAACCTTGTACTTTCCCGCCGGCCCAAAGTTGCAAGGGTGGTTTTTCGGCTCACAGGCGCTTGGGGGGTGCGAGACGACCACCATTCAACCAGAAAAAAGTCATAACTATTCCAATGACTCCGAAGCTGTTCGGTTAAGGTAAAAAAGTTACTTAGTTCACCTTTAAACTCTCATGAACGGCTGTGGGAGCTTCACTGACTGAAGGAGTGAATTGTGGTCGTTGTTGCTCATTTAGCAGATGATCATCACACTTACAATCACTCTCAATTATCCAGCTTTAAGTGAATTAAAGGTTGATTGCTGTAATCAGACATCAATTAAATGTGGGAATGTGTGCCACTCAGATGAGATTTACCTAAAACTACAGTTATTTCTGGCACTAAAGACTGTTGCATAATTTACCGCAGCACGTTTAGAAAATGTTGTAAAATGTAAATTTGGCACATATAGTATATTATCTGTTTTTTACCCGATGGATAGTTCAGGTAAAACCCTGCCCTCTTTGGCTTACTATTAATGTTGTTAAACTTAATGTTCAAGGAAATTTGTCAGCTTAAAACTTAAACAACACTGATATAAGAAAGCACTTTTTATTTTTCAACCAGTTAAGAGCCATTCACACATTAAAAACGAGACGCTGTCAGTGAAGAGGAAAAAACGCAAGGTAAAAGGTTGAAAGTATTTTAAATTGTTGAAAGTATTGTTGAATACTATTAAATTGTTAAATTGTTGAAAGGTTGAAAGTATTTTAAAATAAAGGACGAAAAATTCCATCTTATTTTCTATTCCAACTTCAAAATCGTCCGACATCTTTGTTTTAATTTATTATTATTATTTTCTTCTTTTTTTTCCGTGACCTTTCCAACGTGATGACGTAATACGTGGCACGTCTCAGACCAGCACAAGACGAACAATTGTGGTTAAAAAGTATATAATTATTTATTTTTTTAAAGAAAATGACTGATTGTTTCGCTAGATGAGACCCTATTCCTCAGCTGGGATCGTGCAGAGCCCTTTGAAACGGCATTGATTTGAACTTCAACATTCTGGTTACCGTTGAAGCCAATTGTGTGGAGAAAAATCCTGAAATGTTTCCCTCAAAAAACTTTTAATTTCTTTTCCACTGAAGAAAGAAACATCTTGGATGGCATTAGGGTGAGTAAATTATCAGAAAATTTTCATTTTGAGGTGAACTCATCCTTTAACCACGATCACTCCAGTTGAGCTAGTTGATATTCAGCCTTTAAATCCACTGACCACTACCTTTTTGTACTTTGAAAGGGTCGGTGTTGACTTTATTATTAGTAGGGCTTTGACTTTTGCCCAAAAATCATATTCGAAGTTCAGTTGTTTATTAATATTAATATTCAAATATATTCATTTTTATGAATATATTTGATATTCGGTGGCGTGATTACTGAGTCTCGTATCTCTCACGAAGGAGCGGAAATTTTCTTAGCAATGTTAAAACGCACATCAACCGATCACTTGTTTAGCGTTCATGTAAACACTACATTCAGATTCACCAATCGGTATGAATTCAGTTAGACTGAAACAAAAGGTGTGCATGTAAACAATGAATGGCGACTGTAGAAAGCAAAAGCCGAATCCCAGATATTTTGGACGATCTCGACGGCCGGACATGTCCGGGAAAAATAGGATGGTAACCCCTATGTAGACTTGGAATTAAGCCTTTTCCCCTTATTATTTGATTCACAGGACTGGACACCAGTTATCTTGCCAAGAAAAATCTTTTATTCTTAGGCTATATGTCAGGAGAGAAACTCTGAGAAGATGTTACATTCGTGCCAGGTCTATGCGTTTTCCGTGTTTCTCTTCCCTCACATCTCTTAGTTTCTCTGGAGTTGTACAGTAAGGTTGAGATTATATACATCACTGAGCGGCTTCCTTTTATGGAAACAAACTATGTTGCTTGAGCTTTAAAAATGGAACGTATATGTCATGCGAACACATGGCACAATTCACTTCCATATTAAAAACGTACTCGGTTACTAACGTAACCTCGGTTCTCTCTAGAGAGAGGAACGAGTACTGCGTAGAAATACGCTAGGGGAAAATCCTTTTCCACGAGAATACTGAAGCCAAAAAATTATCCTTAATTTTGTATTAATGTAAAACGCGTTGCGGCAGCATACAGACATAGGCGAGGCAGCTCGCGCGCCTATTGGCTGGTCTGCTGGCAACTGCTTAAGCCTATCGAGCGAGACCTAGAGTGACGTCAGACCCAATGAGGGCGCTTTGCGCCCTCTGCGTCACGTCCCGCCGAGACGGGCGTGGCTTAGGTCTATAAATACCGCTCGCAGGCATTATTTCTCTGGTTTTTCATAGTCGAAGCAACCAGAGCGTGTGCAGGCACGGCAGGATACGCAGTACTCGTTCCTCTCTCTAGAGAGAACCGAGGTTACGTTAGTAACCGAGTACGTTCTCTTACGAGAGATTCTCTCGTACTGCGTAGAAATACGCTAGGGGAACCTACTGTAAAACGCCGTGCGTGCTGGGATCTGATACTATAGACTCAAGGGCGACAGCCCGGAGTTCATACAGTACATAATCACCCAGGGGACTCACAGGGAATCCTGGAAGAGAGGGGAGGTTAGCCACCGTCTTCCCTATGGCAGCATAGAGCAAGGATTGCAATACTCAAATAGCTGCATAACTGACAGCGCCAGTTATGAGATTTGGCCATACTAGACCGACAGTAGTCTGGCCTGTAGTGCGGGAACCTCTAGGTTGTAAAACCTTATAAATGTAGACGGAGAGGCCCAGCCTGCCGCCATACAAATATCTTGCAAGGCAATCCCACTTGACCAGGCCCACGATGAAGCCATGCTTCTCGTGGAGTGCGCTTTGACACCCAGCGGGCACTGCATGCCCTTGGTTGTGTAAGCTAGCGCTATTGCGTCCACTACCCATCTGGATAGGGTCCGTTTCGAAGCGGCTAGTCCCTTAGAACGCCCGCTGAACGAAACAAAGAGCTGCTCCGTCTGTCTGAAAACAGACGAGCGAGACACATAAGCTCTTAACGCCCTGACTGGGCAAAGGGAGCTTTCGTCCATATTTCCTTCAGTGACCGGCAGAGCAGACAGGGAGATGACCTGTGCTCTGAACGGTGTATTGAGGGATTTAGGAACATAACCGTGCTTAGGTTTGAGTATAACTCTAGAGTCATTCGGCCCAAATTCCATGCACGTCGCGCTTACTGAGAGCGCGTGTAAGTCCCCTATGCGCTTCACCGAAGCGAGAGCCAGAAGAAACGCCGTCTTGAAAGACAGGTGTTTAACCCCCTGAGGTCGGCGGTATCACCGGCGATACCAGCTCGCTTTTTTTTTAGCAGTGTAAAAGAAACTCATGAATACTCTGTTGACTTAGATTTTTCATTGGAGTTTCATACATCAATAGATTCTGTTAAATGTGTATTATTTTTGTGTATACTCACAATAAAAACAAAGTGTTGTGCTTTTTGCCAAATAAAGAAAAATAAAAACGAAGCGAGTTCTGCCTCCTCTCTTTCAGTGTAGTCCATTCTGAAACGCGTCCGAAAATTAACCATAACTCAGCGAATACTCAGTCAAACAGGCATACAGGCATACAGACATGAAGCTTGAATTCTCTCCTTTTAAATGAAGTAATTTTTATAAAAAACAAATATTCACAGTTTATGTAATATGTATGCAAAGAGAGAGATGTCAGTCGTTCTCATCTCAGCTAATTACGTTATAATGTGCTCCGCCCACGGAGAGCGCGCGCTATTCAAACGCAAATGTAAGCCGATCCATACAAACCTGTGAAACGCCCACATCAGCTGGATAACACACACCGCGAGTTCACTTTCAGACGTATGTACTTTACGATGCTGTGAGGAATAATACTATCTTGATAATAATCCTGCAAAAATGTACCTCAGAAGTTCTGGAAGTATCATTTCGAGGAGCAAACGGATCCCGCTGAGGAATAGGTCAGTTCTGTTTGCTTTGTTCTAATCGGAATGAATGAACGCACAGATGCGCGCTGTTGTGGAGCTACTACAGCTGGCAAAAATACTGTTTTAATATGAATCGCGAATACAAAGAAAGATTACACTGGAAATACTGTTACAATTTTAAATGTTGTTGTAATTGTATAACCTTAATATATATATATATATATATATATATATATATATATATATATATATATATATATATATATATATATATATAGGCCTATATAAGGATAGATGTAAACAAAATCTTAAAAGGTCATTATAAGCCTTCTCTTTAAATCATTTTATTATGCTTTATTAGTGACACATTTGGGAAGAGAATATATTCCAAATCTGACAGTATGAGAACAATTAACTGCACAATTACTAGAAATGTTTACCTTGGATATTGTACAATTTGCAAGCAAAATTTGTGGAAAAAACAACAAACCAGTTATATATTGTCCTTGCATTCTTGTGGCTCAGTCACACACCTGAATGAAAGGCTCATTACGTATGCAGCCTCATTATGCGGGCCCCATTGACTCTGCAGGTGTGAATCACGCCCACCCGCATATGGCCTTTCCAAACAAAAAGTGTTTTACAAGATTTAAATCAATGTATTGTGTTATGTGAATGATTAGGCAGGATGATTTTCACATAATTCTGAAGAAAAAACAGTAGGCAATGACATCCATTAGTCAAAAGTCTTATTTACATATATTTAGAATGTGTTTTATGGCCTTATTTCAGAAACTTTAGTTTTTTGTTTTTAAAAAAACCATGCATAAACATTATTCTCTCAAAAATACAAACATGTACATGCAAGTTGTTCACATATTATGGTAGCCCTGTTTGTGCTAAATAGAGTGAATTTACACCTTTGCCATTAATATGTTTATAAGCAACTGAAAAAAGCACAAATGTCAGGGCATGTCAGAACATCTCAAGGACCCCAAAAACCTCTCAGACCCCAGAGGGTTAAGATCAATCTTCTGCAAGGACTCGAATGGATGACCTTTCATGGCTTCCAGTACCGTAGAAAGGTCCCATATAGGGACTGTGGGAGGTCTGGGAGGATTCGGTCTCTTAGCTCCCCTAAGGAAGCGAATGACTAAATCGTTCCTTCCAATAGACTGGCCAAGCGTGGTCGAAGAGAACACTGCTATGGCCACTACATAGACTTTGAGCGTGGAAGGGGACCTGCCCTTATCCAACAGCTCCTGTAGGAAGGAGAGAACCTCCGTCACACCGCAATGCAGGGGTGACACACCACGAGCTGTGCACCAGCTAGAGAACACTGACCATTTTGAGGCATAGAGACGTCGCGTAGACGGAGCTCTGGCCTGTGTGATAGTGTTTAACACTCCCTGTGGGAGGTCAGCGGGTTCCCGTTGATGGCCCACACATGGAGGGACCACAGCTCTGGGTGAGGATGCCAGATCGAGCCGTTGGCTTGAGAGAGGAGATCCCTCCTCAGAGGCACTGGCCACGGGGCGGTGCTTGCTAACTGCATCACAATTGGGAACCAAGGTTGGCTCATCCAAAGTGGGGCTACAAGCAGCACTGAGCATCCTTCTTCCCTGACCCGTTCTACCACCTGAGTCAGGAGGGAGACGGGGGGAAAAGCGTAGAGAGGACGGCGAGGCCACTCGTGGGTCAGCGCGTCCTTGCTCTTCGAGAAAAATTCTGGACAGTGAGCGTTTTCTTGAGACGCGAACAGGTCTACTTCCGCTCTGCCGAATTTCTCCCACAGCAGCCGGACTGTCTGTGGGTGCAAAGACCATTCCCCTGTCGGAACCTGGTTCCTGGACAGTCTGTCTGGTCCTATATTTAGGAGCCCTGGCACGTGCGCTGCTCTCAGCGAGAGCAGGTTGCTGCGGGCCCATATCAGGAGGCGCCTGGTTAGCCTGTACAGAGTCAGGGACCTGAGGCTGCCCTGGCGATTTATGTAGGACACCACTGAGACGTTGTCTGAACGTATTAGCACGTGGTGTCCCTTTATGAGGGGACAAAAGCGCGTGAGCGCTTTGCTCACTGCCAACATTTCGAGGCAGTTGATATGTAAGAGCTTCTCCCGCTTTGACCATTGGCCAAAAAGCGGTCTGCCCTCGAGCAGCGCTCCCCATCCCGAGGTGGATGCGTCCGTGGACACCACCATCACTCTCGAGGAAGTCCCCAGGCTTACACCTGATTGGTACCAGTCTTTTGCCTTCCAAGGTTTCAAAGCTGCAATGCACGCTTGATTGACCTTGACGCGAAGGCGACCGGAGGCCCACGCTGTGCGTGGTACTCTCTTTCTGAGCCAGAACTGCAGTGGGCGCATGCGCAGAAGGCCCAACTGGAGAACTGAAGATGCTGAGGCCATCAGACCGAGCATCCTTTGAAATGTTTTGAGAGGGACTATCGCGCCGCAGCGGAACGAGCCGGCTGCGCGCCGAATGTCCAGTGTGCGCTGAGATGACAGGCGTGCTGTCATTAGCAGCGAGTTCAGCTCTATTCCCAGAAAAGATATATCTGTCTGGGGAATAGCGAGCTCTTTTCCCAGTTCACTGCGAGACCGAGATTCTCGAGGTGATCGAGTAAAATGGTCCTGTGCTCTACGAGCTCTGAGTGAGATTGGGCTAGAATCAGCCAGTCAGTCCAGATAGATCAGCACTCGTATGCCCCGTAATCTGAGGGGTGCGAGCGCTGCATCCATGCACTTCGTAAATGTACGGGGTGCCAGGAACAAGCCGAAAGGCAGGACTGTGTACTGATATGCCTGGCCCTCGAAGGCGAATCTCAAAAATTGCCTGTGACGTGACGCTATCTGTATTTGAAAATACGCGTCTTTTAGATCTATTGACACAAACCAGTCCCCTCGGCGGACATGCGCGAGGATTTTTCTGGTTGTGAGCATCCTGAACTGGCGCTTCAGAAGCGCTCTGTTCAGCTGCCGCAGATCTAGTATGGGTCTGAGACCCCCGTCTTTCTTGGGCACCAGGAAGTATCTGCTGTAAAGCCCCCCTTCGCTTTGAGCTTGAGATAGGGGTTCTATAGCCCCTTTGCTCAACAGTTTCAGAATCTCGGCTCGAAGTAGATGAGCTACTTCTGATTCTACCGTGGTCTCGGCGCGCGCCATGAAGCGGCGAGGGCGTCGGCGAAACTGCAGCGAATAGACTTCTTTTATGATGTTCAGCACCCATTTCGAAACCCCGGGAAGCTTTTCTCACGCAGGTGCGCGAGTAGCTAGGGGCTGGATGCGAAGCACGCTCTGATCGGCTCGCGATACAGCGGCTTTTGTGTGCTGCGACATAAACGTCGCGCTCATGACATCTGAGGCAGGGGGCGCGCTGATAACAGCGGGCAGAATGCCCGCGCTCGACTCATCTGCAGTGTCTATCTGAGAGGAGGAGGGCTGGGCTAGTTTCATGTCTGTGTGTGGGCGTGGGCGCAGAACAGCGGGCACATACACCACCTTTACAGCATTGCTCGCGTGAGCAGAGCATATGCATACTGGTCCTGTATTTACAGGGACCGTGAGACATGTGGGAAGTAGCGTTTGTGGGCACTGGGTAGTGGGCACGCATGCTACATTTGAAGCGCAATCGATCTGAGTCGATTTTATGTGCGCGAGCCCTGTGTGAAGGGTTGTGCTTGTGTGTAGGAATGGGCACTGAGTAGTGGGCATTTTTTCTACACATAAAACACCTTCGGCCGTGGCCGGGACACCAGAAAATGCACTCTTTAAGGGATTTATCTGGGTAGCCGTAAAAACGGCTTTTGTGTGCAGGCAAGCGGGCAATGGAACCGGCTTGTTGGCTGCTAAATACGCTGGACCAGTCACATTTCCTGGAACTGGACGAGCGGCAAGCTTTGGTGGAAGTCCGGCCACAGCGGGACTTGGACACCGTCGCTTTCCTAGGCGTGCTAGGACGATTTCGGGGCCTCTGGCTTCAACGCAATCTTTTGCCGCGGGGCGGGGCGGCGGCCGGATGAGCGAGAGCGCGGTCTCGAGCTCTGGGTTTGGCGGCGTTGTGAAGAGGAGGCGGTGGGCGGAGGCTTAGGCTGTGAGCTCTGAGCAGACGGTTTCGGCCTGCTGCAGAACTGGAGCGCTTCGGGAGGAAGTGCTTCATGGCCTGGGTCGCTTTCTGCACCTCAGCGAACCTATCGGCGAAATCTTTGACCGAGGTTCCGAAGAGGCCGGCAGGGGAAAGCGGCGCGTCGAGGAAGGCGGTGCGTTCCAACTCAGTCATGTCTGAGAGCGTCAGCCACAGATGTCTCTCAGACACGGTGAGCGAGGCCATGCTCCGTCCAATGGCCTGTGCTGCTGACTTGGTGGGGCGAAGAGCGAGGTCTGTAGCGCTCCTCAAGTCCGGTACGCAGATTGCGTCAGGTCCTCTCTCATCCAGCTTACGGAGGAGATCGGCCTGGTATATCTGAAGCATGGCCATGGTGTGCAACGCTGACGCGGCCTGCCCGGCGGCGGAGAAAGCGCGGCGGAGCAGGGCTGACGTCGTGCGGCAGGCTTTTGAGGGCAGCGCCATCTTAGCACGCCGTCCAACAGAGGGCGGGCATAAGTGCGCTGCAATAGCCTCTTCGACCGGCGGCAGGGAGTGGTAGCCTCTGTTCTTTGCGTCGTCGACAGCGGAGAACGCCAAAGAGACAGAGGATCGTGTCCTGGCCGAAAAAGGGGAGCCCCAAGACTTAGCGACTTCTTCATGAAGCTCAGGAAGAAAAGGCGCTGGCTTGGATGCAGGTGAAACGCGCTCCCCAGGCAGGAAGTAGCCGTCCAGCCGGTTGTGAGCAGGCTGCTCAGGCGTAATCCACTCGAGGCCGAGGCTCGCCGTGGCCTGAGTGAGTACGCGCATGAGCTCCGCCTCAATGCTCGCTCTCTTACCCGTAGAAGCACGGGCAGGGGGGGGCGGGATCCTCAGAGCTCGCCCAATCCTCACTGCCTGATGCTATGAGAGAGCAGGAATCCCCCTCTCGCAGCAGCGCGTCGATCTCATCAGCGTCATCGACAGAAGCGGCGGCAGACCGCGGCCGCTGTCCGTCCGGAAGTGAAGCTGATGAAACCGGAGAAGCAGGCGGGCGCACCGGCGAGCTTTGACGGCTGGGAGAGGGCTCCGGGATTCGCTGAGCGCGGCGCTTTTTACGGCGCGGCACAACAGCAGGTGTGGGCGCAGTCTCGCTGAACAGTGCCAAGCGAGTCCTCAGAGTCGCTAATGGCAACAGCTCGCAGTGATGGCAGCCGCCATCAGCGAGCGCGAGAGCTGCGTGTTCTTGACCCAGGCAGGAAGCGCAGATGACATGGCGGTCCCCGTCGCTGAGTGTGGCTTTGCACGAGCCGCAAGAAGGCATCTTGAAAAAGACGCAGCTCTTTTAGATGGTGTGAGTCGCGCCGGCGAACACACACACACAGTGCAATGAAAAGGATATGGGCGCTGGATAGCGCAGCAGGAAGGCGATGAAGGCGGCGCGGCCAGCAGCTTCGTCGACTCGTCCCGCTGAAGTGCTTCTTCAACAGCGCGGCTTCTTCTCGGATCCAGCGATGTGAGTTGCTTCGCTGAAGGATGAAAAATCAGAGATATAATGCCTGCGAGCGGTATTTATAGACCTAAGCCACGCCCGTCTCGGCGGGACGTGACGCAGAGGGCGCGAAGCGCCCTCATTGGGTCTGACGTCACTCTAGGTCTCGCTCGATAGGCTTAAGCAGTTGCCAGCAGACCAGCCAATAGGCGCGCGAGCTGCCTCGCCTATGTCTGTATGCTGCCGCAACGCGTTTTACATTAATACAAAATTAAGGATAATTTTTTGGCTTCAGTATTCTCGTGGAAAATGATTTTCCCCTAGCGTATTTCTACGCAGTACGAGAGAATCTCTCGTAAGGGAACTATCTTTGTTGTTTACATCTGCATCAGTGGAAACATGTTACAGTATACACCCCTCTGTCTCTGACATATGATCTTCACATGAATCCATGCTATCTATAGTCTCTCCCATGCACTCAAACTCTCATGCACATAAAACTCTATAAGATAATACAACCGATTATGAAATTACTGAAATTATATTAAAAGATGAAATTTTAGTCTTCACCCTACTACTCAGCTTTCTCCACAGAACAAGAGCCTGCCAGCTTAGCTTCCAAAGAAAGACGGCTGAAACTGTGTGTACATTCTGTGAGTGAGATCCCATCCTCTATGGGTGGGTTGAGAACATGTGGGACAGCCCCTACTACTGGCTATAGTCTTTAGCCTCTGGCCAAAAATCCTCTGATGATTGTGTGTCATCTGAGGATTTTTTCCAGACAAAAAAAAAAACATAAATCTCTCGTCTCAGGGGGACATGAGGGAGGAAAGCACGGTAATTCGAAAATACTACAGGTTTTCTACTAACACAAAGCTTAATGCTAAATCCTGAAGTATCCCTTTAATCTTGATTTTTCCGTTTCTTTGGGAACTCAAAGTAGCGCCACACGTTGCTTTTCAAATTGTCAGGAGTGTAGATTTCGAACTCCTCCTCAGCTGTGGTTGTTGTAGCCATTGGCGCGGCCGTTGTTTTGGTATGCAAAATAGGCACTAACCAGGACGCTAATGTCACCTACAGGAGCCCAGATGACCAATAATAGCCTTGCTAATGAGCTTGCGATTCACAACTTCACCAGGCGTGAAAAAGCCTTTGAATCTGAATTGAAAACAACGTTTACAAGCAAACACATTTACAAGAAATAATGCCCATAACAGGTTTGAATATTAAAAGCTGCCTACTATTCGCTCGAATATCATAATTTTTTTTAAAATGTTCAAATTATATTCGAATAACAAAGTTCGGAGTCAAAGCCCTAATTGTTAGTAAAGTCACGAATTCAGTAAGTCCATGATTTCAACTACTAGTATTTTACCTAAGAAGCCTGGTTGTGATGTTTCTGATTTGTCTAATTACAGGCCTATTTCTAACCTTCTATTTCTGGCTAAAGTTTTGGAGCATGTTGTGGCTATTCAGATATTCTTTATTTGAAACTTTAGTTTTCAAATAAAGTATTTTTTTCTTATTACATAAGTGTCATTCTATCATTTTAACAATGCACATTTCACATTTTCCCTTTTTCTCCACATAAAATGATACATTATAGATTTTCACATTGCTCAATTAAATCTACTCAGAATGAGCCAAAGGGTATTTTATGCATACAAAATCAACACATGACTAAACATGTAAGGCCTAGAAACCTGAGAAATATATGTAAACCATTCATTAACATTCTAGTTACCTCTGCATTGGCTGGAAATAGAACAGCATTGCATTTGTTTGCACTGGAATGGCTGTTTGAAACATTTGCCTGGAGAAGTGCAATGATATTTATACATGAACTCTAATAAGCCAAACACAAATTAATAACAAATTTAGTAAACTAATAAATGAACAATATCCCTGGTAACTGGAGCCTGTATGAATCAAATTAAATGCATTCCACGAGCACATCTTGGCACAGCGTCCACAAAATGGCGGATGATCTACACATATTCACTATCTTCACAAACCAGAACATTTATACACAAAATATTGGCAACATGAACACCCACATAGATATCACATGACTCGTGTGCATATGGTTTAGTTGTTGTGAAAGTCATACCTGCGAAAACAGTAAAAATTGAGGACACAGGAGCAACCGTGTAAGCGTCGCACATAATCCCCAGCAACTGTTGTTGCGTTCCAGTCCAAAACTGTCATGCCCTTCACTCGCAAACTTCCCTCCGTCTCGTTCACTCGGATGTACGTCATTGCGAGTGCCCACTACTGGCGGAAACTGCAATGGGCTGAACTGGAACGTCCTAAGCCCTTGATCACTTGGAATCAGCTGTGGAGTTGATTTATTATTTACATTTTTTTTTTTCCTTTAAGAATTTGTTTAATGCAGCATCCAAATGTTTATGTGTGTTTGGGTTGTTTTAAACAAAAAATATATATAATTAATATATCATAGAGTTGTCTGTTGTGGTGGTGATTAGATGAGATATGTGGTGACGTCACAATCGTACTGCATTGTGGGACATATAGGTGCCTGAAGTGTACATTTGAAGCAGACTCGCTCCCTCGGTCAAAATCGAGGGAACGAGGGTCTGTCCATATAAACTTCCCTCGTCCACTTCACGAAGTGGAACGCACTTCAAAATGGCGGCAGGGATTCCCCCAAGGGGAAGTGCTTAGGGAAGTTCGCAAGTGCGTGTCTAAAAGTGGACTGGAACGCAGCATGTGTGTGAGGGCGCCGGCGAAATACAGCTCGTGTATACCTCGGTTCTTTTTCAAATTAAAAGTCCTTATCTCGCAGAGACAAACAATTATGTTGGAGTAGTTTAAGTGTTTAGTCTGGTTAATAAAATCTTTACAAAATTTATACTTCTTAGAATTAATAAACAATTAACTCTGAGTGTTCACGGGACAAACAGGTTAATTGATTGTAATATTAATTTACAACTAAGTTAATTAAATGAACTGATTCAAATATTCATAATCAATTATAACCAGTTATAATTTTATATATATATATATATATATATATATATATATATATATAAAAAAAAAATTACCCTCGAAAAGTGACAAAAAAGGATCTGTTGGGTATTTTGAGCTAGGACTTCACATACACACTCTGGTACATCAGAGAGATTACATATTGTAAAAAGGGACATTACAGGACCACTTTAAGCAAAAACAGAAAAAAAATGAATCTCACTACAGTTCACCTGAAAACCTTTAGAAATATTTTAATGCAGAACAAGTGTTTGAAGTTCAGTAAAATTGAATCATATCATTAAATCATTACAGTGGTTGAGAAAAGAGAAGGGCAACTCTTGATCAAACTATCACCAGATTCACACTTCACTACTAATTTAACCCTTAGATTTAATCACTCTATTAAAACAATCTGAATGTCAAATTATTTGTAAGTACAATATTTGTAAATCATGGACGTGAATGTGAACTTTGCTCACTTAGACGACTTCGGGCAATGCTTTCTCTCATGAGACCGTAGATTAAATGATGCGGTGAATCTCTTTCCACATGAAGAGCACTTGTACGGTTTCTCTCCAGTGTGAATTCTCTGGTGTTTTTTTAAGTTGCTGGATGTAATACAGCTCTTACCACAGTCAAAGCACACATAAGGTCTCACACCAGTATGAATACTCTCATGATCTTTTAAAGTCTGTAGTCGTGGAAAACTCTTTCCACAAAAAGAACAAAAGTAAGGCTTCACACCAGTATGAACTTTAAGGTGTGTTCTTAAGTTTGATTCCACAACAAATGTTTTCTCACACTGATCACAGCTGAATGATCTCACTACAGAGTGACGGAGCAGATGAATGTTGAGATTACTGTTCTGAGTGAAACTCTTTCCACACTGAGAGCATGTGAACGGTTTTTCTCCAGTGTGAATTCTCATGTGCTGATTTAGGTTTCCTTTACGAATAAAACTCTTTCCACACTCAGAGCAGGTGAAAGATCCTTTGACTCCAGCTTTTCCAGCTTGTTTTTGTGTGACACACTTTGACGTCTGTGAAATGACTGTGTTTCCATCTTCATTTTTGAAATAATGAGGTTTTTGAAACTGATGTTGTTTGTCCTCATTCACTTCCATCGGGTCTAAAATCAACATATACATTTTCAAAATTCAAATAAAGGAGAAATGAGAACAACAATAAATATACAAGGTGAGTCACAATTAAGCAAAACATTTAGTGTTTAATGAACTTAATGTTCCTCATCAGTCATTAAAGAGAATGAAGGAAAACACCAACCTATTTGTTCCTCTGTATCTTCATCTTTTATTCTGCAGGGTTCTTCCTTAATCTCCATCTTTACGTCAGTAGTTTCTCCTGGAGTAATTCCTCCTGCTTGCTTCTTCTTCTCCTGTGGGAAGATGGGAATATTCCCCAGCATTTAAACTCTCATGAACGGCTGTGGGAGCTTCACTGACTGAAGGAGTGAATTGTGGTCGTTGTTGCTCATTTAGCAGATGATCATCACACTTACAATCACTCTCAATTATTCAGGTGCAAATGTTTTGCTCAAATAGTCATTTAGAAACAATTCCATGATTTAAAATAAAAATAAAAATCAGGACACAATATATGAAAACACAAACAAAATCATGTATTTTAAGTTTAAATGAAAAGAGATTAAAAAAAAGACTAAAAAACTAATAAAAACATATGTGCACATATTTAAATCCACAAGCATACATAACACAAACCAATGACAGAAGTAAGCTCAGTTAGAATAGTCCAGGTGATATGTGAGAATTATGTTCACTTTTTTATAAAAGCATGAAACTTGGTACACATGTAGGCTACAGTTTGCGGCCAACGGAGCCATCGCAAAAACACCCCGTAACTGAATTATGTATTTTGTATTATATTTCGTGAACCAAACATGATAACACAGAAAAGATGTTTTAATGGTCAAGGGTTACAATATACAACATCACAAACTGTTCAGGTAAATAGTTAATGGTGAATTCAGTGACGTTGTGAGAAGGATTACAATGAAATCGCAGTATCTGAGAATACCATCTGAAGCTGGGGCCACACTAAAATATTGTTAAAATCTTTTTTAGACCACAAACATGACGAAAAAATATCAGATATTTATCCATTTTGTTCCTCTAGTGCAGGGGTGTCCAAACTCAGTCCTGGAGGGCCACTGTCCTGCAGAGTTTAGCTTCAACCTCAATTAAACACACCTGAACCAGATAATCACGGTCTGATTATCTGGTTCAGGTGTGTTTAATTGGGGTTGGAGCTAAACTCTGCAGGACAGTGGCCCTCCAGGACTGAGTTTGGACACCCCTGCTCTAGTGTGTGGAGTGCCGCGATGTGACCAGGAAAGCACACCACACACAAACAGATTCCATTCACAGCCTGTGAACTCGGGCAATATTGCAAAATCTCTCGCATCAAACGTGACTTTAAAGTAGTCAAGTCACCTTTATTTATACAGCGCTTTTTACAATACAGATTGTATCAAAGCAGCTTCACAGTGATAACATGAAAATAATACAACAAAGTTTGTTTCCTCCTGTAGACAACCAACAAACATGGTGGACGACCGGCAAGAAGAAATTGTGCTTTTTAAGCCAGGGACACACCTAGTCAGTTTTTGAGCTTCGGCCGACTAAGTTTTCTCAGTGTGTTCAGCATCGTTGGCTCTCGTCAACACAGTCAGCTTTCATCAGCGCTCGTTAGGCTTCACGTGATAATCTCCAGAGCGTGTGCGCGTTTGTCCTTGGGGTTCCCCCACGCCCCACCACAGCAGGATTTCGGATTCGTTTCGAGATCGGGGCGGTTCTGACGTTCTTCCGAGCAGATTCAGTCACTCACACTCAACACACCTCACACCACAGAAAATAATAAGATAATATGTAGAACCATCAAGGTAATCAGGACTTTACCTGGCATTGTTGGAAGGGGAGAAAATGGTCAAAAATCACCCCAGATATCTCGTAGTGCAGTGTTCTTCACTATTTTTTTCATGAGAGCCACACTTATAGGACAAAGTCAGTAGGAGAGGCATTTTTTACGGCAAAGTATACAAAGTTACATTCCAGTCATAACTACCATGTCTGCTTATCAATCTGTCACCCATTAACATACAATATGCAATAAATACAAAAGGGTGGGAAAAAACATTCTTTATGATTTACCAGTCAAATTTGTAACTGAGACAAGATGATTTCCATTAATAACAAAAAAAGAAAAAAAAGAAGCAGGATTTCCAGAATATATTCATCCTAGAATGACCTTAAGTAATTTTTTCTACATTAGTCCATGTATCTAACCATCCAAGAGCACATTCGGCGTTAAAGGAGAACTTGGTAACTTTTTTAACTTAATAAAACTGTCTAGAAATCATTTGGATGGTTAAACAACCTGTTCTAGTGATATTGGTGACTTTCCCTGCTCCCCCCAGCGTTCCCAGGCGGAAAACCAACCTTGCAACTTTGGGACTACCGTCCCGGCAAGATAGAAATTGGAAGTCTCGTGAGAAGCGAGAACAAGAACGAGAACGAGCGCGAAACACGAATTGCTTTACGGCAATTCAACATAAACACACGCACATGTATAATGATTACCCACCTCGGTAGACATAGCTCCACACGATACAGTTGGCTTGCTCCGATCAAAACAAACGCACATGAGCAGCGGTAGAGAGGGGGAGGAGGCCGCCGCAAGTGAGTTTCTTACGACAGTGTTGTTATATATAAGCACCCCCACAGCTATAGGGGGAGCTCGTGGGGAAAACATGCGACAACAAAAGGGAAAATCAGCGAAGAAGTGACTAGAGTTCGCTAGAGTTGCCGAGTTCAGCTTTAAGAGCTGGAAAGACTTCCATAAGTGGCAACTCTGCAGAGACTTGATATGTTTACATGCACAACTTTTGTTTCAATCGGACTGAATTTATTCTGATTGATGAATCTGAATGTATTGTAGTTTACATGAACGCTAAACATCGTGATGTGATACAAGATCGGGTTGATGTGCGCATTAATAAGTCAAAAGATTCAAATCCGAAAATATTTTTTTGACATGCGCACACAGCAATTATAGAATGACAGGACACTCATTTATATGACAGTTTATTCATCAGAACAGCTCGTTCAGCGCGTTATACGTCATCCTTTCAGTTTCGGTTTTCAATCGATCAAGTGCACATGTTCTCTCGATAAACCACCCCTTTCAATCTGATCGAAATAATTTCTAATAGAGCTGACACTTTGAGTTTTTAATGGGTTATGTTATAGCCCTACTTGTTTTTAATGTTTTTATGAAATATCTGTAGTGACTGCATATTATTTACCGCCATGCGAACCACAAATTAAAGCTTGGCAAGCCACGCAATGAGTAACATTGTCATAGTGAGTACCCAGCATAAGTGATGAGTTTGAGAATGCCATGGAGTTCGGCAGTAAGAGTGTCTCTGAAAACAGACATCATGAACAGGCCAAAAGTGTCCAGCTGAAATTCAAGACATGTGAGTTGGTTGACGTGATTGAGGAAATGGGAAACCCCTTCACAGAGGACAGCAACAACCTGAACTCAAGACCATGCTGTTGTGGACACTGTTCGGGTTGCAGAGAGGATGGGCCAAGAACAGTGCAAACTCTTTGTTGCAGAGAGGATGCAGGGCACTCGCCCTTTGAAGAGCAACAAGCTCCCTCTTTTTCAAACAGCTCCGATAAGAGGACAGTCCAAGACAAAACTCACTGAAAAATTACTGTGCACTGTTTTCAAGGCTCTACATTGCCTGTCCCGTGTAGGGAACTTAGAAAACATCTAAAAAACGAAAATAAGGCTCACTCTCACTTCATGGTGGACTACGCTGGGGAAACAAGGCTGATCTGCCTAGAAAACCCTATAAAGCAGTGCCCGACGAAACAGTGCCTCAACAGATTGACTGTACAACAACATTTTCATATGGTTTAATTTCTGCTAAAAAAAAAAAGTATTCTTTTGCTTTGTAAGAAAAAGAAAGTTCCAACGCTTAGACTATGGCTGACAGAGTTGACTGGTACACTACATTTAGAAAGAATTAGGTGTGCTCTAAAAAACAAGACTTTATTATTTGAAAAAAATTGGTCCCCTTTTATTTATTTTCTGCAAACTAGTGATTAATGTTTACTATGCCTTCATCACCTGCTTTTACCACTGGATAGCACTTTTGGGTTGAGTTTTTTAAGCATATTTGTTAGGATGTAAGTTTTATTTGTTTAAAAAAAAAAAGTGTTGTTACAAATGATCTTCTGCTGAAATACCAAATAAAAACATTTTAACACACAATTAAGTGGAGACGAGTTCAAACAGCTATTGTTTTGTTGTTTTCTTATTTCTAGGCGAACCCTGTACAAACGCTCGGTCACATAATGTTTAAAATTGGATCATTTGTATCCAGACATTAATAGCTGTATTAGTGTCACTGTTACTGACCTTCATTCATAAAAAAAAGATGACATTAAACAAGTATTTAAAATAGACTGTCTTTATGTTGTCTCTACATTATTTGAAATTAACTATGAAATTATTGCATTATAAAATACATAAAGTAAATATAAACCTTATAAAAACGTAAATGTTTTAAATTGCAATTTTAGGATTAATCGAGTTAATTTTAACCGATTGACAGCACTAATATATATATATATATATAGAGAGAGAGAGAGAGAGAGAGAGAGAGAGAGAGAATCACATTTTGTTAATTTTTCACAGTGTGATTTCAATGCAAAAGCCTTTAATAATGAATGCATCACGTCTACACAGATAAAACAAGTTGTTTGAAATATGGGTTATGATTTAATAGACTATTGTTGCTATTGTAACACAAATGCCTCATATGCACAATTAATGAAAATAATTCAACTCCACAAACAAAACACATCTCTTTACAAATCGTTTCTTGGCAACACTAGTTTTCTAAACTATTATTTTGACCTTCCCCAAAGGTTCCCCTTGTCAAACAATCAAACTTCACTACTAATTTGAGCAAATTATCCAGCATTTGATTAATCTGAATGTCAAATTCATAGGCGTAATTTGCGGGTGGGACGGGTGGGACATGTCCCCACCACTTTTTGCTAAGGTCGATATTGTCCCCACCACTTTTGAAACATCTCGCGGCACGAATGTACCAATACAAATAAATAAAAGATCTCCAGTTAACTAGCAGAGCATTCATTTAGTTCGTTTGTAAGAGGCGATCTAGCACTGAAATGTGTTGTTTTTGAAATCAAGTGATCAAAGTGCTCGTTGTCGCTGCGAGCAGATACAGATACAGACACAGGCATGGATACTGTGTTCTCTTGTGGCTCGCGCACAGTCATCACTCGGACGCGTGCTTCAATCCGTTGTGGAGACTCTCTATTCGTTCCGGTGAAATTACAAAACAAAATGCATATAAACGTATGATTGCCTGATATACAACCACTGATAAACATAATGGGTTTTAATGAGAAAAAAAAAATATATATACGAGTGCGGATTAGAACCCACAACCTCTTACACGCTTGGCAATAGTTCTACCACTGGACCATTTCAGCAAACACAATTTTTTAAAGGATTTACCAATACCAACATATATCAAACCTCATTAAACGACAAATTAAACCCATGTACTATTTCAATCGATTGATGGACATGTTATTGTACATACATCGATTTATGATTTAGCATTCATAACCCTAAAAAAAACCTGTAAAAAAAAACGTCCCACCCACTTTTTAAAACAAAGTTACGCCACTGGTCAAATTATTTACTTGTAAGTGTATTATTTGTAAACGATGGATCTGAAAATGAACTTTGCTCATTAGACAAATTCGGGCAATGTTTTTTCTTATGAGCCTGTAGACTAGATGATTGGGTGAAGCTCTTTCCACAGTGTGAGCACTTGTACGGTTTCTCTCCAGTGTGAACTCTCTGGTGTTTTTTTAAGTTACTGGATGTACTAAAGCTCTTCCCACAGTCAAAGCAGACATAAGGTCTCACACCAGTATGAATAATACGCTCATGGACTTGTAAAGATTGAAGTACTGAAAAACTCTTTCCACAAAAAGAACAAAAGTGAGGCTTCACAGCAGAATGAACTCTAAGGTGTTGTCTTAAGCCTGCATCCTCAACAAATGTTTTATCACACTGATCACAGCTGAATGATCTCACTCCAGAGTGATTGTGCAGATGATTGTTGAAAGCGTTTTTGTAACTGAAACTCTTTCCACACTGAGAGCATGAGAACGGTTTTTCTCCAGTGTGAATCATCATGTGTCTGTTCAGGTGTGATTTAAGTCTGAAACTCTTTCCACACTGAGTGCATCTATAAGGTTTTTCTCCAGTGTGAATCATCATGTGTCTGTTCAGGGTTGATTTAAGTCTGAAACTCTTTCCACACTCAGAGCAGGTGAAAGATCCTTCGACTCCAGATTTTCCAGCTTGTTTCTGTGTGAAATTCTCTTCAGTCTTTGAAACGACTGCATTTCCATCTTCATTTGTGAAATAATGAGGCTTTTGAAACTGATGCCGTTTGTCTTCATTCACTTCCATCAGGTCTAAAATAAACAAATTAAATTCCCATAATTCAATAAAAGGAGACACAAGAAACAAAAATAAACATTGTTCAAATCTCATTTTAGCTCAAATTCAGTTTACTATTGAGTCTAGTATCTAGTTTCATATGTCAGTTTTCATCTTAATGTTCCTCATCAGTCATTTAAGAGAATGAAGGAAAACACCAACCTATTTGTTCCTCTGTATCTTCATCTTTTATTCTGCAGGGTTCTTCCTTAATCTCCATCTTTACAATAGTATGTCAGTAGTTTCTCCTGGAGTAATTCCTCCTGCTTGCTTCTCCTCCTGTGGGAAGATGGGAATATTCCCCAGCATTTAAACTCTCATGAACGGCTGTGGGAGCTTCACTGACTGAAGGAGTGAATTGTGGTCGTTGTTGCCCATTTAGCAGATGATCATCACACTTACAATCACTCTCAATTACTCAGCTTTAAGTGTTGCCATTTTTAATTATCGGATCAAAAAGCAGTTGAAGGCAAACTTTTGCATCACTTAAAATTGTAGTATACATTTTTAGCAGCACAGTTAGAAAAATAAAACACAACTCTAAATCTTTACACTTTGTCATTTGGTAGTCAGCTTATGATTTGTTATATTTACAGAAAATCAACCATCACTTATATAGTTAAAGTGTAGTAACCATTGGCTTTTGGCAGATTGATTACAATTTATGTATGTACCTCAATGTGCAGAAGCCGTTTCTCCTGTTCATGCTAGGTAAACTCGACTCTTTTGGCCAGTGACTTTTGACTTTGTAATAAATATTGTAGAGCAATTGATTATGAATTTGTCTGATAAATCTGCTTCTGAAAAACATTCTTCTGAAAACTCTCCAGAAATTGAAAATATTAAAGACTGGTTTGAATGCATTGACTATAACTGATGAGGATGAAGCAGAAAAAAACTAAATGTTAATGTCACGGGCAAAGTTGATATTTTTATGGACGATCTTATAGTTGAACACCTCCAAAGGGACAACGCAAAAAGAGCTCGCAAGACGGAGAAGAAGAGGAGAAAGGCGCTGGCGAAGGTCACTAAGGCTCAACTCCCTCGAGACGGACAGATTCATCAGATTCAGATTCAGAGGAGTGAAAAGAATAATCAGAAGAGTTGTCCAAGAGCCAAGGATCACTTGTGGAGAGCTTCAGAAAGACCTGCAGATAGCAGGTACTGTTGTCTCAAAGAAAACAGTAAGTAATGCACTCCACCGCCATGGCCTGTATGCACGCTCACCACGCAAGACTCCATTACTGAAGAAAAAAAGCATGTTGAAGCTCGTTTAAAGTTTGCTGCACAAGATTTGGAAAAGCCAGGGAAATACTGGGAGAATTTAGTGTGGTCACATGAGAGCAAAATTGAATTGTTTGGATGCCATAATACACACCATATTTGGAGGAGAAATGGCACTGCACATTACCCTAAAAACGCCATACACCTTGGTGTTGGCTCTTGGACAACTCTTCTGATTATTCTTTTCACTCCTCTGTCAGAAATCTTGCGAGGAGCACCTGGTCGAGGCAAATTTATGGTGAAATGATTGTCTTTCCACTTCCGTATTATGGCCCTAAAAGTGCTCACTGGACCATTCAGAAACTTAGAATGGCGCCTATAACCAATGCCATCATTATGTGTTGGAACAATTAGGTTGCGAAGGTCTTGAGACAGCTCTTTGCTTTTACCCATCATGAGATGTGTCTTGCGTGACACCTTGGCAATGAGACCTTTTTGTAGGCCATCCGTTGGGACTGAACCAGCTGTTATTAATTTGCATGGACAGGTGGCTGGATTGCTTTTTAATTACTAATAGTTTTAAGCTGTTGTCTTGGCTTTCCATGCCTTTTTGCGCCTCCCTTTCTTCATGTGTTCAATACTTTTTCCCTGTGTCATTTAACATTATTACACATAACTTAATTTCTGAGCTTATATGTTTTGGTTTCTTTGTATGTACTGATTCCTTGGGTTGTTAACATCTGGTGAAAATTTCATGTCAATAGCACCTTTGGAAATATATTTACTGAGAAAAATGGTGACGTGTTCAATACTTATTTCCCCCGCTGTATGTTAATCCTTTGTTTCTTCAAATTGCTTGTTTCACTTTCAGCTGACAGAGCATAGCGATGGAGAGAGGGACATGGGGACAGTTCATCAGAATCAAGAGGAGACTCTACAGGTGGTGAGCACAGCATGGTATAAAATTGCAGGGATAAACTATGCAAATGGCTAGTTTTTTCTTTTGTTCACTGTAGATTCAAAAGTGCAAGAAGACCAAGATGACTCTCTTGGAGGAGCTTTTTGCTGAAGATGATGCCCTTAAGGAGAATCTAATTCAGAGCACCTTGTCCATCCAGGAACAAACTGCCAAAGAACTGGAGGTGTATAGGGACATGCTGCCTCTAATTACCTCTGCACTCTGGTGGTGGATCAGGAGAGACACACATCCTTTCCTGTCTGACCTAGCCCAATCATACCTTTGTGTACAGACCTCTTCTACCCCTATCGAAAGGGTTTTTTCTACTGCTGGGGATACAATTGACCCTTCGCTAAGCCCCGCCCTCCTTAGTTACTGTTGCTACGCCTGTCAAGCTTTTGCGCCTGGCACGTCTATTACAGTATGTATGCACCGGTTTCAGACATTCCTAAGGAGATAATTAGTCATTTTTGGCGAACAGGTGAAAATATGAGAAAGCAAGACTGCAGTATGCATTCGAGGGCTATATCCACGGCATAATATGCAAACGATTAGAGATTAATTTCATCAAAATTTAAGCTAAAGCCTATAACGTTAGGTCCAAGCGCAAGCAGTAGCCGCCTCGTACGCTGACCATTCAAATGGGAAACACACAAATTGAGGAACAGCTTTGTGCATGCACAGCAGCGTAAGTGAAATTTGAAAATATTCTAATATTTATAAATCAAACAGCTTATCCATAAGTATTGTGAAATAAACACAAGACATTAGCCTGACCACTTTGCAATGATAACATTCTCCCGCTTATATTTTTAGTGCGCCAGGCTACCGCTCACACGTCGTGGGTCACATAAGTGACTACTGTTATGAACTGATTAAGTTTGCATACCAACCTTTTCCTTGGAGATCTCCGGCAAAGCCCCCTGATGTTCCCTCCTTTTACTAACTACATTTTACTTTTACTAGACACGGGGAGAGTCGCGATCGGATTGGGGTAACGTTACTAGTTTGGCCGTCGATTAACAAAATGCTGAAATATATTTTGAAGTAAGTTATGTCAGTGAGCCTCCGTCTTGCCTTTAATCACACTGCTTGATCCACGAGCTGGACAATAACTTTATTCTAGAGCTGCTATAAAGCCAAAACACTTTACTTTTAATTTCCTATTATCAATGTAAAGCTGCTTTGGAACAATCTACATTGTTAAAAGCGCTATATTTATAATGAAGATGACGCCCGGCATTTCTCCCCTTGGGTTTTAGGTTTCGGGAAGGGAACAAAATCCACCACCCCGTCCAAACTTTTAGGATACCGGGTATCTGATTTGCACAATCCATACGCATAACGCTTGGGCATGTTTCTCTCGCTCGAAAGCTTGCCAGACCTCCCGCGCCTAGTTACGGTTGCTAAGCCACGATTGGCCTGTGGCGGTTTTCGGGCGTGGCTTAGCGAAGGGTCAATTAGCCAAGAGAGATCCCGTATACTTCCAGAGAAGGCAGACATGCTGATTTTTCTTCAAAAGAATTGCTGACTCTACATCTGATGATGTAACATCTTTACGTCTGTTACATATTTTGTTATGTTCTGTTTTTTGTGTTAAAATGAAATATTTTTGTAATTGTTTTTCATGATAATTCCTTAAAGTATATATATATATATATATATATATATATATATATATATATATTGTAAATTAAGATGCATTGTCACAGTTTTACTGGTAATAGCCTAAATGTGACAAGAATAAAAGGTAGAATTTTTACAAGTATTTGCTCTCTTTTTTCTCTCCAATAAATATTGGAATCGAAACCAAGAATCGTTAAGAACCGGATTCGATAAGCAGAATCAGAATCGGAATCGGAATCGTTAAAATTGAAACGATACCCAACCCTATCAACTACATAGCCTAATTTTACAGTTCTATATTTTGATATTGTGCATGCCACCTGGGCATTAGACAATAGATACATCATGCTTATTTAAATGATGTATACAGTTGTACATAATAATACATAATGTTTCATTTCAGGTTGAAACATAAGGTTTCAATATTCATACTATGTTTACATATGACTCAGTAAAGCCCTGACATTCGGTTCTATTTATTTAATGAATCATAATGCGATCGTATTAACGCACTATTATTATGTTTGAGACATCAACCACTGCTCGATGACCATGTTTGTATAAACTGTAGGTAACAACTGGTAAAATGTAGCTACACCTAGGTAATAAAAACCGTAATATTTTCTTCTCAGCCATGTCAACAATTATCCGAGAGCGAAATCTCCTCCCATACGTTGTCTGATTGGCATCTCGCAAGGATTCCTGGGTAGTTAAAGTGTGTGGAGCCTGCATCTATGCGGGATTCACGGAAGACTGCTTCAAGGGTACAAAGGGGGCGCTGCTGAGCACACTTCAGAGCGTTAAAATGCTGAATGGGACGGACTCGTAGACTCGGCAAACACGCACAATTTAAGTCCACGAGACAGAAAGTCCACATGAAGTGTGCCATTTGGGAGAGGGCCACTATGTACGTGTTGCATAAAATAAGTGTGAACAACAATAATAGAGAATTTGTATGTGTGCTTATGCTAGATGGACTAGGATAAGTCCCAAGTATTACCTTATAAGGGAATTGGCTGTACTATAATGACAGCCCATAATAAAAAGGCGGCCCAAGTTAGTATAAAGGACCTGGGGCCTGTACCATGATGGTAGTTGAACAAACTCAGGGTTACAGGATTAGTTTAGAGTTGACAAAACCAAACCAAACCAAACCAACCAGGCTTAGTTGGTACCATGATGCTGATCATCAACTTTCTCTGTCAACTCAGGCTTTGATCCTGAGTTTAGGAGTTTAGGTGTGACATCAGTAGCGAACAGCCAATCACAGGGTGAGAAAGAGTGAAACTGCGATTAATTTCTCGCGAGAGAAGCAGCGCTTTTCACTACAGAATATTACGAGATTGAAAAATATTACGAATTTAAACAACAAGAAGAAAATAGCTGTCTATGAAAGAGGACAACTAAAATAAAGTCTCGCTATATCAGTGCAAGTAAAAGCTGTGAAGTTAGTTTATACAGTTGATAAAGGTATAGAGAGAATTGAACATTTAAGCTCATATGTAGTCATTTTATAGCTTTATCTATTGATTCTAAAGCGCATTTATATAACCTTTATATATTTATTCATTTAAACTCTGCGTAATAATAATTGATGAACTAAAGTTGTACATGTGTGATCGATTAAGGGTTTATTACAAAATAAATCTATCATACAAATATATTATTCTAAATAAGCATTACTAAAAGGCAGACAATTTTGTCTCATCATGTGCTGTGTAGTGACCTTTAATTTGGAGTAGAAACAGGAGGAGTGACTTTATCCTTTGCTCACAGCTGATTGGTCCAAGTTCGGTTTGACCAGGTTAGCCGTGGAGCGTAAGTTACTATGGCGATGAACACTGCTAAAAGCCAAACCACTTTCATGGTCCCAAAAACCCAGGGTTGGCACAAACTAAACTGAAACATACCTGGCTAGCCACCTAAACCGGCTTCATGGTATAGGCCCCTGGAAGAGTTTTTTTCGAGGCCGCATTTCGTGTGAAGACTTTTACGTGTTTGTGTTATTTTTGCCTTTTAATTTTTGTCTATGTATTATTCTGAATCTTTTTAAAATAAAACAAAATCATGTTGTGGTGATTCGTAAAACTTTTTAATTAAGTCTCAGAGTAATTCTTCCCTATAAATATTTCATGATTTTGGTCATGGAATATTAATACTGGCAAACGCCCAGTGCAATCGAATTCATGGTTGAACTGGTTAGAGGCACCGACAAGGACCCTGAACCGACATCCTAGATCCTTGTTTCCAAAGGTAAGAACAATATTTAATTGCAACAAATTATGGAGATGTATGAGAATGATTTATGGGTTACAGCTGTATAGAAATACAACAACTTTCAAATATTTTGCTTCGGCACTCAAAGTCAATAACATCTTTCACTCCAGAAATCTTCCTGGTATTTTCATTGATCGTTTCTTTCATACTAGCAATCACACGTGAGTTTACCCCTACCATCTTTTCCAAAGAATCTGAATGATTATTAATCAGCCTTGAAGAGTTGTGAGCGGATGGCAGTTGTGTCAGCACTCTCGGTCTTTCATTGCGGGAGCAGCAGCTCATTTGCATTTAAAGGGACACACACAAAAACTTTCCACCCCCGCAAAGTGACAATTTTAACATGCTATAAAAAAGGATTTGTAGGGTATTTTGAGCTAAAACTTCACATACACACTCTGGTACATCAGAGATATTACATCTTGTAAAAAGGGACATTACAGGACCTCTTTAAGCAAAAACAGACAATGAATCTTACCACAGTTCACCTGAAAAACTTTTAATGCAAAACAAGTGTTTGAAGTTTAGTAAAGTTGAATCATATCATTATAAATCAGACAAGAGAAGGGCAACACTTGATCAAACTATAACTAGGTTCAAACTGCACTACTAATTTTACCCTTAGATTGAATTACTCTATTAAAACCAAGCATGCCGCACAAGCCCTGAAAAGTGAAGCCAAAACGTCTCGATCGCCCCCCGGTGACTGGTCCTAGTATAGCTCATAAGCCCCGCCTCCCCGTGTTATTCAACGGAAAGTGAGTCCAACTAAACAATTAAATTACACTTCAAATATCTTTTTTTCAAAGGTGGTTTCTGTTATTTACTGTAGTATTTATAAGTTCAAGTGTCTGTTTTTAAAATAAGTTTGTTTTTAGTTAGTTACGCGATGCTATTAAAACGGTGGTGTGACGTCATGATTGACAGGTTCTCTGAGCGAAGTAGTCCCTGAAGCACCAACATACTTTTTTTCGGGATCTTCAGAGGACTGAGGAGATTGTATTTACTTTATTTTAACAAGCCTCTTGTCGTACTGCAATCAACAGACATCAAAATTGGAGCAGAACAGAGGAACGGAGCAGACATAGGCCACTTAAAAAAGTGCAGGGAGAGTGCATTCTGCGAGAGTGAGGGCGGGGCCTTGATTTCGTGGCTTTACTTCCTGCTCATTACTGCGCAGGTCTGGTCCCGAGATCGCTACTGCGCAGACTCAAGTCCCAAGTTGTCAGCACCATATCGGGACTCTGGCGGCATCAGTTCTCACCAATGGAAGAGAGCGAAGGGGCATCGTCCATCTTTTTTTACAGTCTACGATTAAAACAATCTGAATGTCCATTTATTTGTAAGTACAAAATTTGTAAATCATGGACGTGAATGTGAACTTTGCTCACTTAGACGACTTCGGGCAATGCTTTCTCTCATGAGACCGTAGACTAGATGATTCGGTGAAACTCTTCCCACATGAAGAGCACTTGTACGGTTTCTCTCCAGTATGAACCGTCTGGTGTCTTTTTAAGCGGCTTTGTGTAGTGAAGGTCTTCTCACAGTCAATGCACACATAAAGTTTCTCACCAGTATGAACTCTCTCATGATCTTTCAGGGTTTCTGACCGAGAGAAACTTTTTCCACAATGTGAGCACTTGTTTGATGTCTCTCCAGTGTGAATTCTCTGGTGTGTTTTTAAATGGCTGGATGTAATAAAGCTCTTACCACAAACAAAGCACACATAAGGTCTCACACCAGTATGAAATCTCTCATGAGCTTTTAAATACTTCTGTAGTGAAAAACTCTTTCCACAAAAAGAACAAACATGAGGCTTCACACTAGTATGAATTTTAAGGTGTCTTCTTAAGTTTGATTCCAAAACAAATGTTTTCTCACACTGATCACAGCTGAATGATCTCAATCCAGAGTGATAAAGCAGATGATCTCTGAGAGAGCTTTTCTGAGTGAAACTCTTTCCACACTGAGAGCATGTGAACGGTTTTTCTCCAGTGTGAATTCTCATGTGTTTCTTAAGGTCTGATTTTTGTATGCAAGTCTTTCCACACTCAGAGCAGGTTAAAGATCCTTGTCCAGTTTTTCGAGCTCGTTTTTGTGTGACACACTTTTCAGTCTGTTGAATGACTGTGTTTCCATCTTCATTTTTGAAATGCTGAGATTTTTGAAACTGATGTTGTTTGTTTTCATTCACTTCCATCGGGTCTAAAAATCAACATATCAAATTTTCAAAATGCAAATAAAGAATGAGAAATGAGAACAATATGTTTTCTAGGTTTGTCACAATTAAAGGGTTAGTTCACCCAAAAAATGAAAATTCTGTCAGTAATTACACACTCTCATGTTGTTCCAACCCCGCAAGACTTTAGTTCATCTTCGGAAAATAAATTAAGATATTTTTGATGAAATCTGAGAGCTGTCTCAGTCCTTCATAGGCTTCTAAGGGATTAAAACTTGCCCGCCCAGAAAGTTAGTAAAGACAATGTTTAAAATAGTCCAAGTGACTACAGTGGCTCAACCTTAAGTTTATCAAGCGACAAGAATACGTTTTGTGCGCAACAAACAAACAAAAATAACGACTTTATTCAACTATTCATTTTCTTTTGCGTGGGCCTGAGTGAGTTCACATAAGCCGCTTTCCGACCAAGTAGTTACAGAAACTTAGTTACAGGAACTGTCCACTTCTAAACAGTTCTATGAACTACTCTGTTTGTGTTCGCACTGGCCAAGTGGCCATAGGAACTGGTAGGAGGGGTAAGGGAGTGACGCAAGCACGGCGACTTTTATTTTGATGGAGCGACGGACCTTTATTTTGACAGCGCTGAGAACGCCAGAGCAAACAATGCTCGCATTCTCTGTGTTCATTAGTTAGCTACTGTTTAACATGTTATTAGATAGAACTGTTATAGAAAGTACACAGTATATGAAAAAAAAGTTATTAGCCTATGCCGTGTGGTCATGATTAAGCAGAAATTCATAATCATGTTTGACTTGGTCCCCTCAAAGTTGTGTTGGATTTTCTCTTAGGCATAAAGGTTTAGAGGCCCATCTATCACTGTTTTCCATGTTTGTATCTAGTTTCTGGAGTAAATATATAAGCTATAATCTGTGTGTTTACATAGGCCTATAGCTGTTTTAAAAATGGCAGGTGCTGGTGTTTTGCGTGCGTTCGGTCATCAGCGTACACTAACGTCACGAGTAGTTCCTATAGTGCTGGTTTAGACCCTACTCTGAAGTAGGAGCTAAATTAGTTCCTCCTAATGGATTGCCTAGAACTAAAGTCGTTCCTAGTCAGCGTGTTCGCACCGCAGGAACATACGGGTACTTTAGCCAATAGTTCTAAGAACTGTGAAAAGGTTCCTCCGGTCGGAAAGCGGCTATTGTCTAACAGCACAGCGTTTCGGTGTTGTATGTCCCCACGTAGGCTCACTATTGGCCAACGCTGGTCATGTGTGTGATGCGTGAGCCTACGTGGCAGAACGGAAGTCTAGCGGGATTGAAACAGCATGAGAGTGAGTAATTACTGACAGAATTTTCATTTTTGGGTGAACTAACCCTTTAAGCAAAACATTTAGTCCTTTTTTCAGCATTCATCTGTCCTCATCAGTGATTAAAGAGAATGAAGGAAAACACCAACCTATTTGTTCCTCTGTATCTTCATCTTTTATTCTGCAGGGTTCTTCCTTAATCTCCATCTTTACAATAGTATGTCCGTAGTTTCTCCTGGAGTAATTCCTCCTGCTTGCTGCTTCTTCTCCTGTGGGAAGATGGGAATATTCCCCAGCATTTAAACTTTCATGAACGGCTGTGGGAGCTTCACTGACTGAAGGAGTGAATTGTGGTCGTTGTTGCTCATTTAGCAGATGATCATCACACTTACAATCACTCTCAATTATTCAGGTGCAAATGTTTCCTGAAATAGTCGTTTACAAACAATGACATGATTTTTTTTAGACATCAGCAGCCTGTTTCAGTAAGGAGGTTCAACCAACTCTGAGTTAAAACTTGAACTCTGAGTAGATTTACACTGAGATGGGGAACTCTGAGATTTCAGTTTCAGAACAGCTGAATTGAGTTAGTTCAATAAACTCTGAGTAGGCTGATTTGGAGTTAAGCGCGTGCACAATGACTTTGAAAAGCCACGATCAATGGAGCTCTGAAACTACGATTCACCATGGCAACAGAACGGCTGTGGGAGCTTCACAAGTGAAAAACAACAAACTTCCACACAAAATATCATGTCTTTTAAATTTAAATAAAAAAGAAACGTATTAGATACATTTATTAGATAATTAGATAAATATAAATAAAAAACGATTAAAAACTAATAATGACGTACAGATAAGGGGAGTCACAGGCAACCAATTGTCACACCACATTGAACTACGAAGTAGGCATAAACGGCACTGTGGACACTGGATAGTTCATTCATTGCACAATGTTTATTCCTGGTTTCCACGTCAGCGCTGTTTGATCCGTTAATAATGGAGAAATGTGAATATTTCTCACTAGATCTCGCAGCGATGTTATTACTGCAGTGGCGAATTCAAATGCTTTATTTACTGGATCTCGCAGTAACAGTGTTGCTTGATCAGGCTCGCACTGCACTGGTCCAAACTGATAAACGGTCCACACAAACACAATAACGAGTATCTCAGTTTCGTTCCGCTTAAATTGCGTTTGCCAGTTGATGTTGTGCTCGCGTCTACATTTGAAATAACGAAATTTTGGTCGGCAGGAAAAATGGTCCAACAAACCATTCGGTTTGAAAATGCGTAACACCGAACCTAAAGCCTTGTACCGAACAGTTCAATACATGTATCGTTACACCCCTACTGCTTAGGTGCCTGCATCATAAAAGATTTTACTAATTATTTGCCCACATACATTATGTAAACAGATGGTGCCATGTACAATTAATTCTAGATATGAGAAATGTTAATCCACCTGATGAACGATGTGAAGGTCTGAGGTCACACTGTGAGCCAAAGTGATGCACAGATGATTGAGGGGCCAGTGGAGAGAAAGGCTCTTGCTCTGGGTCAGCAACAAACACTGCAGCACTGGCTGAAGATGTATCTCCCCCTTCATTACTTGCAATTTCTGCTAAATCCTTATAAACAAACATGACAATAATTACGAATTAGCTGTGCTAGCAACTAGCATTAGTTATTATGCCTTACAAGCTAGCTGCGGTACTTTACAACAAATTATACACGTCACGTTGCTTCTCATTATTTAAATCATTATGTTGACTAATTTGTTAGTTAGTAAATGTAAAAAAAAAAAAAAAAAGACTTACGGTGCACAGTTCACGTTTTCGTCGAGCTGCATCTCTGATGGATCCATGACCATCATGTTTCCCGCCGGCGGGAGAACCCGAAGATGCGTGCACTGAAGGAACCGCACCAGCTCTGAGTCTCACCCGGTTCTTACTTCGGTATCCCATGTTGAACTCCATCATATCGCCGGGACGATAATCCTCCGATCTGAAGTGAACGCCACACACGACCGTGTTTTCCGAAGCCGATGCAGAAGAGAAATCCCGTCTCTTCACCTGCACAAACCGCACCCAGGCACGAAAGATAGCACCGTCCTTTTTCTTGTTAGGAAACCGGTGGACTCGATGTCCTGACAGGCTGGAGTTTTTGCAAGCTCCACAAACACAATAATTTACCATGACGATGATAAATTGAAATACAAAAACTACTGAAAACACACTGACTCACGACCGCTCTTACTGAATACCAACCTACTCTGCACTGAGCTGTGGCAGAGCACAGCACACATATCTCCCTCTTGTGACGTAAAATGACGCGATGTTTAAAAAAAAAAAAAAACGGGATTTACATTTACATTTAGTCATTTAGCAGACGCTTTTATCCAAAGCGACTTACAAATTAGGACTAAATTAAGCGAGTCATCATGAAGAGGCAAAAACAACGCAAGAAGTGCTCAAAATACGAAGTTCAGGCATTATTCAGAGTAGCATAAGCCCGATAAGTGAGGTTTTAAAGGGATAGGGACGTTTTTTTTATGAGGTTAAGTGCTCACGGAAGAGATGGGTTTTCAGTTGTCTTTTGAATGTTGTCAGGGATTCTGCATTCCGGATGAGGGTGGGGGAGAGCGTTCCACCAGCATGGAACTGTGAATGAGAATGTTCTGGAAAGTGATTTTGTGGCTTTCTTTCTATCTACTAAATTGGTTTTACTAGCAGTCAAAGAAACGCTCACTTTATCTACTAAATTGGTGTCCTTATGCCGGTTTAAAACATTTTAAATCCTGCATTATCTTTTCATATGGTTTTTTCATACATGGTTATTCATTTTGATTTTTGTAGATTTTATTTTTTTTACCTGCAATATGCTCTTTAACTCTTCGGCATCGGGGCCGTGTTTCCACAACGGTGGCAGCTGTGGAGATCGCGAAATCCAATTCCGTCAGAATGCCGGTTTCGTTTTGGATCCTCACTGGCTTCGAGCAAACGTGCTCGTCAGATCGCCGCCCGGGTGCATTTACTTGGGTGCCGTCTTCTCCCCCGAATCTGCAGTTCAATTCTGCGGGCAACCTCGGACATATAAGGCCCTCCCGCCTAACGTATGTACAAATTGCCAACCTAGTTTCTTCCCACCGAACACCTGAAGCTATTGTGTCTCACAGATCGCTAGAATGACAACTGTTTACATCTAGAGACAGGGGGCAGCCATTTTGACTCTATGTGTTACATTAAAAAACATTCCCCGTGGGAAACACATTCCCCGGCGTGTGCGTTCCTCCCCCACTGAATATAGTCACCCCGTGACATTAACACATCACCTCAAATTTTGCCCATACTGTACTGTACCACTATGGAATTAATTTTGTTCCAATAATAATGAACGTAACTTTTTAAAGATAGTCATAATTACATTAATCTAATTACACTGTTGAAGATGTCATTTGTAGTTAGTAATACAAGTAACTTACCCAACTGTTATGATATCAGAGGTGAAACTGGAAGAACAGTATGTTATTCAACCTAATTTAAATTTTCATGTAGGAGCAATCCTGCATGCATTAAAAGAACATGGCTTGAGCATATCATGGGTGTAGGCTACCTGACTTTACAAACATTTGACATATTAAATAACTAAATAGCATCCAGTGTCTAGCAGTGCAGCAGAGCCAGTCACTCCCGAAGATCCAAGGGCCTTCATAAAATGTAAGAGGTTTATATATGTGTTATTTTTTATATAGGCTATTTTTGATATTTCCATTTATTTTACTTTGGGTTGGGTTTTTTGTTGGTCCCAACATATTCTGATGGTAATATCTGTCTTTTGGAGCCTCCTGTCCCAACAGAACCCCAGACAGTCGTACAGTAAGTAGCCACTCAATACACCAGAAATTATGACAAATAGTGCTATAAAGTGTACTCAACCAAATGCTCATCTTCACAGGACGATGGGGATAAAGAGTTTCTGCTGCCACAGAGAGGCCTACAGAGGTAATGTTAATATTATGTGTCTACACATCAAACAATCTACACATTCTGATTTGTTCACATTTTTATGTGGAGTAGCCTATAGAGTCTAAGTTTAAATCTAAGTATAAATGGGTATTCTTATCTACCTTCTTCCTCTTTAGAAAAGGGGAGGAGACCGAAAGAAACTCTGGGTTTACCGAAGAAAACCTGCTCCCGACCAGGTTAGGTTCACAGAGTAAGTTACCATGGTAACTGACTCTGAGTATAAGTTACCTCTCTTTCAGAAACGGGCTTGACTTACTCTGCTTTCTCGGGTTTGACATATCTCCCATTCTGAAACAGAAAACCCAGAGTTTCCCTCATTTCAGGGTTAACATACTCTGAGGTTTCACTTAACCTCCTTTCTGAAACAGGCCCCTGGAAGTGAAGACGTCAGTGGCGTGTTTATGTGTGATGTGAGCGTCTGTAATCGCAGATTTCATTTTAGTGATATTAGGTTAGATTAGTTTTTTAATTTTATCTGTATTTACCTGCTGCTACTACTTTGTCGACAGAAGATTTTAGGAGCACAAGAGATCTATTCAGTCTATTCAGGTGTAATTGTACATTAAAGTACTGTATATAATACAGGCATAATACGGCATTTTAAAGTTGTCCAGTTAGGACATGTCATTTTTGTAATAAAGACTTTTTAATTAAGGAGTGCCTCGGTTATCAGAGAATTCTTTCTCTACACTGCCTCTACTGTATATAATACTTAAAATATTGTATAGTTTCCAATGTTTTTTGGAGAATATTTGTTTATTCCTGATGATTCTTTTGCATGTTAGGCTCTGATTAGGTTGAGCTGTTACAATTTAAATAGAATACTAGCAAACGTGTGTGATATATTCAGCCGTCAAGAACGTTTCACTCACTGTAAAAAAAAAATTACATCCCCAAGTCAAAAATTTCAAGTGACCGATAACATCTAAATTTTTCAATTAGTCTGACGTATTATTTCTCATTGAGCCAATGGTAACAGACTATTCCAACAAGAATTTCACTTGGGCCAATTGAAAAATTGGTCACTCATTTTTTTACAGTGCTTCAACCAGGTAATCAAGGTTGGCAACCATGGCTATCACACTACTCATAGCATGATATACATTTACACCATCAAAATTAATGATCACTTAAATAAGAGGAATTTAAACAAAATGAAAATTACAATCGTGGCCTGCTGTCAGATGATACAGACCTCAAAGGGTATTTTATTACATATGTCACACAAAATTTTTTCTTGTTGCCATTTTTTTTTATTGATAATTGTATTTAGTTATTTCATTTAATTAATACTATCCTCTAACATTTAAAATTGTAAATATATTTTATCAATCATCAACCGTTTCAGTTGTGACTTATACAACCAGTTAAACGAATGTAATTGAAAATATTGAAAATATAAGTAATTGAAAATATAAATTTAAATTTAAAATACATTTACATTCTTTATTGTCACTAAAGCATATACACAAGTATCAGAGTAAAAGTCTTGGATGCAATTATGGTGTGACAGGAAAGACCAGAATCCACAAAACATTAACTGCATAATATACATGTAATGCACATGTAATATACATTACTATACAAAATGAAAAATTACAAATACAGAATACATTTTAAAAATTCATATACATTTTAAATGTTGCAATGATTCTTTGAGCAGTTCCTGTTGCAGCACAATTAAAGGCAGGGTAGGTAGGAATGATCTAAAAAACTTCTTTTTCAAATTTGTTTAAACTTTATGTACATATCAATACATAATTAAAATGTAAGTACTCTGAAAAAGAAAGTATAAAAATCGAGTGTCTGTAGACCTCTCACGACTGTTTTAAAGACAGTTCATTATTTCCATTCACTCCACCCCCTCCCTTCTGGGCTCCTTCCAAAGCCACGCCCCCAAAACACATGAACGCGCGACTCCAACGGCTGAGCTGAAGACGCATTATTTACCTGAGACAAGCAGAGAGGAAGGAGCACAGTGCATGTAGTGACATCATGTCAGAATCACATGTAATAAAAAAATCTAACGCTAATTGCTTATGAATATAAACAAATAAGATGTATTTTAGTACTCACTATCAAGCTAGCATATTGATATTGGTCAATTTAAAATATATATTTTTTGATTTGCTAACGAGCTAGTTATATAAGCTAAAAACAGGTTGCATTGATACACTTTTTTCCATTACCATCAGTTACATTGTGATGAAGATGAATTTCGTGTAAGATTCATAACATATATGGTGTTCTGCATGTAGGGATGTGGGAGATATTGACAAAAATGAATATCTCGATATTTTTTTCCAATATCTAGATATCGATATTCAGGCGATATTTTTGCCATCCTTCAAAGAAATGTGAGCAAACTGGCAAAGAAGGTCCAGTTGGTCTTTTGACTTGCTGCATTTGACCTATATTATTCTAGGCTATAGAAAAAACAATAAAGGAGCTAACTAAACATAATCTGTGGCAGCCCCTACTTTTTCCACTTACAAAAAAAAAAAAAAAAAAACTTAACTAGGCACTTCTTGCAACAGTGATTATTAAATCAAACAACAATATTGTTGATGATCAATTCAAAGTAAAAAAAAAAAAAAAAACATTTTCAAAACGGTATAAATCCATTCATTTTTCCCCCCAAAACGCTATAAATCCATCTTTTTTTTTTTTTTTTTCTAAATTTATGGTTTGTCTTTTTAAAAAAGTTTTTGTCTTTTATTTTTCGTGTTTGCATTTATGAGGAAAAAACAATATTACTTGACAGTTCTCCATTATGGACGCGAGCGCTCTGAAAGCTGCACTAAGACTTTCAAACTTTAACAGAGACCTCAAAACAGAAAGCACAAAGCCTTTCTTTAAAACGAATTTCGTTTTTTTTTTTTTTTTTTTCATTAATTCATTAATATTTTCATTCCTGGATTAAATACATAAAGTAAATATAGGCTATCAATCACAACATAAGGTGCTTGAACTGGAGATTATATCATCGTGAACCGAAACGTAGCCTCGCCTCACAGGCCTAAAAAATGTGAAATATATTTACAGAAATCTGGTTCTAAACAAAACCATCCAAAACAAAAAACTATGTAGCCTAATAAATGTGCATTTCTCCGGTGCATGCGTTCACTAGCCTACTGCGAAGATCGCGAGTCAATATATCGTCAACTTCATCTTTGCAGCCGACACAGAAGTTAATAAACAATTAAAATGTCTTATTGCAATATTTTACACATTCATAATCATTACTTTTGCTGGTTCTTTGAGGCAGCTTTTTAGGTTTATGGCGTTTTGGAAAAGAGCTCTTCATGTACAAACACCGTTTCACCAAGGCACAGCAGCACTTCAGCACATAAGAACAAAAAGAGAAAAAGCACAGACTTACTAATTACGAAACTTTGATGTGGTTGAACAGGTGAAACTGTCACAAACTCCTCTGCAACTCAAACCTTCTCAGTACGAGTTATGAAGGAAGAGAACAGCATTACAGTTTTCAGCGCGTCCTCCTCTGATTGCTGTGTTGTGACTGGAAAAGTGCGTGCAGGAGCACATGCGCAAAACGTAGGTTTGTAAAATGTCCTTTTGTAAAATAAAAATAATTTTAGGGCGAAGCAGGAGGTCGTGCAAGAGGCCGTGGCGTGCAACTAGGGTCCGAGGAAGTAGAGGCTGAGGACGGGGTGGTCGCTGGAAAGCTACGCCGATATTGACACGCGTTTTATTTCTTTGTTTATCCAAAGACTTTTTGTTCATTACCTTTTCTTGTACTGTCTTCTTTTTTTGCCTTGTTTGCCTTCGCTAACTGCATATGCCGGTAATGTGAATTTTGATTGCTCTTTCTCTGCCATTGTTTTGCTATTCCTAGGTTCCGTGCCTCTCGAATTCCTCAAATCAAACGTGCGCGCGCAAGTGGGCAGATCCCGTGGCAAAAGGGTGGTTGCCATGGTTGCGAGAGAGTTACAGTCGCCTAAGCCAATCCTTTGATTCGTCCCGAATCGAAATAATGAGCTGTGTTTAATACAGATTAAACGGTCTAGAGTCACTTGATTTTTATACTCTTTTTTTCAGAGTACTTACATTTTAATTATGTATTGATATATATAGAAAGTTTTAACAAATTTGGATCTTTTATTTTTATAAAGTCCTACCTACCCTGCCTTTAAAGCAGTGACTGGATACAAGCAGTACAAGGATATAGTCCACCCAAAAAATGAGGATTCTCTCATCATTTACTCTCCTTCATGCCATCCCAGATGTATATGACTTTCTTCTTCACATAAACATAGACTATAAAGATTTTTAAGGAAATAATCCATCTCTGTGAGTCCATATAATACAAGTGGATTGTAACCCATGTACGTAAGACAGTTGGTCGGAAGTGGTTTTTAATAGTTAAAACATTTTACATTATTAGTATTTCTTTTATCTAGCCTGTTGTTTGACTTCAGAAGGCATTGACTCATCCACTGAGGTCGCATGGATTACCATCACGCTCACTGTGTGTGGTTTTTATAGGACTCGCAGAGATGGATTACTTTCCTTACAATCTTAATTCGTGTTTATCTGTAGAAAGAAAGTAAAATGCATCTGGGACAGCATGAGGGTGAGTAAAATAAGTGAGAATTTTATTTTTGGGTGAATTATCCCTTTAACATTCATATGCTGTTGGTATGCTAATGAAAGATCAGCATAGACTAATAAGAATAAAGTGCAACCTCTTGTGTACTTGTGAACTGCGTTTGTTTTAATCTAGAGGAAATTTAAATATTTGCTGGTTTATAATATTAAAATAAAATAAATCAGGTGTCTGAAGATCAAGATCCCAGTCATTCAAAGATGATGTGTCTGAACAAAGTAATATTATTGTCTGATAGGGACAGTGGATCTCTGGTACTATCACTCCATCCTCTGTGTCAGCATCAGAATTTTGTTTATGGAAAAGTTGCTCCACTCCCTGGAAAATGAGAGAGGAAATGTATTATAATCCAACAATACAAACTGCTTTGAACTCCCACATACAGTAACAAGTTGCAGACTTAAAATATTTATTCCAAACAAATTATATACATTTTTAAGGGATTTTACAGTACTAAATATTTACCTCAGAGTCATGCAGCATTTATCATCTGTAATACTGTTGTGTAACCAGTAGATGGCTGTATAGCCCAACATATATCCATGGCTGTGTATTCCCAAGTTGCTGGATGTATCAGTCATAATTACTTGCATTTATTAAGTTTTTAATTTGGACATATATTTATTATTAAAGACTACTAAAGATTAAACATTTTTCTCAGAAATGTTCATTTGAGGTGCAATTATTATTTGTCAAATATGGACACAGAAAAAGCATTTTGTTACTCATACTAGCTACATATAATAGCTTTATCAGTCATCTTTATCACACAAAAGTAATCAGAATAAATATTGCGGTCAAGTCGTGTCTCTCCTCTTTCAAAAACTCTGCATCGCAAATTAATCAGCAATTGAGAAATTCAGGTTTAAATAGCTTTATTGGCATGGTAAAAAATGCTTTACATTGCCAAAGTTGAATCAGGCAGTGATTGACAGCGCTCTGGTCCTATGGCATCGGTCATTGACTGATACAGTACTTTTTGTACTGTAGGCTATAGTACAGATACTGTACACTACAGTACTCTAGCCCAATGTTGTTTGGGGTGGCTGGGGGGAAATACGATCTAATCGAAGACTGTAACCGAATGTAACTTAAATAAACAAGTCATGTGGGCTTGACATTGGGCTAAGTTAAATCAACACAACATAGCTGTATAATGTTATGGGCTCTCACTGAGCTCTAAAATGCCTCTCCACCTGAAAAAAGCCAGTACTGTATTATAAATAGTATTAGTAGCCTATAGTATTAATAAAAAAAACAAAAATCTGACTTATCCGTATCCTGATAGCAACGATGACTAATGATAATGATATCATTCGTCTGTACTGTATAGTACTATTCCTTCTATAAGAAATCATCTCAACAATATAGTGTAGCAGCAAAAAAATACAGATATATAAACTTGATATCACTCAAACGAAATAGAAAGCTGCGATTACAGACGCTCACATCCACACATAAACATACCACTGACATCTTCACTTTCAGGTGAAGAAGCTGTCAATCAAAAACTCAGTAGCCAATGAGAACACACTGCTACTAGCCCCGCCCCCATGAGAGAAATGTGTCAGAACAGCAAACGAAAACTTCAGAAGTGTAAGCGAAAACTTCAGAAGCCTAAATGAAAACTCTGGAAGCACATTTGTAAGTTCAGATCAGCGAAATAAATATGAGAAATAGTTAGCAAAACATGCAGTGTATTAAAAATGAAGTAAAAAAAAAAATGCCTGTGATTTATTCTTTTTCAGTTTCAAAGATATTTTATTCAGTTTAAATTTATATTTTCATTAGTTTCTTGAAAAGTTACGTTCATTATTATTGGAACAAAATTAATTCCATGTACCACCTGGACTAGAACAGAAAATAGAATAGATTGTGACTATATTGTATTTCAATACATCGTCAATCTTGACAATTAATTCAAACTAGTTTGCACATAATATATCATAATATAACATATAGTTTAAAGTTCAGTCTAAGAATAATAAGATCTATTGACCTTCAGAACAGATTTGATGTATTTACAGCCTAATACAACACCATATGGCTGTTTTATGATTATTTATTTTATTTAATGAGCTGATGACATCACCTACTGCAAAACATTTTTAAACAAAAAACATTTTGCAATAATGACTTTGAAAAAGATGAACATCTTTTTGTTTAGACATAAAAAAAACAGACAATAATAATCTCACCACGGTTTACCTGAAAACCTTTAGAAATATTTTAATGCAAAACAAGTGTTTGAAGTTCAGTAAAGTTGAATCATATCATTATAAATCATGTTACAGCGGTTGAGAAAAGAGAAGGGCAACACTTGACCAAACTATCACCAGATTCACACTTCACTACTAATTTAACCCTTAGATTTAATCACTCTATTAAAACAATCTGAATGTCAAATTATTTGTAAGTACAATATTTGTAAATCATGGACGTGAATGTGAACTTTGCTCACTTAGACGACTTCCGGCAATGTTTTCTCTCATGATAACGTAGATTAGATGATTGGGTGAAACTCTTCCCACATGAAGAGCACTTGTACGGTTTCTCGCCAGTATGAAGTCTCTGGTGTGTTTTTAAGCGACCTGGTGTAGTGAAGGTCTTCCCACAGTCAAAGCACATATAAGGTTTCTCACCACTATGAATTCTCTCATGATCTTTCAGGTTTCCTGACTGAGAGAAACTCTTTCCACAGTGTGAACACTTGTGCGGTTTCTCTCCAGTATGAGTTACCTGGTGTTTTATTAAGTGGGTGGATGTAATAAAGCTCTTACCACAAGCAAAGCACACATAAGGTCTCACACCAGTATGAAATCTCTCATGAGCTTTTAAATACTTAAGTAGTGAAAAACTCTTTCCACAAAAAGAGCAAAAGTGAGGCTTCACACCAGTATGAGTTTTAAGGTGTTTTTTTAAGTTTGATTCCACAACAAATGTTTTCTCACACTGATCACAGCTGAATGATCTCACTCCAGAATGATTAAGCAGATGATTTCTGAGAGAGCTGTTCTGAGTGAAACTCTTTCCACACTGAGAGCATGTGAACGGTTTTTCTCCAGTGTGAATTCTCATGTGTTTCTTAAGGTCTGCTTTTTGTGTGCAAGTCTTTCCACACTCAGAGCAGGTTAAAGATCCTTGTCCAGGTTTTCGAGCTCGTTTTTGTGTGACACACTTTTCGGTCTGTTGAATGACTGTGTTTCCATCTTCATTTTTGAAATGCTGAGGATTTTGAAACTGATGTTGTTTGTCTTCATTCACTTCCATCGGGTCTAAAATCAAAATATCAAGTTTTCAAAATTCAAATAAAGAATAAGAAATGAGAAAAATAAATATACTAGGTGAGGCACAATTAAGCAAAAATGTAGTCCTTTTATTTAGTTTTCATCTTAATGTTCCTCATCAGTCATTAAAGAGAATGAAGGAAAACACCAACCTATTTGTTCCTCTGTATCTTCATCTTTTATTCTGCAGGGTTCTTCCTTAATCTCCATCTTTACAATAGTATGTCAGTAGTTTCTCCTGGAGTAATTCCTCCTGCTTGCTGCTTCTTCTCCTGTGACAGATGGGAATATTCCCCAGCATTTAAACTCTCATGAACGGCTGTGGGAGATGATCACACTTACAATCACTCTCAATTATTCAGGTGCAAATGTTCACTGAAATAGTAATTTAGAAACAATTCCATGATTTTTTTTTTTTTTTTTAAGACAGCAGCAGCCTGTTTCAATAAGAAGGTTCAACTAACTATGAGGTAAAACTTGAACTCTATATAGATTTACAGTGAGATGGCAAACTCTGAGTTTTCAGTTTCAGAACAGCTGAATTGAGTTAGTTCAATAAACTCTGAGTAGGTTGATTCGGATTTAAGCGCGTGCACAATGACTGTGAAAAGCCATGATCAATGGAGCTCTGAAACTACGATTCACCATGGCTTCACAAGTGAATTGTGGAAAACAACAAACTTCAACACAAAAAATCATGTATTTTAAGTTTAAATGAAAAAGAAACATATTAGATACATTTATTAGATGGATAAATATAAATAAAAAACTATTAAAAAAACTAATAATGACGTAAAGATCAGAGGAGTCACAAGCAGCCAATTGTCGCACCACATTGAACTTAGAAGTAACGTTAGGCATAAACGGAACTTAACTCTTCGGCATCGGGGCCGTGTTTCCACAACGGTGGCAGCTGTGGAGATCGCGAAATCCAATTCCGTCAGAAAGCCTGTTTCGTTTTGGATACTCACCGGCTTCGAACAAACGTGCTCGTCAGACCCGGGTGCATTTACTGGGTGCCGTCTTCTCCCCTGAATCTGCTGTTCAATTCTGCGGGCAACCTCGGATATATAAGGCCTCCCGCCCAACGTACGTACCAATTGACAAACTAGTTTCTTCCCGCCGAACATCTGAAGCTATTGTGTCTCATAGATCGCTATATTGACAACTGTTTACATCTAGAGACAGGGGGCAGCCATTTTTACTCTAGGTGTTACATTAAAAAACATTCCCCGTGGGAAACCCATTCCCCGGCGTGTGCGTTCCTCCCCCACTGAATATAGTCCCCCCGTGACATTAACGCATCACCTCAAATTTTGCCCAGACTGTACTGTACCACCTGGACTAGAACAGAAAATAGAATAGATTGTGACTATATTGTATTTCAATACATCGTCAATCTTGACAATAAATTGAAACTAGTTTGCGCATAATATATCATAATATAATAGTTTAAAGTTCAATACAGAGTTTATTATAACAAAATTAACTAAACTTTAAAAAAAGAATGTATGAAATAATGATACGATGTTAGGTTAATTGTTCCTAGAATGTTTTACAGGAGAGACAGATGTTTGTTTAAATACTTTCCTTAAACCGACTCAAAAAAAATGACAAACAAATAATTAATTTATCTTCATAAAAGCAGTGTTATTATCAGAAATGAGCTCTATATTTCCAGCATATCCAGCATTAACATATTTCTATATTTACTTTCACAACACAGACTGTAAAAAGATGGACAGCGCGTCTCTGCTTCTTCCACTGTAGAAAAATGAAGCCAAAGTTTCCCAGTAACTGTCGTTGTAGATGCGCAGTTTCACAGCCTCGTTCTGTTTATAATCACACTTTTGCAAACAATTCTGACACAAACTTACAGGCAAAATGTCTATAATTGAAGACTGAAAGAGTTGTCAAAGTTTAATAGTGGAGATGTTGCAGTAACTAATGGTTTAGCTTACAAAAATACATGATCTCAGCAGCGCTGTATATAGACCTTATTCACTGCAGCGCCATCTTTGATTTTAAACAGGAATAAAAGCGAGGCTGTGAAGGATAGACATTCATCTCTTCAGTAGCTGTGTCCCAATGTGAAGGCTGCATCCTCCGAAGGCCGTATTTGAAGGCTGATTGCGTCACAGCGGCGCGACAAAGGACGTCCCAACTCAAAGGCTGCATCCTTGAAAGGTCGCATTTGAAGGCCGATTGCGTCACCGCGGCGCGATGAAGGCTGTCCCAAATAAGTTCTGCATCCTTCAAAGGCCGTATTTGAAGGCCTGTTGCGTCATCGTGACGCGACGAAGGCTACCCTGATTCAAAAGCGGCGCCAAATGCACCCTTCGTTTCCCCGTGAAAGGAAGGATACATAAAACGGATCCTAAGCGGCCTATCCCATAGATATCCATAATAAAGCTAGATGTATTAAGGCGGAGTCACATCCGGCATCACCGGCGGCCATCTTGCCACAGGGAAGCTGTAAATTAAGGTGAGTGAGCAGCACGCACACAAATCCTCTTATCTCGCTGAAATCTTGACGGATTTACAAACGGTTTGGTTTCTTACAAAACGTTATTAACGTGGCTATAATTCTTTCATATGGAAGTCCATTGTTATAATTATTCATATGTTTGCAGTCTCTTAACTACATCTCTGACGTTTATAACAAACCAAACCGTTTGAAAATCGGTAGAAAATTGAGCAAGTTATGGTTATTTAAAAGTACATGCACCATGTTACGAGTGAGCGAGCACCCTGTGGTAAGATGGCCGCCGTGTCCATTTGTCAGGTAGTTTGAGGCAAAACTTGTGCTAATATTAGTTTAACGACCTATTTGTAATATTTGCACTAGTCTATCTTACTTGTGTATTATAAGAAATATCACTCACCCTAGAAAGCCCAAACCAATAGGAAAAGCATTAGATAAGGCAATGGGGTTTCACTTTTATGTGTTTTTGTAGTGCTGTCATGCAAGCTATGTCTACAAAGGTTTTAACCAAATTTGAGTTTCCAGAAATTATGATTTGAAGTATTTTGTATGCATGTCTTGATGTGTCATATTTTGCAGTGTTAACAATGCACTTTTTGCACGCCTGTGTTAAGTACCGTTTTCTGCTTTTTTAGAACAATTCAGGAGAAAAAAAATAATACAAAGTAAGAAAGTTAATACACACGTCTTTGCTGAAATGTATTGTGCTGTTGTTGTTAACAAGCCATAGTTCATTTGCTCTGCCTTTAGGATTGCAAGTGTCCTGGGACAGGTGAGGGTGTGAGTGGGAAACCCACTGCTGCAACTTGGCCCTGGTTTGTCCTCATGGATGAGGTGTTGGGACAGAGGCATTGCTCCAACCCCCCTGTCATCATTTCCTCAATCCCTGAGGACACACCAGGGCCGAGTTCAGCAGTGGGTGCCCACAGTGAGGAGGAGCCAGGGGCAGCAGCAGCATGAAGGCGGCGAGACAAAGGGCAACTACAGAGGGAGGCAGAGGCGAGGAGAGCACTGGAGAGTAGGGAGAGGATGGACAGGCTGTTTTCTCTTCTTGAGAGAATGATTGAAAAATATATATTTTTTTCTATATATTCTTGTTTAACTTTTTTCACTTTTATTTTTTAAAAGGAAAGAAAAAATCTGTACATTATTTTTATGCAACTTTATATGTGTAAATAAAAGAAAATGAATTGTTCTGGACATTGTTTATTTTTGTAATGACAGTCATAATTTCTACATGAAACAAATTCTTCTATACCTTTTTTTTTTTTTTTTATAAAATTGGTAAATGAAAATCATTTGTTCCACGGGCTACATTAAAGTACTTTTTCCAGTTATCAACAACATACGTTAAACATATCAAAATCAACATAAACATTTACATTTACAGTACATAAAATAAGAAAATAATGATGTAGACTTTTATTCAGCGGAGCAGGGAGACCCTGGTGCAGCTGCTGGACTGGGATGGGCTCCACAGTAGAGACCCTGGTAAGGCCTCCTGCTGGTGGGACATCACCTGGGATGGTCTCCAGAGTGTTTGAGTGCATATTTACACTATCCACTAAGTTGTCTACCAACAGGTTTGCAGGGCTGACTCAATCGACGGCTGCAATGTCACTGAAGTTTTTTTTTTCTTTTCAAATAGAGTATATTTCTGAAAAAAGTACTTTTCATAACTACTAATACTGCATTGGGGAAAAACTACTAAAACCTTAGTTAAGCAAAATTATCTTGTATACTCTAATGTACTTAATGTACTTAAAGTATCAAGAGTAAAACTAGAGTTATGTATTCTGCAGGAAAAAAAAAAACTCTTTATGATGGTTTTGCATTTATATTAGGCTACTACTGCATTACTGCGTAGGCTATGTTGCATTTTACTTCTGAATATTTTCAAGGTTGTTACATTTAAACTATATACTTTTGTGTATTTTAATGTAAAATCATATGTGAGGGGAAAAAAGTACTTCAGTGGGCTACTTCACATGTGCACGTGAATACTTAACGAAATATGCAGTTCCGAAAATTAAAGTAACAAAATGTAGGTTTATTGTCACGATATTAACAAATTGTTGCTAACTACAGCTGCGTCCCATATCAAAGGGCGCACCTGAAGCGCTCGGACCGGTTTAGCCTACGGAGGATTGTTCTTGTCGCCTGGCAACTGTGACAGCTGCAGATGACGAGCGCGAGAAATACTGGATTTGGTTTTGTATTCAAACAGGGCTAAACCGAAAATACATGACCTGGCAGTGCCGGGGCTGAAACATCCTCACCATGTCCTCCAGTAAAATATAAAACATAAAAATTACAATAGCCAATTCTGGCTCCATTGCTGTTTACTCAATTATATCAAATGAATTATCAGGACGGCAGCTGTCCTCTTGCACCGTTGCTTGGCGCCAGGAGCGGTGATCAGGAACACCTGGTTGCGCAATTAGGAAATCCTACGAAGGCTACATGGTGCGTCCTTCGAAGGATGCAGCCTTCACATTGGGACACAGCTAGTGTGTTGTACTTTTATTTAATTTGAATCTAATTTAAGATAAACCACTGGCTTCAAGTTCGTTTCAGGATTGATTTTAAGATTTTATTGCATGTTTTTAAGATTTTGAATGGGTTGGCGCATCTTCTTATTTATCAGAACTTTCACACGTCCGCACTCCGCTCAAAGCACTGAGATCGTCCAATCAGATGTTCCTCGATTTTACGAGAAAAAATAAAGGTGACCGAGCCTTCAGTGGCTGGTCCTAATCTCTGGAATAGTCTACCGGTTCATATAAGAACAGCTCGGACTGCAGAGATTTTAAGTCATTGCTTAAGACCAGCTGTATCGCTTAGCTTTCATCTCCAGTTGAGATTCGCTACTGTGACATTCAGGCCCCGTTTACACGATGGGAAAACGCAGATATTTCCCTGCATTTTGGCCTGTCATTTACACGAAAACGCTGTTTTTATCCAAGAAAACGATTATTTCTAAAAACTCCGGCCAAAGTGGAGATTTCTGAAAACGTCTCCGGTTACTATCGTAACCTCGGTTCCCTGAGAGGCGGGAACGAGACATTACGTCACTGACGTATATGGGAACTCCCTTCCTCCTCATTTTCACTGAAATCTTATAGGCTAACGCCAGCTGGAGACAGCTGGCCAATTGACGCGAAACATGCAAATGCTGACCGGACCGCGGGCAGTATAAATAGCATGGGCGCGACAATAACGTCAGAATCAAGACTGAACGCTAGCACAGCTGATCAAACGGCGAGCACGGCGGCTGACGTAATGTCTCGTTCCCGCCTCTCAGGGAACCGAGGTTACGATAGTAACCGGAGACGTTCCCTTTCAAGGCGGTCACTTCGACATTACGTCACTGACGTATATGGGAACTGTATAGAATCCCGCCGTGAGCGCAGTGAAGATAAGCCCTGAACGGGGTCAAGCTACACTCCCACGAGAGACAACAGTTCTAAGCCAGCAGCGCCGCTAGGAGCACTCGAACTGATAGGCGAGACTAGACTAAGAAACGTCTGTTCCGACCTACCAAGTTGCATATCCAATGCAATGAAGCGAAGGCTGCACTGGAGGGCAGCAAAACACCATAAGCACTCAAGCACAAGAGTTAACACAGTGTCAACGGCAATAGCGGTGACAGCTGCATAACCTTATAGCCATACACAGAGTTAACAGTACATTGAAAACTACTGCGTAATACGGAAACAGCTATGTATAGTCATTATATACATTATAGTCATAACACAGAGTTAGCAGCAATGGTAACTCTGCATAATGCAGACTACTGTACAGCTGGTGGTAACAGTTCATGAGTACATTAATAAAACTCACCAACCCACGACGCTATAGGCAGTGCATAAAACTTGAAACCCTGGCGAACGTGTTCTGAGAAGACAGCCAGCATACCTAAATCCCGTGGGCATTAAGCCAGATTGAAAAGCGTCGAATTCAGTGAGAAAGTCTCAGTCCCTAGTACCATCCACCAAGCACACAAACAGCTAGTCAGACTGCTGCCTAGTGGTCCACGTACATCCGCAAAGCCCTTACAGGGCCAACAGCACTCTGAGTATCAGCATCATGTGAGGCTGACGGCTCAGCAGAAGGCGGGCAGGGATCAATCTGTGCTCTGAACGGTGTAAGCGACTGGAACGCAGCTTGGTATCGGACTGAGAGTGACGCTGCAGTCACTATGTCCGAGACAATGCAACATCATTCATGTAGAATGAGCGTAGGTCTCCAAGTGCTTCGCTGGGGCGAGAGCAGGTGGAAGGTCAACTCGTCTTTTAGGGCGGGAGAGGGCCCACCAGCGGCCTGCTGGCGGCAGTGGGCCTCATCCCCGTTGATGCCCGGGTTTATTCCCCTGAGGGCGCGCACTGTCCGGCACATGCCCGCCGTCGTGAGTGCGGCCTCGGTTGATCCTTGTTAGGGTAGAGCGAGTCGATAGGACCCGCACATATCTGGCGTGTAAGTTAGCAGCCATCGGATGCGGGGAGGAAACATGGTGAGTAACCTCTATTGCAACTTCCACGATGACTTCAGATAAGACTTCTAGCGTGAAGAAAGAGATTCTGACGTTATTGTCGCGCCCATGCTATTTATACTGCCCGCGGTCCGGTCAGCATTTGCATGTTTCGCGTCAATTGGCCAGCTGTCTCCAGCTGGCGTTAGCCTATAAGATTTCAGTGAAAATGAGGAGGAAGGGAGTTCCCATATACGTCAGTGACGTAATGTCGAAGTGACCGCCTTGAAAGGGAACGCCGGTTATGTGTTGCCGTGTCAACTGGGAGAAACGGGGTTTTAGGTTCTCAAACGTCACATTATTTTCCCGTAAATGCTTACGTCATGTGAGCGCCCTATGTTTAGAGTTTGTTTGGCTACTGTTTGATCATGGATGCTGTTAAGGTGGTACTCATTTTTACTTTTGTGCAAACGTTTGGCCTGTTTGCATTTGCTTCGCTGTCTGTCCACACAAACGAATCTCGCGCCATGTCTGTTGTTTTGAAAGGAACTGTAGAAGTCACTCGTGCTATTCGTTGTTGTGTGTTTGAGGATTCTGATTGGCTTGCATGGCTTTACCCTTCTCCCTACACTGCCGCCCATAGGTTTGGCATAATTATTATGTTGCTCAACGGCGTATTTATGCGGGTTGATGTAAACGACAACTTTTTTGAAAACGATGTTGTGTGCACGATGTTATTTTTGAAAACGGAGGGGGAGAAATATTAGTTTCTCTAAATACCCAGCAATGTGTAAATGTGGCCTCAATACTGTGTTTGTTTTTTTGTTTATTTGTGTGTATATTGACATTGTTAAGCACGTTGGTCGACTGAGGTTGTTTTTAAATCTGCTGTACAAATAAATTTGAACTTGAACTTAATGCGTTTTGGATTGTTCTGCTGATGAAACACTTCAAAACATCTTTGATAAGTTTCAATAGTCACAAAACTTCCAGACAACATGAGTTGTGGATAAATATAAGTGATCTGGAGCTTTATTCAGCTTTTTACAGATGTCACTGAAAACACAGCAAGTCTTTCCCTCACAGCCTCGCTTTCATTCCCGTCACAGCGCTGCTCTGAAGAAGATCTATTGGCCTTCAGAACAGATTTGATGTATTTACAGCCTAATACAACACTTTATGGCTGTTTTATGATTATTTATTTTATTTAATGAGCTGATGACATCACTTACTGCAAAACATTAAAAAATACATATATATTTTGCAATAATGTTTCAAAATATTATCTTTTTGTTTAACTAGACATAAAAACAAAAAAAAAACAGACAATAATAATCTCACCACGGTTTACCTGAAAAACTTTTGAAATATTTTAATACAAAACAAGTGTTTGAAGTTCAGTAAATTTGAATCATTTTATTATAAATCATGTTACAGCGGTTGAGAAAAGAGAAGGGCAACACTATCACCAGATTCACACTTCACTACTAATTTAACCCTTAGATTTAATCACTTTATTAAAACTATTTCAAAATTATATTTATAAGTACAATATTTGTAAATGATGGATGTGAATGTGAACTTTGCTCACTTAGACGAGACGACTTCGGGCAATGTTTTCTCTCATGATATCGTAGAGTAGATGATTCGGTGAAACTCTTCCCACATGAAGAGCACTTGTACGGTTTCTCTCCAGTGTGAATTCTCTGGTGTATTTTTAAGTGGGTGGATGTAGTGAAGGTCTTCTCACAGTCAGAGCACACATAAGGTCTCACACCAGTATGAATACTCTCATGCCCTTTTAAAGTCTGTAATCGTGAAAAACTCTTTCCACAAAAAGAACAAACATGAGGCTTCACACCAGTATGAACTTTAAGGTGTTTTCTTAAGTCTGATTCCACAACAAATGTTTTATCACACTGATCACAGCTGAATGATCTCACTCCAGAGTGACGGCGCAGATGATTTTTGAGAATGCTTTTGGATATGAAACTCTTTCCACACTGAGAGCATGTGAACGGTTTTTCTCCAGTGTGAATTCTCATGTGTATTATAAGATGTCCTTTTTGACTGAAACTCTTTCCACACTCAGAGCAGGTGAAAGATCCTTTGACTCCAGATTTTCCAGCTTGTTTTTGTGTGACACACTTTGACGTCTGTTGAATGACTGTGTTTCCATCTTCATTTTTGAAAGGGTTTTGAAACTGGTGTTGATTGTCCTCAATCACTTCCTTTGAGCCTAAAATAAACATAACATTTTCAAAATTCAAATAAAGGAGAAATGAGAACAATATACTAGGTGAGTCACAATTAAATAAAACTTTAGTCCTTTTTTTCAGTTTTCATCTTAATGTTCCTCATCAGTCATTAAAGAGAATGAAGGAAAACACCAACCTATTTGTTCCTCTGTATCTTCATCTTTTATTCTGCAGGGTTCTTCCTTAATCTCCATCTTTACAATAGTATGTCCGTAGTTTCTCCTGGAGTAATTCCTCCTGCTTGCTTCTTCTTCTCCTGTGGGAAGATGGGAATATTCACAGCATTTAAACTCTCATGAACGGCTGTGGGAGCTTCACTGACTGAAGGGGTGAATTGTGGTCGTTGTTGCTCATTTAGCAGATGATCATCACACTTACAATCACTCTCAATTATTCAGGTGCAAATGTTCGCTCAAATAGTAATTTAGAAACAATTCCATGATTATTATTATTATTTAATTTTTTTAGACATCAGCAGCCTGTTTCAATAAGGAGGTTCAACCAACTCTGAGGTAAAACTTGAACTCTGAGTAGATTTACACTGAGATGGGAAACTCTGAGTTTTCAGTTTCAGAACAGCTGAATTGAGTTAGTTCAATAAACTCTGAGTAGGTTGACTCGGAGTTAAGCGCGTGCACAATGACTGTGAAAGAAAAGCCATGATCAATGGATCTCTGAAACTACGATTCACCATGGCAACAGAACGGCTGTGGGAGCTTCACAAGTGAATTGTGGAAAACAACAAACTTCAACACAAAAAAATCATGTCTTTTAAGTTTAAATGAAAAAGAAACGTATTAGATACATTTATTAGATAAATAATTAGATAAGTAAATATAAATAAAAAACTAATAATGACGTACAAATAAGGGGAGTCACAGGAAGCCAATTGACCCTTCGCTAAGCCACGCCCGAAAACCGCCACAGGCCAATCGTGGCTTAGCAACCGTAACTAGGCGCGGGAGGTCTGGCAAGCTTTCGAGCGAGGGAAACATGCCGAAGCGTTGGGCATATGAATTGTGCAAATCTGATACCCGGTATCCTAAAAGTTTGGACGGGGTGGTGGATTTTGTTCCCTTCCAGAAACCTAAAACCCAAGGAGAGAAATGCCGGACGTCATCTTCATTTATATAGCGCTTTTAACAATGTAGATTGTTCCAAAGCAGCTTTACATTGATAATAGGAAATTTAGAGTAAAGTGTTTTGGCTTTATAGCAGCTCTAGAATAAAGTTATTGTCCAGCTCGTGGATCAAGCAGTGTGATTAAAGGCAAGACGGAGGCTCACTGACATAACTTACTTCAAAATATATTTCAGCATTTTGTTAATCGACGGCCTACCTAGTAACGTTACCCCAATCCGATCGCGACCCTCCCGGTGTTAGTTCTAGTAAAAGTAAAAGGTAAAAGGAGGGAACATCAGGGGGGCTTGCCGGAGAACTCCAAGGAAAAGGTTGGTATGCAAACTTAATCAGTTCATAACAGTAAACCCTTATGTGACAGTAGTAACGTTAGCCTGGCGCACTACAAGTATAAGCGGGAGAATGTTATCATTGCAGAGTGGTCAGGCTAATGTCTTGTGTTTATTCCACAAGATTTATGGATAAGCTGTTTGATTTATAATTATTAGATTATTTTCAAATTTCACTTACCCTGCCGTGCACGAACATAGCTGTTCCTCAATTTGTGTGTTTCCCATTTGAATGGTCAGCGTGCTGCGCTGGGACCTACAGTATAGGCTTTAGCTTAAATTTTGAAGAAATTATTCTCTAATCGGTTGCATATTATGTCGTGGATATATCCCTCGAATGCATACTGCAGTCCCTTTTGTCTTGCTCTCTCAGATTTTCACCTGTTCACCAAGAATGACTTATTATCTCCTTGGGAATGTCTGAAACCGGTGCATACATACTGTAATAGACGTGCCAGGCGCAAAAGCTTGACAGGCGTAGCAACAGTAACTAAGGAGGGTGGGGCTTAGCGAAGGGTCAATTGTCACACCACACTGAACTACGAAGTAGGCATAAACGGCACTTAAGTCTGCAGCATCGGGGCCGTGTTTCCACAACGGTGGAAGCTGAGGAGATCGCGAGATCCAATTCCATCAGAATATATATATATATTTTTTTTTTTGCAATAATGTTTCAAAATATGATCTTTTTGTTTAACTAGACATAAAAATAAAAAAAGACAATAATAACCTCACCATGGTTTACCTGAAATACTTTAGAAATATTTTAATGCAAAACAAGTGTTTAAAGTTCAGTAAATTTGAATCATATCGGCTCATTATAAATCATGTTACAGCGGTTGAGAAAAGAGAAGGGCAACACTCGACCAAACTATCACCAGATTCACACTTCACTACTAATTTAACCCTTAGATTTAATCACTCTATTAAGACAATCTGAATGTCAAATTATTTGTAAGTACAAAATTTGTAAATCATGGATGTGAATGTGAACTTTGCTCACTTAGACGAGACGACTTCGGGCAATGCTTTCTCTCATGAGACCGTAGAGTAGATGATTGGGTGAAACTCTTCCCACATGAAGAGCACTTGTACGGTTTCTCTCCAGTATGAACCGTCTGGTGTCTTTTTAAGCGGCCTGGTGTAGAGAAGGTCTTCTCACAGTCAAAGCACACATAAGGTTTCTCAGCAGTATGAGTTCTCTGGTGTGTTTTTAAGTCACTGGATTTAGTGAAGCACTTCCCACAGTCAAAGCACATATAAGGTTTCTTACCATGAATACTCTCATGATCTTTCAGGTTTCCTGACCGAGAGAAACTCTTTCCACAGTGTGAGCACTTGTACGGTTTCTCTCCAGTGTGAACTCTCTGGTGTGTTTTTAAGTCACTGGACATAGTGAAGCTCTTCCCACAGTCAAAGCACATATAAGGTCTCACACCAGTATGAAATCTCTCATGAGCTTTTAAATACTTCAATAGTGAAAAACCCTTTCCACAAAAAGAACAAACGTGAGGCTTCACACCAGTATGAACTTTAAGGTGTTGTTTTAAGTTTGATTCCACAACAAATGTTTTCTCACACTGATCACAGCTGAATGATCTCACTCCAGAGTGACGGAGCAGATGCTCTTTGAGATAGCCTTTGGATCTGAAACTCTTTCCACACTGAGAGCAAGTGAACGGTTTTTCTCCAGTGTGAATTCTCATGTGTATATTTAGGTGTCCTTTTTGACTGAAACTCTTTCCACACTCAGAGCAGGTGAAAGATCCTTTGACTCCAGATTTCCCAGCTTGTTTTTGTGTGACACACTTTGACGTCTGTTGAATGACTGTGTTTCCATCTTCATTTGTGAAATTGTGAGGATTTTGAAACTGATGTTGTTGTTGTTTGTCTTCATTCACTTCCATCAAGTCTAAAATAAACATATACAATTTTCAAAATTCAAGTAAAGAATGAGAACAATCTATATTCTAGGTGAGTCACAATTAAGCAAAACATGTATTCCCCTTTTCAGTTTTCATCTTAATGTTCCTCATCAGTCATTTCAGAGAATAAAGGAAAAAAAACCAACCTATTTGTTCCTCTGTATCTTCATCTTTTATTCTGCAGGATTCTTCCTTAATCTCCATCTTTACAATAGTAATTCCTCCTGCTTGCTTCTTCTTCTCCTGTGGGAAGATGGGAATATTCCCTAACATTTAAACTCTCATGAACGGCTGTGGGAGCTTCACTGACTCTACGAAGTAACGTTAGGCATAAACGGCACTTAACTCTTTGGCATCGGGGCCGTGTTTCCACAACGGTGGCAGCTGTGGAGATCGCGAAATCCAATTCCGTCAGAATGCCGGTTTCGTTTTGGATACTCACCGGCTTCGAGCAAACGTGCTCGTCAGATCGCCGCCCGGGTATATTTACTGGGTGCCGTCTTCTCCCCCGAATCTGCTGTTCAATACTGCGGGCAACCTCGGACATATAAGGCCCCCCCGCCTAACGTGTACAAATTGCCAACCAAGTTTATTCCCGCCGAACACTTGAAGCTATTGTGTCTCATAGATCGCTAGATTGACAACTGTTTACATCTAGAGACAGGGGGCAGCCATTTTGACACTAGGTGTTACATTAAAAAACATTCCCCGTGGGAAACCCATTCCCCGGCGTGTGCGTTCCTCCCCCACTGAATATAGTCACCCCGTGACATTGACACATCACCTCAAATTTTGCCCAGACTGTACTGAACCACCTGGACTAGAACAGAAAATAGAATAGATTGTGACTATATTGTATTTCAATACAACGTCAATCTTGACAATTAATTGAAACTACTTTGCACATAATATATCATAATATAACATATCGTTTAAAGTTCAATACAGAGTTTATTATAACAAAATTAACTAAACTTTATAAAAGGATGTATGAAATAATGATACGATGTTAGGTTAATTGTTCCCAGAATGTTTTACAGGAGAGACAGAGATTTTCTTTTAAATACTTTCTTTAAACCGACTCAAAAAAATGACAAACAAATAATGAATTTATCTTAGTAAAAGCAGTGTTATTATCAGTAATGAGCTCTATATTTCCAGCATATCCAGCATAAACATATTTCTATATTTACTTTCACAACACAGACTGTAAAAAGATGGACAGCGCATCTCTGCTTCTCCCACTGTTGGAAAATTAAGCCACAGTTTCCCAGTAACGGTCGTTGTCGATTACGTCATTCAGAGTATGCGCAGTTTCACAGCCTCATTCTGTTTATAATCACACTTTTGCAAACAATTCTGACACAAACTTACAGGGAAAATGTTTTTTAAATGAAGACTGAAAGAGTTGTCAAAGTTTAATAGTGGAGAACTAACAGTTTATGTGGAGTATCCCTTTAAGACCAGCTGTATCGCTTAGCTTTCATCTCGAGTTGAGTTTCTCTACTGTGACATTCAATACTGTGTGTTGAGTTATATGTTCTCATTAAACATATAATTTATATTTTGTTATGTAGCTTGCTGTTATTTTATTTATTTTTTAGATTATACCAACTGTTGTATTGTATCATATGCCAAAAATGTGCAAGAGTTCATTGTGCGCATGTGTGAACAAACGGGACTTTTATTTTGACTCAAGTTGTTGAATGCGAATCTTAGTACTGAGTACTTAGTACGTGTTGCTGCTCCCTCGGGCGCTGATGTTATACCAGCGCGTTGAGATGTAAACGAACAAAATAAATAATACTAAGAAGTTTTATCTGGATTTTCTTTAATGGATGGATGACAAAAACATATTGCACATAGACATGACGGAGAGAAATGAAACCTTAACAGGTTATGGGCCCAGGCGCGCCAATGCTACAGGAGGAAGATGGCAGAGGTTAGTTTTCGACGGAGACGAAAACAACTACGAACTATGGGAAGTAAAATTTCTTGGCCATCTGAGAATAATGGGTTTAAAAGAAACAATACTGTCTACCGGGGATATAGACGAGGAAACAAATGAGGAGTGCTACGCTGAATTAATCCAGTTTCTCGATGATAAAAGCCTGTCACTGGTGATGCGGGAGGCGACTGATGACGGCAGGAAAGCTCTGCAAATACTTCGAAATCACTACGCCAGTCAGGGTAAGCCTCGAATTATCGCCCTATACACTGAACTAACTTCGTTAAAGAAGGAATCTGACGAGACGATAACAGACTACATTATCCGAGCTGAGAAAGCGGTGACTTCCCTAAGAAACGCAAAAGAAGTAATAAGTGACGGACTGATAATAGCTATGATCCTAAAGGGCCTGCCAGATTCCTACAAACCTTTTGCTATCCATACTACACAGAGTAGTGAAGAATTGACTTTTTCCCAGTTCAAAAGCAAACTAAGAAGCTACGAAGAGACAGAAAAATTTGATGATAAACCCAAATCTGACAATGTGATGAAAGTGCACATAGCATCCGTGACCTGCTACGGATGTGGAAACCGCGGTCATATTGCGCGCGATTGCCGCCAAAAAGGCGTACCTAAGTGGTGCAGCTACCATAGAAGTTCAACACACAGTGATGAGACATGCCGCCGGAGAAAGGACGGACACAAAGATGAAGCAAAACAGGCTGCGGAAAAACAAGAGGAGCGTGAGAAAGAACAAACATTTGTGTTCAAAGTAAGTCAGACATTTCTTCCAGATAATATTACGAAAAATGGACTAATGGTAGACTGTGGAGCAACATCCCACATCTTAACAGACAAGAACAATTTCACAAAATTTGACGAGAGTTTCGACCCAAAGTCACACTACATGGAGCTGGCGGATGGAGCCAGGATGAACAACGTGGCATTAAAGCGGGGCGACGCAGAGGTGTTACTGCTGGACGTGGAAGGGAAATGCGTCAGGATCACTCTAAAAAAGGCCTTGTTCATACCATCATACCCACAGAGCATCATCTCCGTTCAAGCTGCTACAACAGACGGGGCCAAGGTGATCTTCCAGGAAGGACAGAATGAACTGATAAGCAAGGATGGAGCTGTGTTCCGCATAGAAGAGCATGAAAGGCTGTACTATCTGAAAACGGTAAATAACAACAAACAATGTGTTGATGCATCAGTTACAGATATGATGTCCAGGGACAAAGTGAGTCTAACTTGTGATGTTAAAACATGGCATGAGATCATGGGACATTGTAATGTTAGTGATGTGTTGAAATTACCTGAAGTGGTTGAGGGTATGAAAATCACGGGTAATACCAAATTAGACTGTAATGTTTGTACTGAGGGAAAGTTCATCAACAGCAGAAATAGGAAAACTGACACAAAAGCTGGTGAGGCCCTAGAGTTGGTACATACTGACTTAGCAGGTCCCATTGAACCAACTTCTCAAGATGGATATAAGTATGCAATTTCATTCACAGATGATTTTTCAGGGGCAGTATCTGTTTACTTCCTTAAGAACAAGAGTGACACTACTCTAGCGACAGAGAAGTTCCTTGCAGACAGTGCACCATACGGTAGAGTCAAATGCATAAGATCAGACAATGGCACAGAATACACAAGCAATGCATTTCAGTCACTTTTACGAGAAAATGGTATAAGACATGATACATCATCCCCGTACTCCCCTCATCAAAATGGTACAGCTGAGAGACAATGGCGAACCATCTTTGAAATGGGAAGGTGTCTGCTAATAGAGAAGGGATTACCAAAGGTTCTGTGGCCTTATGCTGTCCAAACTGCAACTCACATCCGAAACAGATGCTATAATGACAGAATTAAGAATACTCCATACTTCATGTTGACAGGAAGAAAGCCAGACCTTTCTAAAATGTGGATTTTTGGATCAGAATGCTATGCGTACAAACACAATCATAAGAAACTGGATCCTAGATGTGAGAAGGGAATATTTGTGGGGTATAGTAAAAATAGCCCAGCTTATCTGATATACAATCCACAGACAGAAAAGGTGTCAAAACATAGATTGGTAAAATTCATTAGGAAGAGCAGTGCTGAACAGCAGACACAAACCGATGAAGATTTCTTAGAAATACAATACAGAGACAGGACACAGGATAGTAAGAACAGTGGTGATGCCCCACAAAGTGAGGAAAGCACAGAGAACAAGGTCCTAAATGGAAACATGGAGAGTATTGATACAGACAATACAGAGGTGTCAGAACATGATGGAACTATAGAAAAAGTAGACACAGAAGACAACAAAAACAGTACAGGTCCAACAGCCACGGCTAGTCAAAAACATTACCACTCAAAAAGAGAAAAGAGAGCCCCAAAGTATTTACAAGATTATCTGACATACTCCAAAGATGACGTAACCAATGTGAGTGTTGATTATTGTTACAGGGCAGTGTGTGGGGTCCCCCAAACCTATAGAGAGGCCCTTATGTCACCTGAGGCTCCCGGATGGGAACATGCTATGAAGGAAGAGATGGACTCACTTAAAGAAAATGACACATTTGAATTGACAACTCTACCAGAGGGCAAAAAGACAGTGGGGGGAAGATGGGTATATGCCCTTAAAGAAAATGCAGAAACAGGAAAAATCTTCAAGGCTAGGTATGTTGCAAAGGGATACAACCAAACTGAAGGCATAGACTACCATGAGACATTTGCTCCTACAGCAAATCTCACCTCAGTACGGGCATTAATGCAGATAGCTGCTCAGAACAATTTCTTAGTTCATCAGATGGACGTCAAAACAGCATACTTGCATGCTCCCATAGAGGAAGACATATACTTAGATCAACCAGAGGGTTTTGAAGAGACATCTGACATAGGAGACAAGTTAGTATGCAAGTTGAAAAAATCTCTGTATGGTCTAAAACAGTCTGGAAGAAACTGGTACGAACTTTTAAATGATCATTTGGAACAAAACAACTTTGAGAGAAATCAGTCTGATCACTGTGTGTATAGAAAGCAGATTGAAAATGAGACGATCATAGTGATCATCTGGGTAGATGATTTGATAATTGCAGCAAGCAGTGAGGATCAGCTCAACAGTTTTAAAGAAATAATGAAGTCCAAATTTAACATGAAGGATCTAGGGAAAATATCTTATTTTTTGGGGATTCAGTTTGAGCAAAAAGAGGGAGAAATTAAAATGAATCAGAAAAGGTACATCCTCAAAATGCTTGAAAGGTTTGGAATGTCAAACTGTAAACCAAAAGCTACCCCAAGTGAGTTAAAAGTGGAGTGTAATAGGAATGAGGAAGGAAACAACAATGAGATTGAGAACCCCAAAGAATACCGTGAACTTGTTGGAAGCTTGATCTATGCAATGACCTGCACCAGACCAGACATTAGCTGGATAGTCAGTAAACTGTCACAAACCCTTGCAAAGCCTAAAACACATGACTTAGTAGCTGCTAAACATGTCCTGAGATACCTAAAAGGTACAGCTGACTACGAGCTGTGTTTCAAGAAAACAGACAAGACTTTAAGTCTAATAGCATTCAGTGATTCTGATTGGGCATCTTCTGTAGAAGATAGGCGTAGCATTTCAGGATACTGTTTCAGCCTGACAGAACAAGGCCCTGCTATCTCATGGAAGTCTAAGAAACAGCCGACAGTGGCACTGTCGACCTGCGAAGCTGAATACATTGGTCTAGCAAACACTACTCAGGAAAGCATGTACCTAACTCAACTGCTAAATGGCATGGACAGTAGTGTTTACACTTGCACCACGATGTATGGTGATAATCAGGGGGCCATTGCACTGAGTAAAAATCCAGTGAATAGATCTAGAACTAAACACATTGATGTGAAATATCACTTTATCCGTGATGCTGTCAGTAAGGGAAGAATACATATTGTGTACTGCCCAACAGAAGACATGGTAGCAGACATTTTGACAAAATCTGTTTCAAAAATTAAAATTCTAAAGTTCAAAGGTTTTCTGTTTGGGAACTAAATATTTGTGATGACATTGTGCATGGCTTAAGGTGATGAGAACAAGTGGGGGTGTTGAGTTATATGTTCTCATTAAACATATAATTTATATTTTGTTATGTAGCTTGCTGTTATTTTATTTATTTTTTAGATTATACCAACTGTTGTATTGTATCATATGCCAAAAATGTGCAAGAGTTCATTGTGCGCATGTGTGAACAAACGGGACTTTTATTTTGACTCAAGTTGTTGAATGCGAATCTTAGTACTGAGTACTTAGTACGTGTTGCTGCTCCCTCGGGCGCTGATGTTATACCAGCGCGTTGAGATGTAAACGAACAAAATAAATAATACTAAGAAGTTTTATCTGGATTTTCTTTAATGGATGGATGACAAAAACATATTGTACATAGACATGACGGAGAGAAATGAAACCTTAACACTGTGTTTGTTTATTTGTTTATTTGTGTGTATTTTGACATTGTTAAGCACGTTGGTCGACTGCGGTTGTTTTTAAATCTGCTGTACAAATAAATTTGAACTTGAACTTAATGCGTTTTGGATTGTTCTGCTGATGAAACACTTCAAAACATCTTTGATAAGTTTCAATAGTCACAAAACTTCCAGACAACATGAGTTGTGGATAATTATAAGTGATCTGGAGCTTTATTCAACTTTTTACAGTAGATGTCACTGAAAACACAGCAAGTCTTTCCCTCACAGCCTCACTTTCATTCCCGTCACAGCGCTGCTCTGAAGAAGATCTATTGGCCTTCAGAACAGATTTGATGTATTTACAGCCTAATACAACACTGTATTGCTGTTTTATGATTATTTATTTTATTTAATGAGCTGATGACATCACTTACTGCAAAACATTAAAATATATATATTTTGCAATAATGTTTCAAAATATGATCTTTTTGTTTAACTAGACATAAAAAAAACAGACAATAATAATCTCACCACGGTTTACCTGAAAAACTTTTGAAATATTTTAATACAAAACAAGTGTTTGAAGTTCAGTAAATTTGAATCATTTTATTATAAATCATGTTACAGCGGTTGAGAAAAGAGAAGGGCAACACTTGACCAAACTATCACCAGATTCACACTTCACTACTAATTTAACCCTTCCATATTGAAACTATCTGAATGTCAAATTATTTGTAAGTACAAAATTTGTAAATCATGGACGTGAATGTGAACTTTGCTCACTTAGACGAGACGACTTCCGGCAATGCTTTCTCTCATGATACCGTAGACTAGATGATTGGGTGAAACTCTTCCCACATGAAGAGCACTTGTACGGTTTCTCTCCAGTATGAATTCTCTGGTGTGTTTTTAAGGCACTGGATAAGGTGAAGCTCTTCCCACAGTCAAAGCACACATAAGGTCTCACACCAGTATGAATACTCTCATGATCTTTCAGGTTTCCTGACTGAGAGAAACTCTTCCCACATGAAGAGCACTTGTACGGTTTCTCTCCAGTGTGAACTCTCTGGTGTGTTTTTAAGCTGCTGGACATAGTGAAGGTCTTCCCACAGTCAAAGCACATATAAGGTCTCACACCAGTATGAAATCTCTCATGAGCTTTTAAATACTTCTGTAGTGAAAAACTCTTTCCACAAAAAGAACAAAAGTGAGGCTTCACACCAGTATGAACTTTAAGGTGTCTTCTTAAGTTTGATTCCACAACAAATGTTTTATCACACTGATCACAGCTGAATGATCTCACTCCAGTGTGACGGCGCAGATGCTCTATGAGAGAGCTGTTCTGAGTGAAACTCTTTCCACACTGAGAGCATGTGAACGGTTTTTCTCCAGTGTGAATTCTCATGTGTCTCTTAAGTTGTGATTTACATTTGAAACTCTTTCCACACTGAGAGCATGTGAACGGTTTTTCTCCAGTGTGAATTCTCATGTGTCTCTTAAGTTGTGATTTACATTTGAAACTCTTTCCACACTGAGAGCATGTGAACGGTTTTTCTCCAGTGTGAATTCTCATGTGTCTCTTAAGTTGTGATTTATATTTGAAACTCTTTCCACACTGAGAGCCGGTGAAAGATTCTTTGACTCCAGATTTTCCAGCTTGTTTTTGTGTGAAATTCTTTTCAGTCTTTGAAACGACTGCATTTCCATCTTCATTTGTGAAATGATGGTGTTTGTCTTCATTCACTTCCATCAGGTCTAAAATAAACATATTAATTTCAATTTAAAAAGGAAAAATGAGAAACATCTTTCTTTCCTTATTTAGCACAAACTTTATTACTGAGTCTACTAGTATCTCATTTTAGATGTAAAGTTAAAAGTCAGTTCTTGTCTAAATATTCCTCATCAGTCATTAAAGAGAATGAAGGAAAACACCAACCTATTTGTTCCTCTGTATCTTCATCTTTTATTCTGCAGGGTTCTTCCTTAATCTCCATCTTTACAATAGTATGTCCGTAGTTTCTCCTGGAGTAATTCCTCCTGCTTGCTTCTTCTTCTCCTGTGGGAAGATGGGAATATTCCCCAGCATTTAAACTCTCATGAACGGCTGTGGGAGCTTCACTGACTGAAGGAGTGAATTGTGGTCGTTGTTGCTCATTTAGCAGATGATCATCACACTTACAATCACTCTCAATTATTCAGCTTTAAGTGAATGGGAATGTGTGCAAAATAGAGACAAAGGAATAATTTGCCATTTAGATGAGATGCACCTATAACTACAGTTATTTCTTTCACTATTAAGACTGTTGCATAATTTACAGCTGCATATTTAGAAAATGTTGTAAAGTTTAATTTTGGCACACAAAGTAGGCTATTATCTGTTTTTGAACCTAAGGACAGTTCAGTTAAAATCTTGCCCTCTTTGGCTTATTATTAATGTTGTTAAACTTAATGTTCTAGGAAATCTGTCTGCTTAAACAACAACAACACTGATATAAGAATGCACTGTTTATTTATTTTTAATCAGTTAAGAGCCATTCACATGTTAAAAACGTCAGTGAAGAGGAAAAAACGCAATGTAAAAAGTTGAATGTATTTTCAATGTTTTTAGAACGAGCGTCATGTCCGAGACGCTGCAAAGCTCCATATTTTTTTTTAATTGAGAATAATATAGAAAGTCTCATATCATGGAGAGATGTGTAATAAAATGTTTGGTATAAATATCTATCTATCTATACAACTATAAAACTGATCATCATCTTCAGTAATACAAGCTCAGAAATATTTATAATCTGTTGATGTTTTTCATTTAGAGTGTCTTAACTTGGAGCCATGGATATTGAAATTTTGTTATTTTATTTTTAATTTTAGTATAGATGGTTACTTTGTGGTAATGCAATGTTTGTGAACACAACTATATATGTAAGTCCCCAAAAACTTTGCCACTCTATAAATAATCTTCTAGATCCACCGCTGGGTATGTATCTTCAGTGTCTTGAAGTGGTTTTAACAACATCAATAGTGTTACTTAGTTTAAAATCAGAATATAGTCCTTTATATAGTCAGGCCTAGAATTAATTTAGTTATTCAAATGTAAGATAACAGTAAAATGTAAAAAGTCCCTCAGTGTTCATCCTCAGCCAAATGCAATTAGACCCTCAGTTTTCACACTTTCGGTTGAAAACAAAGTGTTTTACTTCATAGTACTTCATACTTTACCTTGACAAAGTTGCTTTTTTAATCTATTGATTTTATAATCATTAATATTTATTCAAAAGCGAAACGTAAAAAAAAATATTAGGCTACAGGAAATGGCTATTATTAGCAAATAAACTGTAGCTTTAATAAGGATTAGTCTATATTTAATCTATAATTTATGCTGTGCAGAATGTTTGATAACTTTATTCAATTTCTGTATATTGTTCTATATATGTTAGACAGGAAGGGCACAGGTAAATATGACATTTATTATGGGTTTATGTGAGGATTGTTGGAAGTTCACTTAAATTGAATGTTGATATATATATTTTTTAAGCATAATAAATGTTAAAAAGTTGATAGTTTTTTAAGTACAGTATAATATTAAATGGCTATAATTAATGTTTAAAATTGGGGGAACATTTTCTTCATCCAGACATCAATATCAGTGATACTGACCTTCATTCATAAAAATATGCCATTAAACAAATATTAAAATACTGTCTTTATGTTGTCTCTACATTAATTTGGAGATTAACTGTGACAGTATTACATTATAAAACATATAAATTAATTAAATATAAACCTGCCCAATTCCAGCCTTGCTGAAGCTCCCCCAGATCATCTCCGATCCTCCACCAAATTTCACAGTGGGTGCGAGACACTGTGGCTTATAGGCCTCTCCAGGTCTCCGTCTTACCATTAGACGACCAGGTGTTGGACAAAGCTGAACACTGATGATCTGGGGGTGCTTCAGCAAGGCTGCAATCGGGCAGATTTGTCTTGTGAAGGATGCAGGAATCAATCCACGTACAAGGTTGTCCTGGAAGAAAACTTGCTCTCTTCTGCTCTGACAATGTTCCCCAAACTCTGAGGATTGGTTTTTCCAGCAGGACAATGCTCCATGCCGACACAACTAAGGTCAAAAAATTACTGTGCACTGTTTTCCAGGCACTACATTGCTTGTCCCGTGTAGGGAACTTAGAAAACTTCTTCAAAAACTAAAATCAGGCCTACCCTTCATCATTCTCACTTCATGGTGGACTACGCTTGGGAAACAAGGCTGATCTGCCTAGAAAACCCTTTAAGCAGTGCCTGACAAAACAGTGCCCCAGACACTGAGGTCTAAATCAGCAGCAGAAACCAGGCGTAGCTACATTTATGCATTTGGCAGACGCTTTAAACCAAAGCGAATTACATTGCATTTCAAGGTACACATTTACATTCTTATCAGTTCTTGCTTTCCCTGGGAATTGAACCTATGACCTTGGCATTGCAAGCACCAACGCTCTACTGTTTGAGCTACAGGAAAGTTAAAGGCCCCATGAAATCAAAATTTAAGTTTTTTAGCTCTTAGGATGAATATGTTAGCCTTAATGTTATAAATAAGCTGGTGTGTTCCAAAACATTGAAAAAATTTGCATTTAGGAGATAGAAGCATTCAAAACTTACAGTCTCTCATTTCCGCTAAAATGGATCACGGATTTTTAATGACGTCACCGTGGACTTCAGCTTCTCATCACATCTTCTGTCCAATCAAATGCTCTCTAGAATCTGAAGCGTCCCGCCCCCTCTGCTGTAAATTGCTATAAAAAATTCCTGACTATACGATCGATAGTACACGCATGCCCAGTGTCAGCTGCTCGTACTCATCAGTTCCATCAGTTAACTATTGGAGTTACTGGAGTAAAATATACTCCGGGATATTGTTTATTTCGAGTCGGAGTGACTGTCAGACACATCCGATTTTATTCCGTTTTAAGAATGACTAGAAATGATTCACACCTCTAACGTTACTATTGAATCCAACGTATCAGCACTCGGATTCGTTTCCATGGTGCTGTCAAGTACGACTCGCAGTCTGTGAAGGAAACTTAATGCTATTGGCTATTTGAAAAGGTGGAGAAGCCATTCAATATGACCTGCCTTAGCTTCCTGTTTCAGTGGAAATTACGTCAACGCATCCTACAAGGCTGCACATTTCAAGGCACTTCAGTGGGCCTTTAAGCTAAAACCTTCAATGACTTTTCCAGCAAGAGCTTCATACCTTATATCAAAGAGAAACTTGAAAGGGTCAACAGATATTAAAGTTCCAGAAGCAGGGAAAGGGGACAAGAACGAGAGTCGATGGAAAAAAAACAAGTTAACAAACCAACTGGAAAGGCTTCCCTAGAGTGGATAAAAACAAAACAGAGCTCTTTTACTTTCCGGCCAGGAACCTTGTAGAAATGTCAACTACCACACAAGTTGTTTACACATGCGGATCCAATCATCTCACCCACAAGAATCAGATCAGATTGCACTTTGCACACATGAAGAGGCACAAGGATGCCACTCCATGCGGCGGATGCAAGGAGCGTCAAATCCATCGGTGTCGCGTTTTGGGCATTTTGAGCGACCAGAGCGTCAATCAGAAAGTTGAAAGTAGCTCAACTTTATGGTAATGAGCTATGACGCGGTTCAGCGGCAAGCAGCGGCAAAACGCCAGCAACCAATCGGAATATAGATGTCCTTCGCGCTAGCTGATTCCAGAGAAACATACGATGTAAACTTTCGTTCCTACCAAAACATTAGTTCTGAGAAAATGGAGGAGAAGTTGATCATCGCCATTGCTGGGTTTCCTATCATTATCGGATTAATTGCACAGTTTAACCATCATAGAGTGAAAGTTTATCATTTGCATGTGTTTTTAAGTCCTGTCAGTTTAACAGGGCGCGCTTGACAGGGCATATATAAGAACGAGCAGAGAGAGAGAGAGCCCCGGCCGCGCGCGCGCACTCACTATTATTATTAATAATAATAATAATAATAATAATAATAGCTAATTAGTCTTCTTTTCCCGACCAAATCGGTTATAAAAATGCTGTCATTATAAAAGGTTTCTAGTGTCAATGTATTGCTTGTTTTTTCTGTTTACATTTCATGGTGTGACACTTCTCTTCTCCCATGATCGAACATAGAATGCTGCTACGTCAGAGCGGCCAAAGCGTCAACAAGCTTCCCCGTACTTTTTGACAAGCGTCCTTGACAGGGCGGCCAGAGCTTCTTTGCAGCTCAAGTCAGCGGCGGTGTGTATGTACAGTAAGATTGTTTTGGCCGTACAGCAGCTCTAGGAGAAAGTCCAGCTTAAAGGAGACATATCATGCTTTTAAATTGTTCCTTTTTACATATAAATCATACATTTGTGGTCTATATAAAGCGGAACTGCAATGCTTGGGTCTGAATTCTTCATTATTATAGCTCCACAGGCCCCTTTTCTACCCCTTTTCTGATGTGCGTCTGAGAGCAACTCGTTTTGGTGCGGTCTCTTTAAATACAATTGAGACACTTCATACCCCGCCCCCTCTCCAGGTTGCAGAGGTTCAACTCCACCCCGTTCGGCCATTTTTGTAGTTTGATAGCAGAGATACGATTATCTAGCGGCACAGAAACTTTTTATTCACACGTTATTAACAAAATGTCAACAACGGAAGACTTGTCCAGCCAGCCTTACATGTTCGAGCCAGAGTCGGAGCCGGAACGAGATGAAAATGAAGACGACGAACCTGTAGAACAACGTCTTCATATGGATGTATCGCACTGGTGTGTTACTGTATTTACACATGAAACTTTGGTCTTCCGACCTTTTACCACCGTGTCGATTTATTTTGATTAATATGTGCGAGGGAGAGAGAGCAAGACAGCGTCTAGTTTGGAGACGGTGATGTCTTTCGCCTGGTTCTGAAGAGAGAGCGTGAGCGCGCGCGCGCGACCGGGTCTCTCTCTCTGCTCGTTCTTTCAGTTAAACATGCGCCCTTGTCACAAGCGCGGCAGTTTATCTACATTAGACGGTGTAATGAAGCGTGTGGGTTACTACATCCAACAACCGAACATTTTAACTTACCCTCTCGTAACTTCTGCATCCTTTAGCTTGGACTACAAAATTGCAGCGAGAAATAAAAATGGCGGATTGCTCGAAGTGTTGGGCCGGAAGTCAATGTCCTTATTTGGCAGTTCCGCTGCAAATACTGTGACGTAATAGTTCAAAAAACGTCATAGATAACAGAAAAATCGGAACAGGTTGAAAAATATGACCAAAACAGAATATAAAGATATCAACGAAGCACCTGAAGAGAATAATTTCATATTTTCTGTACTTCTAAACACTCCAAATATACAACAAAATGCATTTAAGGGCTAAAAAAGTGCATTTGGCATGATATGTCCCCTTTAAGTAAGTTTTTTATTGATTCATTTCCGTTGTAAAAATCATTAGGTATTAACTTAGGGGCTGCTTACACAACACCGTCTCAACTGAAAAAAGAAAACCCTCAATGCACTCCAGCAGTTCATCCACACGACAACGGCGCCCTGGTTGCTCGAGAACACAAACCCCGAAATAGGTTTCAGAGTGCAAGCTCTTAAAAACGAGTTTTGAAAATGATATCGTTCTCATCTCTGAGTAAACTTCAAAAACGTGAATCTGTGAAAACGGCGACAGCATGCACATGCCGAATGCGTATGTGCGCGGGCACATAATCTTTCTTTACAAAGTGCAGCACCTCAAAAGAGCAGTGTACCAAGGAGGACAGTGTTGGGGACAAGCACTTGAGGTGGCACCAAATATGCCATCTCCAACTGACTGGGGTTGGATGGACCCAAGCGATTGGAGACCATTGTGGTCAACTCTTCCGCAGGCAAGCCAGTCCATCATTGAACTCTTAAGTTGTGGCTACAAGAAATGCTGCCGGGGGCATCGCAAATGCAAAAAAAGCCTCCTTAAAGTGCACAGCTCTGTGTCAATGTGGAGGAGACTGTGAAGGAGACACTGAAGAATAGGTTCAACAACAACAAAACAATCAAACAAACATGTTTTTAATCTTTGTAAGTAAATAAGTAAATCTTTGTGTTTGACATTCTTTTTCAGCTATATTGCTAAGATCATATCGAATATTCTATTCTTTACAGTCACTGTATTGTCAAGGTTAATGAACATAAGGATTAAGCTTTTTTAACTCTACACAACATGCATACAAGAGACATGATATTATAAAGTCTAGCCTAGGTTCTCAGATACTGTGATTTCCTTCTCACAACCCTGAATTCACCATTAACTATGTGATGTTGTATATGGTATCATTGTAATCATTGAATAATAATAAAGTATAAACAAATAATATGAATAAAAAATAATATGAAGTATGAATAAAATAGTATCTTTTGATACTATTATTTCTTTGATACTATGTATTTTATTATAGAACCAACGGTCAATGTAACCTCAACTATACCATGTTTAGTCTCTATAAATTCCAATCTTCGTCCCCCATTTGTTAAGTTACGTTACATTTTGCGAACTATTATAAGAATCTTGAAGATTCTTTTTCTGAAACACCCAATGAAATGACATATTCAAATGCCCTCCTAGAACACAAAGGGTCGTAAAAATCTCACTCCAAAGAGAAAACTTCTTATTTGCTCAGACATCTACAGAGGGTGTGACATCTTCATGCTTAAAAAATCATTGATCACAAGATCATGCCTCTTACTCTCTTAGTCCTTTTCTGAAATCCTAATATGAAGATGATGCTGAACTAGAAGTTTTCTAAGAACCCCCAATCCTGTACGAGGATGCGGCTTTGTCTTTCCATTCACCAAAGATACTCTTACGCCCAATGGTTCTCTCTCATCAAGACCACATCAGCAAAGATCATCTGGAGCCTCAACAAATTGCATCAGGAAAGTTTCATTCAAAATGGGCGAGACAAGCAAGTATCACACTTAATCTCATTATTTGATACATTAAGTATCCTGACCCCTTTTAAAGAAGGGCGTGTTAGAACTAAACTGATGGTTTGCTCAAGGCTGTTGATCTGCTGAATTTCAAACAATGCTATAACTTCTTGCTTTCCTGTATTCTGCTTCAACTCTCTTTCCCTTGGTAAACTGTATGCATGTATGTATGTGTATGTTAGAGTAGTTTAAGTGTTTAGTCTAGTTAATAAAGTCTTGTTCATGTCACACATAAAGTTGTCTGTGTCTTAAGCTCATATCTGGAGTCTCTAATCATAGATTTGACTACTTGCTCTTAGTAGTACTGTAAAGTAAGAAAGACATTTCCCATTACCCCGGAAATGTACATTTCTTAGAATTAATAAACAGTTAACACTGAGTGTTCACGGGACAAACAGGGTAACTGATTGTAATATTAATTTACAACATTAAGTTAATTATATTAACTGATCCATATATTCATAACCAATTATAACCAGTTATTATTGATTATTAATATTTCATAGAGATAATTTGCTACAACAAAAACAGCGCTTTTTGCTCACCCTCGAAAAAGTGACAATTTTAACACGCTATAAAAAAGGATCTGTTGGGTATTTTGAGCAAGAACTTCACATACACACTCTGGTACATCAGAGATTTCACATCTTGTAAAAAGGGACATTACAGGACCACTTTAATCAAAATAGAAAAAAAAAATGAATCTCACTACAGTTCACCTGAAAACCTTTAGAAATATTTTAATGCAAACCAAGTGTTTGAAGTTCAGTAAAGTTGAATCAAATCATTATAAATCGTGTTACAGCGGTTGAGAAAAGAGAAGGGCAACACTTGATCAAACTATCACCAGATTCACACTTCACTACTAATTTAACCCTTAGATTTAATCACTCTATTAAAGGAGAACTCGGCAACTCTAGCGAACTCTAGTCACTTCTTCGCTGATTTTCCCTTTTGTTGTGGCGTGTTTTCCCCACGAGCTCCCCCTACAGCTGTGGGAGGGTGTATATTTCACAACACGGTCGTAAAAACTCACTTGCGGCGGCCTCCTCCCCCTCTCTACCGCTGCTCATGTGCGTTTGTTTTGATCGGAGCAAGCCAACTGTATCGTGTGGAGCTATGTCTACCGAGGTGGGTAATCTGGTAATACATCATACATGCGTGTGTGTTTATGTCGAATTGCCATAAAGCAATTTGTGTTTCGCGCTTGTTCTCATTCTCGTTCTCGCTTCTCACGAGACATCCAATTTCTATCTTGCCGGGACGGTAGTCCCCAAGTTGCAAGGTTGGTTTTCCGCCTGGGAATGCTGGGGGGAGCGGGGAAAGTCACCAATATCACCAGAATAGGTTGTTTAACCATCCAAATGATTTCTAGACAGTTTTATTAAGTTAAAAAAGTTACCAAGTTCTGCTTTAAAACAATCTGAATGTCAAATTATTTGTAAGTACAATATTTGTAAATCATGGACGTGAATGTGAACTTTGCTCACTTAGAAGACTTCGGGCAATGCTTTCTCTCATGAGACCGTAGACTAGATGATTCGGTGAATCTCTTTCCACAGTGTGAGCACTTGTACGGTTTCTCTCCAGTGTGAATTATCTGGTGTCTTTTTAAGTTGCTGGATGTAATAAAGCTCTTCCCACAGTCAAAGCACACATAAGGTCTCACACCAGTATGAATACGCTCATGCACATTTAAATGTTGCCGTCGTGAAAAACTCTTTCCACAAAAAGAACAAAAGTGAGGCTTCACACCAGTATGAATTTTAAGGTGTGTTTTTAAGTTTGATTCCACAACAAATGTTTTCTCACACTGATCACAGCTGAATGATCTCACTACAGAGTGAGAGAGGAGATGGTAGTTGAGAGAGCTTTTCAGAGTGAAACTCTTTCCACACTGAGAGCATGTGAACGGTTTTTCTCCAGTGTGAATTCTCATGTGTACATTTAGGTATCCTTTACTTCTGAAACTCTTTCCACACTCAGAACAGCTGAACGTTTTTTCTCCAGTGTGAATTATCATGTGTCTGTTAAGGCCTGATTTTTGACTGAAACTCTTTCCACACTCAGAGCAGGTGAAAGATCCTTTGACTCCAGTTTTTTTAGCTTGTTTATGTGTGACACACTTTTCAGTGTTTCCATCTTCATTTTTGAAATGCTGAGGTTTTTGAAACTGATGTTGTTTGTCTTCATTCACTTCCATCGGGTCTAAAATCAAAATATCAAGTTTTCAAAATTCAAATAAAGAATGAGAAATGACAACAATACTAGGTGAGTCACAATTAAACAAAACATTTAGTCCTTTTTTTCAGTTTTCATCTTAATGTTCCTCATCAGTCATTAAAGAGAATGAAGGAAAACACCAACCTATTTGTTCCTCTGTATCTTCATCTTTTATTCTGCAGGGTTCTTCCTTAATCTCCATCTTTACAATAGTATGTCAGTAGTTTCTCCTGGAGTAATTCCTCCTGCTTGCTTCTTCTTCTTCTTCTGTGGGAAGATGGGAATATTCCCCAGCATTTAAACTCTCATGAACGGCTGTGGGAGCTTCACTGACTGAAGGAGTGAATTGTGGTCGTTGTTGCTCATTTAGCAGATGATCATCACACTTACAATCACTCTCAATTACTCAGGTGCAAATGTTTTGCTCAAATAGTCGTTTAAAAACAATTCCATGTTGTTGTTTTTGTAGACATCAGGGGCCTGTTTCAATAAGGAGGTTCAACCAACTCTGAGTTAAAACTTGAACTCTGAGTTGATTTACCCTGAGTTGGGAAACTCTGAGTTTTCGGTTTCAGAACAGCTGAATTGAGTTAGTTTAATCTACTCTGAGTAGGTTGACTCGGAGTTAAGTGCGTGCACCATGACTATGAAAAGTCATGATCAATGGAGCTCCAAAATTACGATTCACCATGGCAACAGCACCCGACAAAAAGACGTCTACATACTTCCGAGTCAATACTTCTCTGTTATATTCACTGTTATATTATCAGGTGAAAACTGACAGAAAGGCAAGTTATTGAACTAATACTCATTCTCATGGTATCCCACATAAAAAAAAAAAGAAAAAAAATGAAAAGAAGAATGTGACAGCAACTAAAAATGACCATTAAACCCATAATACAGTCAGTTAAATCTTTAAGCATAAAAGGTTCATGGCTGTAGGCTACATTACTTTACAAACATTTGACATATTAAATCAATAAAATTCAGTGTCTATTTCAATGTGCCACACGTTTCCATGTTGTATAATGCTCTTTTCACATAATTAAATGTTCTTTAATCCAACCTGTTACATTTTTTAATTAGGCTAATGAAATTAACATTTGACTTATACTCCACCAACAGAGGCTGGACCTGCACCACTACTGATCAATGAAGGGGAGATACACAATGCTGGAAGAATATTAAAATCCAACAGGAAAAATAATTACTGTTGCTTCTGTATTTGAAGGGAAAAAAGGATGACCAAATAAATTGTGAATAATTACTTAACAGCTGTGGTGGTTACGGCATATATCTCTACCCTTCCATCTGGCATCCTCCCATTCCATACAGTAATCTGGTTCATTTTTGGAAGGTGCGATGATGGGATTATGTGTGTCATCAATACATCCACCCACACTGGAAATCATAAAGGAAATTCTAATTATTAGGTTACTTTCAGAGGTCACAGCAAGATGTTATCAAGTGAACATCATAGCCTCATTTAAATCGATTTCTCCACCACTGACCTGCAATCCTGTGAATCTCCTCTTTGATGGATCTCACAGGTTTGTGTCCAGGAAACAACACAAAAACTCTCAGAAAGAGTGTGAGAGCGAGGGACACTTTCTTTCCCGCTCTGATACAGTGGCCTTACTAATGTGCTCTGCATCTCTGATGTTATATAGAAAAATGCACAATAAATGAATGTACTGCACTGCAAAAAAAAAAAAAAAAGCTTTTCTTACTTAGCCTTTTTGTCTTGTTGTTTCCAGTCAAAATATCTAAACATTCTTAAATCAAGATGCATTTACTACATAAGAAAAACTCTGGGTTTATCTAAGAAAACCTGCTCCCGACCAGGTGAGGTTCATAGAGTAAGTTACCATGGTAACTGACTCTGAGTATAAGTTACCTCTCTTTCAGAAACAAGCTTGACTTACTCTGCTTTCTCGGGTTTGACATATCTCCCATTCTGAAACGGAAAACCCAGAGTTTCCCTCATTTCAGGGTTAACATACTCAGAGTTTTCACTTAACCTCCTTTCTGAAACAGGCCCCTGGACACAATATATGAAACAACAAACTTCATGAAAAACTTCATGTCTTTTAAGTTTAAATGAAAAAGAGATAAAAAAAAATAAAAAATTCTATTTAAAAAAAAAAGGAATAATAAATATATGTGCACATATTTAAATCCACACGCATACATAATGCAAACCAATGACAGAAATAAGCTCAGTTAGAACAGAAAATAGAATAGATTGTGACTATATTGTATTTCAATACAACGTCAATCTTGGCAATTAATTGAAACTAGTTTGCACATAATATATCATAAAACATGTTAACAGGTTTGACTGTTACAATATAACATATAGTTTAAAGTTCAATACAAAGTTTAATATAACAATATCAACTAAATTTTAAAAAAGGATGTTCTTTAAATGTCCAAAAACAAAACAGAGAAAAATCCAGAATACGAAGAGTTTTTGAAATAAGGTCTGTGATTAACACAACTCAAGATCTGTTCACATTATTTTCTATGACATTATCAGTAATACCTGCTTTAAGTAAAAAAAAAAAGCTTTTACTTGTCTAAAACAAGTGTTAGAAGTTCAGTAAATTTTAATCATTTTATTATAAATCATGTTACAGCGGTCGAGAAAAGAGAAGGGCAACACTTGTAAGTACAAAATTTGTAAATCATGGACGTGAATGTGAACTTTGCTCACTTAGACGAGACGACTTCGGGCAATGCTTTCTCTCATGAGACCGTAGACTAGATGATCGGGTGAAACTCTTTCCACATGAAGAGCACTTGTACGGTTTCTCTCCAGTGTGAACTCTCTGGTGTCCTTTTAAGTCCCTGGATAAGGTGAAGGTCTTCCCACAGTCAAAGCACATATATGGTTTCTCTCCAGTATGAACTCTTTCATGATATTTCAGGTTCCCTGACTGAGAGAAACTCTTCTCACAGTGTGAGCACTTGTACGGTTTCTCTCCAGTATGAGTTCTCTGGTGTCTTTTTAAGTCACTGGATAAGGTGAAGGTCTTCCCACAGTCAAAGCACATATATGGTTTCTCTCCAGTATGAACTCTTTCATGATCTTTCAGGTTCCCTGACTTAGAGAAACTCTTCCCACAGTGTGAGCACTTGTACGGTTTCTCTCCAGTATGAATTCTCTGGTGTCTTTTTAAGTCACTGGATAAGGTGAAGGTCTTCCCACAGTCAAAGCACATATATGGTTTCTCTCCAGTATGAACTCTTTCATGATCTTTCAGGTTCCCTGACTGAGAGAAACTCTTCCCACAGTGTGAGCACTTGTATGGTTTCTCTCCAGTATGAGTTCTCTGGTGTCTTTTTAAGTCACTGGATATAGTGAAGGTCTTCCCACAGTGTGAGCACTTGTACGGTTTCTCTCCAGTATGAGCTCTCTGGTGTCTTATTAAGTGGCTGGATGTAGTGAAGCTCTTCCCACAGTCAAAGCACACATAAGGTCTCACACCAGTATGAATACGCTCATGCCTTTGTAAAGTCTGTAGTCTTGAAAAACTCTTTCCACAAAAAGAACAAAAGTGAGGCTTCACACCAGTATGAACTTTAAGGTGTGTTCTTAAGTTTGATTCCACAACAAATGTTTTCTCACACTGATCACAGCTGAATGATCTCACTAAAGAGTGACGTTGCAGATGATCTCTGAGAGAGCTATTCTGACTGAAACTCTTTCCACACTGAGAGCATGTGAACGGTTTTTCTCCAGTGTGAATTCTCATGTGTCTCTTAAGTTGTGATTTACATTTGAAACTCTTTCCACACTGAGAACATGTGAACGGTTTTTCTCCAGTGTGAATTCTCATGTGTATATTAAGGTTTCCTTTCTGCGTGAAACTCTTTCCACACTCAGAGCAGGTTAAAGATCCTTGTCCAGTTTTTTTAGCTCGTTTTTGTGTGAAACACTTTTCGGTCTGTTGAATGACTGTGTTTCCATCTTCATTTTTGAAATGCTGAGGTTTTTCAAACTGATGTTGTTTGTCTTCATTCACTTTCATCGGGTCTAAAATCAACATATCTAATTTTCAAAATTCAAATAAAGAATGAGAAATGAGAACAACAATAAATATACTAGGTGAGTCACAATTAAGCAAAACATTTAGTCCTTTTTCAGTTTTCATCTTAATGTTCCTCATCAGTCATTAAAGAGAATGAAGGAAAACACCAACCTATTTGTTCCTCTGTATCTTCATCTTTTATTCTGCAGGGTTCTTCCTTAATCTCCATCTTTACAACAGTATGTCCGTAGTTTCTCCTGGAGTAATTCCTCCTGCTTGCTGCTTCTTCTCCTGTGGGAAGATGGGAATATTCCCCAGCATTTAAACTCTCATGAACGGCTGTGGGAGCTTCACTGACTGAAGGAGTGAATTGTGGTCGTTGTTGCTCATTTAGCAGATGATCATCACACTTACAATCACTCTCAATTATTCAGGTGCAAATGTTTGATCAAATAGTCATTTAGAAACAATTCCATGTTTTCCATGAGATATCAGGACATAATAAATGAAACAACAAACTTAATGAAAAACAAAAAAAATCATGTCTTTTAAGTTTAAATGAAAAAGAGATCTTTTTTTTTATTTCTATAAAAAAAAAGAATAATAAAATATATGTGCACATATTTAAATCCACACGCATACATAATGCAAACCAATGACAGAAATAAGCTCAGTTAGAACAGAACATAGAATAGATTGTGACTGTAATGTATTTCAATACAACGTCAGTCTTGACATTAATTAATTGAAAAATTAATTGAAACTAGTTTGCACATAATATATCATAATATAACATAGAGTTTAAAGTTCAATACAAAGTTTAATTTAACAATATCAACTACATTTAAAAAAAAAGATGTTCTTTAAACGTCCAAAAACAAAACTGGAAAAATCCAGAATACGAAGAGTTTTTGAAATAAGTTCTGTGATTAACACAACTCAAGACTCAAGTTCACATTATTTTATATGACATTATCAGTAATTTGTGATTTTGTTAAAGCTTTAACTTGTCTAGAATAAGGCGGTTGTTTAGAAGTGGGACTACAGAGGTTATCAGTGGATATTAAACATCACATCCAACAGGTAAACTACATCTCACACTAGTTACTTTCACAACACAGACTGTAAAAAGATGGACAGCGCGTCTCTGCTTCTCCCACTGTAGAAAAATGAAGCCAAAGTTTCCCAGTAACAGTCGTTGTCGATTACGTCGTTCAGAGTTTGCGCAGTTTCACAGCCTCATTCTGTTTATAATCACACTTTTGCAAACAATTCTGACACAAACTTAGAGGGAAAATGTTTTTTAAATGAAGACTGAAAGAGTTGTCAAAGTTTAATAGTGGAGATGTTGCAGTAACTAATGGTTTAGCTTACAAAAATACATGATCTCAGCAGCGCTGTATATAGACCTTATTCACTGCAGCGCCATCTTCGATTTTAAACAGGAATAAAAGCGAGGCTGTGAAGGATAGACATTCATCTCTTCAGTGTGTTGTACTTTTATTTAATTTGAATCTAATTTAAGCTAAACCACTGGCTTCAAGTCTGTTTCAGGATTGATTTTAAGAGTTTATTGCATGTTTTTAATATTTTGAATGGGTTGGCGCATCTTCTTATTTATCAGAACTTTCACACGTACGCACTCCGCTCAAAGCACTGAGATCGTCCAATCAGATGTTCCTCGATTTTCCGAGAAAAAATAAAGGTGACCGAGCCTTCAGTGGCTGGTCCTAATCTCTGGAATAGTCTACCGGTTCATATAAGAACAGCTCGGACTGCAGAGATTTTAAGTCATTGCTTAAAGGGTTAAAGCGTTAAAGGGAGTTAAAGGGTTGAGTTTTACCGTTTTCGAATCCATTCAGCCGAACTCCGGGTCTGGCGGTACCACTTTTAGCATAGCTTATAATGGACAAGACCATTAGCATCTCTCTCTCTCAAAAAAATGAGAGTATACAGTAGAGATGCGCGGTTGGCGGTCACAGCTGCGGACTCCGCGGATAAACCGCGGATTGGGCGGATGTTGTGGCGAAAAATAATATTTAAATTAAATTCGGGCGGGTGGCGGGCGGTTGAACCAATCAAATAAAAAATATATGTATACACCAATCAGCGGATGGCGGGCGGGTGCGGTTTTGAAAATTGGTCAAAAACGTTGGTGCGGATGGATGGCGGACGGATGGTGAGTTTTGTGATGCGGGTGCGGATGAAATAATAGCCCATCCGCGCATCTCTAGTATACAGGAATGAGAGTATAGTTCCTAGCCATATCAGCCTAGAAAATCGCAACTTTACATTTTCCGTCGGTCTTAGTACACGATGTAACTACAGAAGAGTCAAGTTTTAAATAGGAAAAATATCTAAACTCTTTGGTCATTTTTTTGAGAGAGATGCTAACGGTCTTGTCCGATTCAATGATCTATGCTAAGCTATGCTAAAAGTGGTACCGCCAGACCCGGAGATCGGCTGAATGGATTCGAAAACGGTAAAACTCAACTGTTTAACTCTGGGGGAGTTGTAAAATTAGCCTATTTCCAAACAAAGTGGAGTATCCCTTTAAGACCAGCTGTATCGCTTAGCTTTCATCTCGAGTTGAGTTTCTCTACTGTGACATTCAATACTGTGTTTGTTTATTTGTTTATTTGTGTGTATTTTGACATTGTTAAGCACGTTGGTCGACTGCGGTTGTTTTTAAATCTGCTGTACAAATAAATTTGAACTTGAACTTAATGCGTTTTGGATTGTTCTGCTGATGAAACACTTCAAAACATCTTTGATAAGTTTCAATAGTCACAAAACTTCCAGACAACATGAGTTGTGGATAATTATAAGTGATCCGGAGCTTTATTCAGCTTTTTACAGTAGATGTCACTGAAAACACAGCAAGTCTTTCCCTCACAGCCTCGCTTTCATTCCCGTCACAGCGCTGCTCTGAAGAAGATCTATTGGCCTTCAGAACAGATTTGATGTATTTACAGCCTAATACAACACTGTATTGCTGTTTTATGATTATTTATTTTATTTAATGAGCTGATGACATCACTTACTGCAAAACATTAAAATAATGACTTTGAAAAAGATGAACACCTTTTTGTTTAACTAGACATAAAAAAACAAACAAAAAAAACAATAATAATCTCACCATGGTTTACCTGAAAAATGTAAGAAATATTTTAATGCAATACAAGTGTTTGAAGGTCAGTAAATTTGAATAATTTTATTATAAATCATGTTACAGCGGTTGAGAAAAGAGAAGGGCAACACTTGATCAAACTATCACCAGATTCACACTTCACTACTAATTTTACCATTAGATTTAATCACTCTATTAAGACAAACTGAATGTCAAATTATTTATAAGTACAAAATTTGTAAATCATGGACGTGAATGTGAACTTTGCTCACTTAGACGAGACGACTTCAGGCAATGCTTTCTCTCATGATACCGTAGACTAGATGATTGGGTGAAACTCTTTCCACAGTCAAAGCACACATAAGGTCTCACACCAGTATGACGTATCTGGTGTCTTTTTAAGCGACCTGGTGTAGTGAAGGTCTTCCCACAGTCAAAGCACCTATAAGGTTTCTCACCAGTATGAATACTCTCATGATCTTTCAGGTTTCCTGACCGAGTGAAACTCTTTCCACACTGAGAGCATGTGAACGGTTTTTCTCCAGTGTGAATTCTCATGTGTCTCTTAAGTTGTGATTTATATTTGAAACTCTTTCCACACTGAGAGCCGGTGAAAGATTCTTTGACTCCAGATTTTCCAGCTTGTTTTTGTGTGAAATTCTTTTCAGTCTTTGAAACGGCTGCATTTCCATCTTCATTTGTGAAATGATGGTGTTTGTCTTCATTTACTTCCATCAGGTCTAAAATAAACATATTAAATTAAATTTAGAAAGGAAAAATGAGAAACATCTTTTCTTTCCTTATTTAGCACAAAGTTTACTACTGAGTCTACTAGTATCTAATTGTAGATGTAAAGTTAAAAGTCATTTCTCGTCTAAATGTTCCTCATCAGTCATTAAAGAGAATGAAGGAAAACACCAACCTATTTGTTCCTCTGTATCTTCATCTTTTATTCTGCAGGGTTCTTCCTTAATCTCCATCTTTACAATAGTATGTCCGTAGTTTCTCCTGGAGTAATTCCTCCTGCTTGCTTCTTCTTCTCCTGTGGGAAGATGGGAATATTCACAGCATTTAATCTCTCATGAACGGCTGTGGGAGCTTCACTGACTGAAGGAGTGAATTGTGGTCGTTGTTGCTCATTTAGAAGATGATCATCACACTTACAATCACTCGCAAATATTCATGGTTTAAGTGAATGGGAATGTGTGCAAAATAGAGACAAAGGAATAATTTGCCATTTAGATGAGATGCACCTATAACTACAGTTATTTCTTTCACTAAAGACTGTTGCATATTTTACAGCTGCATATTTAGAAAATGTTGTAAAGTTTAATTTTGGCACACATAGTAGGCTATTATCTGTTTTTGAACCTAAGGACAGTTCAGTTTAAATATTGGCCTCTTTGGCTTATTATTAATGTTGTTAAACTTAATGTTCAAGGAAATCTGTCTTCTTAAACAATAACAAAATTTTTTTTTTTTTTTTTTTTTTTTTATCAGTTAAGAGCCATTCACATATTAAAAAGGAAATGTTTTTAGAACGAGCGTCATGTCCGAGACGCTGCAAAGCTCCATATTTTTTTAAAATTGAGAATAATATAGAAAGTCTCATATCATGGAGAGATGTGTTATAAAATGTTTGGTATAAATATCTATCTATCTATCTATACAACTATAAAACTGATCATCATCTTCAGTAATACAAGCTCAGAAATATTTATAATCTGTTGATGTTTTTCATTTAGAGTGTCTTAACTTGGTGTCATGGATATTGAAATTTTGTTATTTTATTTTTAATTTTAGTATAGATGCTTACTTTGTGGTAATGCAATGTTTGTGAACACAACTATATATATAAGTCCCCAAAAACTTTGCCACTCTATAAATAATCTTCTAGATCCACCGCTGTGTATGTATCTTCAAAGTCTTGAAGTGGTTTTAACAACATCAATAGTGTTACTTAGTTTAAAATCAGAATATAGTCACTTTAGTCAGGCCTAGAATTCATTTAGTTATTCAAATGTAAGATAACATAAAAAAAGTCCCTCAGTGTTCATCCTCAGCCAAATTCAATTAGACCCTCAGTTTTCACACTTTCGTGTGAATACAAAGTGTTTTACTTCATAGTACTTCATACTTTACCTTGACAAAGTTGCTTTTTTAATCTATTGATTTTATAATCATTAATATTTATTCAAAAGCGAAACGTAAAAAATATTAGGCTACAGGAAATGGCTATTATTAGCAAATAAACTGTAGCTTTAATAAGGATTAGTCTATATTTAATCTATAATTTATTTTGCAGACTGTTTGATAACTTTATTCAATTTCTGTATATTGTTCTATATATGTTAGACAGGAAGGGCACAGGTAAATATGACATTTATTATGGGTTTATGTGAGGATTGTTGGAAGTTCACTTAAATTTAATGTTGATATATTTTTTGAAGCATAATAAATGTTAAAAAGTTGATAGCTTTTTAATTACAGTATAATGTTAAACTTAAATGGCTATAATTAATATTTAAAATTGGGGGAACATTTTCTTCATCTAGACATCAATATCAGTGATACTGACCTTCATTCATAAAAAATATGCCATTAAACAAATATACTGTCTTTATGTTGTCTCTACATTAATTTGGAGATTAACTGTGACATTATTACATTATAAAATACATAAACTAAACATAAACCTGCCCAATTCCAGCCTTGCTGAAGCTCCCCCAGATCATCACCGATCCTCCACCAAATTTCACAGTGGGTGCGAGACACTGTGGCTTATAGGCCTCTCCAGGTCTCCGTCTAACCATTAGACGACCATGTGTTGGACAAAGCTGAACACTGATGATCTGGGGGTGCTTCAGCAAGGCTGCAATCGGGCAGATTTGTCTTTGTGAAGGACGCAGGAATCAATCCACGTACAAGGTTGTCCTGAAACAAAACTTGCTTCCTTCTGCTCTGACAATGTGGCCCAACCTTGAGGATTGGTTTTCCAGCAGGACAATGCTCCTTGCCACACAGCCAAGGTCAATCAAGGTGTGGATGGAGGACCACCAGATCAAGACCCCTGTCATGGCCAGCCCAATCTCCAGACCTGAACCCCATTGAAAACCTCTGGAATGTGATCAAGAGGAAGATGGATGGTCACAAGCCATCAAACAAAGCCGAGCTGCTTGAGTTTCTGTACCAGGAGTGGCATAAAGTCAGCCAACATCAATGTGGAAGACTGGTGGAGAGCATGCCAAGACTGATAGAAAATCAGGGTTATTCCGCCAAATATTGATTTCTGAACACTTCCTTAGTTAAAACATTAGAATTGTGTTGTTTAAAAATGAATATGAACTTACTTTCTTTCCATTATTCGAGGTTTGACAACACTGCATCTTTTTTGTTATTTTGACCAGTTGTCGTTTTCTGCAAATAGATGCTCTAAATGACATATTTTATTTGGAATTTGGGAGAAATGTAGTCAGTAGTTTATAGAATAAAACAAAAATGTTAATTTTACCCAAACACAAACCTATAAATAGTAAAACCAGAGAAACTGATCATTTTGCAGTGGTATCTTAATTTTTCCAGAGCTGTATTTTTTGGCTTTAATATTTGTATCATGTGGTAACCGTTTTATAAAAGCAATAAGATTCTCGAGGCTAGTGCTGTATCGCCAATAAGTCATGGGAAACGCCAAACAATGCCCTTCAGCCTTGACTTATTCACGATACAGCACTAGCCTCGAGTACCTTATTGCTTACATATCTCTCCCCCCACCAGTATATATTTAAGTAACTAAATACATTTAAAATGTGATTAGTTGACTAATGGCTTAAATGAATAATTACTAGTCGCCTAGAACAATCTTCAGTCAGGGGCAGCCTTAAATTTTAGGTTAGCAAGGTTATCAGTAGAGTGCAGTTTTAATAATTCAAACTGTGTGCATTAAAATAGAAACAATACAAAGTCCAAACAATAGAAAATTAGTAGCATCTGACTCTGAGTTCTCTCATGTCATCATGTTTTCTCCCAATATTCAAAAGCAAATGATGTTTATAAATGGTCAGAAAATCAAATGAGCTCTTCTGTATGAGCAAGTACAGCATCCCAGTGCTTTTATACTAATCTCACAACACTAGTCTTCTTTTCTCCCGGCAGTATCTCCAGAGACCCTCTCAGTATTCAGTCCAGTCCGATGCGCCGGAAGTGGAAGCTGACGTGGCTGATATTTAAAATGTTTTTCAAATTGTCATGTCTAGTTTTAGCTTTGTTTCATGGTCATTATTTTGAAGTTGAATCGGTTTGTCCTGTTTGTCATGTGCTTCCCTTGCTCCTCATGTTATCCTATGCTCCCCTTGTGAATGTCATTGTTTTTGTTTTTTTTGGTCATGTTAATAGTCCTTGTGTTCTCATTGTCTAGCTTTAATAATAATAATAATTCGTTACATTTATATAGCGCTTTTTCTGAGACCTCAAAGCGCTTTACATAGATGGGGGAATCTCCTCAACCACCACCAATGTGCAGCATCCACCTGGATGATGCGACGGCAGCCATATTGCGCCAGAACGCCCACCACACACCAGCTAACAGCTTTACAGCTTTGTTCCCTGTACCATTGTTGGTGGTTCCATGTTTAGTCCAAGTTTATGTTCATGTTAATTTCATATTGTCACTTCAACCCAAGTCTGTTTCGTTTGTAGGCCTATTGGTTTATTGGAATAAACTATACTTGGGTTCACTTCAACTCGTCTTCAGTGGACTACATTACACATATTATAGACATGATTCATGTTTTTTTATTTTATTTTTTTATTATCTTTCTAGAAATTTTGTCTTAATTTTAAAATCTGAAAGTTCTTATTTGGTTCTTATGTTTTAGATTCTTCTGTTTAAGGTGCTTTCATAAAATGATCATCATATATTATATACATTATATGAAAAAACATTGAGAACGTGAGAAGTGAATGAAAAGTTTTTTAGAAAGTTTTTCATAATCTATAACAAGAGAATTTGAACGTTCAAATAACGTTTTGAATAACATTCTTATAACCAAGTAAGAACGTTTATATAACGGAAGAATAACGTTCTTATAACCAAGCAAGAACGTTTATATAACGGAAGAATAACGTTCTTATAACCAAGCAAGAACGTTAATACAACGTTTAAATAACGGGAGAATTCTTATATTCTTATAGTTATAAGAATCGTTCTTATAACTAAGAAATAACGTTAATACAACGTCTAAAAAAATAGACGCTTTGAACGTTCCTAGAACATTCAGAAATAAAGTTTTTATAACTTAATGGGAACGTTATGGAAACGTTCTTATAACCTAAAACCCAAGCTATGAACGACATTCGGGAGTTTGTCTTTCGCATCTGGCAGAAGGTGCTGGCAAACGTAGATGTAGATGATCTTATCTCGGACATCTTCTCGTTCACTTTAAGGTACCCCATGAACTCTGAGAATCCATCGGTGTGAGTAAGCCTCAATGTGCAGAAGCTGTTTCTCCTGTTCAGGCTAGTTAAACTCGACTCTTTTTGCCAGTGACTTTTGACTTTCAAATCTTTTGCTTCGGCACTCATAAAGTCAATAACATTTTTCACTCTAGAAATCTGCCTGGTATTTTCATTGACCGTTTCTTTCATACTAGCGATCACACGTGAGCAGGGGCGCCACTTTGGGGGATAAAAGTTAGGATGTTTCTAAGGGCCCAGGCACTTTTGGGGGCCCCAGAGATCGATTTTATTAACGGAATGGGTGCGGTAGGGGGCCCAACCTTATATTCTTTCATAGGGCCCAAAATTGATGGTTTTGAATTGATGACCTGGCGCTCCTGCACGTGAGTTTTCCCCTACCATCTTTTTCCAAAACATCCAAACAATTATTAATCAGCCTCGAAGAGTTGTGAGAGGATGGCAGTTGTGTCAGTGCTCTTTGTCTTTCATTGCGGGAGCAGCAGCTCATTTGCATTTAAAGGGACACACACAAAAACTTTTCACCCTGGAAAAGTGACAATTTTAACACGCTATAAAAAAGGATCTGTTGGATATTTTGAGCTAGAACTTCACACTAGAACTTGACTTGACTTGAAAAACTTTAGAATTATTTTATTGCAAAACAAGTGTTTAAAGTTCAGTAAAGTTGAATCATATCATTATAAATCATGTTACATCGGTTGAGAAAAGAGAAGGGCAACACTTGATCAAACTATTACCAGGTTCAAACTTCACTACTAATTTAACCCTTAGATTTATTCACTCTATTAAAACAATCTGAATGTCAAATTATTTGTAAGTACAATATTTATAAATCATGGACGTGAATGTGAACTTTGCTCACTTAGACGAGACGACTTCGGGCAATGGTTTCTCTCATGATACCGTAGATTAGATGATTCAGTAAAACTCTTCCCACATGAAGAGCACTTGTACGGTTTCTCTCCAGTATGAATTCTATGGTGTCTTTTTAAGTGGGTGGATGTAACAAAGCTCTTCCCACAGTCAGAGCACACATAAGGTCTCACACCAGTATGAATATGCTCATGCTCTTTTAAATACTTCAGTACTGAAAAACTCTTTCCACAAAAAGAACAACCATGAGGCTTCACACCAGTATGAGTTTTAAGGTGTGTTTTTAAGTTTGATTCCACAACAAATGTTTTATCACACTGATCACAGCTGAATGATCTCACTACAGAGTGACGGCGCAGATGATATTTGAGAACGCCTTTGGCTTTGAAACTCTTTCCACACTGAGAGCATGTGAACGGTTTTTCTCCAGTGTGAATTCTCATGTGTACATTATGGTTTCCTTTATGAATAAAAATTTTTCCACACTCAGAGCAGGTTAAAGATCCTTTGACTCCAGTTTTTCCAGTTTGTTTTTGTGTGAAACACTTTTCGGTCTGTTGAATGACTGTGTTTCCATCTTCATTTTTGAAATGCTGAGGTTTTTGAAACTGATGTTGTTTTTCTTCATTCACTTCCATCGGGTCTAAAATCAAAATATCAAGTTTTCAAAATTCAAATAAAGGAGGAGAAATATACTAGGTGAGTCACAATTATGCAAAACATTTAGTCCTTTTTTCAGTTTTTATCTTAATGTTCCTCATCAGTGATTAAAGAGAATGAAGGAAAACACCAACCTATTTGTTCCTCTGTATCTTCATCTTTTATTCTGCAGGGTTCTTCCTTAATCTCCATCTTTACAATAGTAAGTCCGTAGTTTCTCCTGGAGTAATTCCTCCTGCTTGCTTCTTCTTCTCCTGTGGGAAGATGGGAATATTCCCCAGCATTTAAACTCTCATGAACGGCTGTGGGAGCTTCACTGACTGAAGGAGTGAATTGTGGTCGTTGTTGCTCATTTAGCAGATGATCATCACACTTACAATCACTCTCAATTATTCAGGTGCAAATGTTCGTTCAAATAGTCATTTAGAAACAATTCCACATTTCTTTTTTGAGACATCAGGACACAATATAAGAAAACAACAAACTTCATGAAAAACAAAAAAACCATGTCTTTTAAGTTTAAATGAAAAATAAATGTATGAGATACATTTATTAGATAAATTATTAGATAAATAAATAGAAATAAAAAATTATTAGGCTATTAAAAAAAACAACTAATAATAACATATAGGCTACTGTATGTGCACATATTTAAATCCACAAGCATACATAATGCAAACCAATGACAGAAATAAGCTCAGTTAGAAAAGAAAATAGAATAGATTGTGACTATATTGTATTTCAATAGATCGTCAATCTTGACATTTAATTGAAACTAGTCTGCACAGACCAGTGGGCAGATACGCATTGGTGTTTTAATGTTTTAGCCCTCAAAAACAATAAAGGCTTTTTTACTTTTGCATCCCACTGAGTGCCTGGACCTGGATTTTTTCCAATTCTTTTATATGAACATTTATCCCTTCCAAGAGCACCAGAGGATACCAGGGATACCAGCAGCGCTCCAGCTCTCCTTTGTCTAGTTTGCACATAGTTCATAATATAACATAATATAACATTTAAAGTTAATTCAAAGTTTAATACAACAATATTAACTAAACTTTGAAAAAGGATGTTTGAAATAATGATACGGTGTTAGGTTAATTGTTCCCAGAATATTATACCTGAGAGACTATAAGTTATATTCAAACTTTCACGGTTCATGAATTCACTGACTCTTTCTGTGTGTGTCAGGTCCGAGCTCACCCAACAGATTCAACAACTCAAGAGTCCCGATGCGCCACCCATACCGCCTGTTCATCCCACACTTCCAGAACCCAACCGTCAACCTGAGCCGCGTTTACCTGCTCCAGAGGCGAATTCCAGAGAGCTGAACCTTTGCACAGTGTTTCTGACGAAATGTTCAATGTTTTTCTCCCTGCAACCCTGAACATTCAACAATGAACAATCCAAAGTGGCTTTTGTGCTGACACGGCTGACAGGACGGGTGGCCCTGTGGGGAACAGCGGTGTGGAAGAACCCAGACCAATGCTGCTCCTCATTCCAGGCACTCTCGGAAGAAATTAAGAGAGTCTTCGACCATGCGGTGGCAGGGCGAGAGGCGGCCGGGCTACTCGCAGATCTGAATTCCGCACACTGGACGCAGAGTGCCATTGGAACGAGGAGGCACAGTGGGACATGTTCCTGCATGGGCTGGCTGACCATATCCAGAAGGAAATCTACACATTGGACCTCCCAAATAGTTTGAATGGACTTATAGAGCTGGCATTGAGGGTAGACGCTCGTCTACAGCGTATGGAACGACGATCACGTCTAGCCATGCTCCCTGGGAACTCCGAAGGTCCACAAGCCAGCGGCGGTGATACGGTCAGCCCTGTTTCCGATCACGAGCCCATGCAGGTGGGTAGAGCTCGGCTTTCCCGGGAGGAGAGAGAAAGACAGAGATCCAAGGGACTATGTCTCTATTGTGGAGGAGCTGGCGAATTCCTGAACTCTTGTCCAGTAAAAGATCGGGCCTGGTAGTAAGAATGAGGCTACTATCAGGTTGGATCTCCGCAGAAAAGAACGAATCTTCAACTCTCCTCCCGGTAAGACTGCAATGGGCAACTCGGTCTCACAACTGTCAGGCCTTACTGGACTCTGGAGCAGAAGTTAACTTCATGGACTTGACTTTCGCTCATACACTTCACATTCCCGTCACATCACTCACTCACAAGATTTCTGTCAATGCACTCAACGGCCAAGAACTACCGAACATCTCTCTCACCACAAATCCCATAATACTCATCACATCAGGAAACCACATGGAGAAACTGTCATTCCTACTTATGGACTCTCAATTGGCTCCCATAATCCTCGGTCATCCCTGGCTGGTGCAGCACAATCCCAGGGTGGACTGGGGCCACAGTTCTGTCTCAGCCTGGAGCAATCACTGTTATGCCTCTTGTCTCGTGTCTGCATGTCCGTCTGTGTCTGGTTCTGTGTTACAGAATGAGTCTGTGAATTTTTCAAACGTGCCTGCAGAGTACCTCGACCTGAAAGAAGTGTTCAGTAAGTCCCGTGCTGCTTCTCTTCCTCCGCATCGTCCCTATGACTGTGCTATAGATCTACTACCAGGTACGTCTCCGCCTAAGGGCAAGCTTTACTCGCTTTCTGTTCCCTGATCCTTCACGTCAGTTCGTGGTGAAGGTCGACACGTCAGAGGTGGGGGTAGGTGCGGTTCTTTCCCAACGCTCTTCCACAGACGACAAGATTGCGCGTTTTTCTCCCATCGTCTATCACCCGCCGAACGTAACTATGACATTGGTAACAGAGAGTTGTTGGCAGTCAAGTTAGCGTTGGAAGAGTAGCGTCATTGATTAGAAGGGTCGGGGGTACGTTTTATCGTTTGGACCGATCACAAGAACATGGAATATATTAGATCCGCCAAAAGACTCAACTCCAGGCAGGCTCGGTGGGCACTTTTTTTCGGTCGTTTTGATTTTTCTCTCTCATACCGCCAGGGTTCCAAAAACATCTAACCCGATGCTTTATCTCGCATTTTTGATCGATCCGAACGCCCGCCCACTCCAGAGTGCATTTTACCTGAGAGTCTCCACACTCACATGGGAGATCGAATCGAGGGTCAAAACCGCCCTAGAAGGGGTAATGCCCCCGCCCGGTTGCCCACCGAGTTTGTTATTTTTGCCGAAGGAATTACGGTCCGACGTTATTCGATGGGGTCATTGTTCCAACATAGCGTGCCATCCAGGAGTAAACCGTACCAGTTTTTTAATAAAGCAATGATTCTGGTGGCCATTAATGGCTAGAGACATTCTCAGTTTTGTTTTGGCTTGCTCGGTTTGTGCCACTGGTAAGACTTCCAATCGACCCCCAGATGGGTTACTCCAACCGCTGTCTGTCCGTTCGAGACCCTGGTCCCATATAGCGCTAGATTTTATCACTGCCATCTCAAGGCAAGGTGGTCGTTTTGACCGTAGTGGACCGATTCTCGAAGCCGGCACATTTTATTCCCTTGCCTAATTTGCCTTCAGCCAAGGAGACAGCGGTGACTGTCGTAGATCACGTCTTTCGCTTACATGGTCTCCTGATGGACGTGGTTTCCGACAGGGGGCCCCAGTTTGTGTCCAAATTTTGGCAAGAATTTTGTAGATTACTGGGAGCAACGGTCAGTCTGTCTTCAGGGTTCCATCCCCAAAGAAATGGCAAAACCGAGAGAGCCAACCAAGACATGGAGAGAGTGTTGCGATGTTTGGTATCCAAGAATCCTTCCTCCTGGAGTCAGCAACTCTCAATGGTTGAGTACGCACATAACGCGTTACCAGTGCGTCAGGACATTTTTGTGCGTCGGCTGACGTAGTTTTTAATAGCAAATAATAGCAAAACAGCAAGCTAAGTCAAAACGGTACAGATAGAAGGCTGTTCTAATGTTACGTCATTTTACCGGAGTGTTCCCTGACAAATAATTAAATATTAACATGAGCGGAGTGGAATAAAGAAAGTGTTTAGCAGGATTGATATTCAAAATGGTAAGCACGCACTGCTTTGTTCACGGTTTGTGTATCTGCAGCCTGCAGCGTCACTTTCCCTTTTTGAATGACGAATAAAGATGAATAAATCTGCAGAAATAGACAGTTGTCTAATTTACACGCAGGCGCAGAACGCGCATTCTGACAGTCGGCTGTAGTTCTCTCGGTGTGTTTAAGTGAGAGACTGAGCTAAAAAAAAAAAGAGACTGAGCTGCACAGGCCAAACGAGACGACACTGCTTTAGTGAGCAGTGTTCTGCCTTTGTAGAACGGACAGATCCCTTTGTAACCAGCAAATGCATTTTTTGGTGTTTTGGTAATAATAGGTTTGAAGTTTGCTGAAGAACATTCATCTTTAGTAATTTGTATACCTAGATATGTTACCCTGTTTTTAACAGTAATATTCTCAATTGAAGTAAGAGAGCAATTTTTAATTGGTAGCCATTCGCATTTATCAAAATTTTGAGTTAATCCAGAAAATGACTGAAGAATACCCAAAGCCACTGGAATTTCTGACGAATCATTCAAGAAAAAAGCTGTATAGTCCGCTAACTGACTTATTTTTGTGTTGCCAATTCTGATACCTTTTAAAGGACTACTATTGATATGTGTGCTAAGGAACTGTGATGCAGTTAGGAATAGGTAAGTGGAAACTTGACATCCTTGTCTAACTCCTCATTTTAAAAAGAATCTAGCTGTAGTACCATTACTTCTTCTTCAGCTCCGACTTCGCGTGCAGCCGTGCACGAGCACAAAACCTCACAACACCCACCCCTGTTGGTGATTGGTTGGAACACTATTTGTTTTGGTTTTGAGTGGTTGGTGAAACCAATTGTTTTTGTGTGCAGATCTCAGAGGCTGCCTACAGGGACGCGTTTTTTGACGGCATGCTTATGGGGCGGGCAGCTAGCGGATCGTTAGGAAAGATTAGATGAATGTGATAAAATGTTGGGCCTGAAATCACTGATACAACCTTTAACTGCTTTATATTAGGTAATGATTTACAGAAAACATTCATATGTTCTTGGGAAAATTTAGAAGTATACAAATCACTGTAAAATTTGGCACAGAACTTTGTGATAACTTTAGAGTCATCACTAATATTACCGTTAATCATTCGTTTTTGAATTTGGTTGTTTTTAGCTTGCTGTCTTTCCAATCTGAATCTTCAATGCGCAATCTAATGTTGTTATATATGTTGTCTAATTTGCACTGTAATTCAACCAATTCTGCCTTTTCACAATCAAGTAAATCATCCACATTTTTAGATAAAAGATTGGTTATTTTTTTCATATAACGGAATTTTCATACAACAGCTTTTCGCTTAGTAAGATTTCTTAGCCCTCTAGCATTTAAATAAACAAATGCCGAAGTAAAAGAAATCGAAGAAAAAAAATGTAATAGACCTAGATTAGCTAAACAAATAACTTACTGTACAGAACTTTAACTGGTCAAGAAATGAGCACAAGGATGTGAGCCGCAACTCAAACAATAATGAAAAAGATATTGAAATACAGTATGCAATGCCAATTAAGTAATACTTTAAATGAGATTTGAGAACATACAAGTATTGTCACTAGCCTGGTAAAACCCAGACTGACTTCCGGCAAATTTGAGATTTGCTCTGCAAGTCAGTCTGGCCAAGAGCCCATTCAAGCCCATTTCTAATTTTTCCAAATCGAGGCACCAATCACAAACGTTGAGGCGGGCTTTACACACTGACGATGGCTCTGACTGATTTTAGGTCTATCCAATTGCGCCCAGAGGCATTTGAGCGACATCCATTGGTGACGCCCCTTTGGAAATGGGCTGTGAATGAACCTTCCCCAGACCCAGTTACAACTGAGAAGGGTCTGGTGTCAAGCAGGCTATATTGTCACTTCTTCTTGAGTCTCTCCATCATTGTCAGACTCCGGTTTGAGCATAAAAGGCTGTTAACACACAAGCTCTTGAAGCCCCTCCTTCTACTTGAAAGGGGGCGGGAGCAGCAGCTCATTTGCATTTAAAGGAACTACTATGTCCGCTTGGGGTAAGACACAATAAATTGTCAAGCGAAGGAGGAATTTTTAAAAGGACCGCCAGCTGATCATCCAATTACCGCTGGCAGGTGGCAGCACTGTTAGCAAATCAGCGATGATCTAAAACGCATACACAGATATTATAAAGACACAAGGAAAAATACACATAACGTAACAGGGACACACTCAAAAACAGCGCTTTTTGCTCAAACTCGAAAAGTAATTTTTTCATGCTAAAAAAGGATCTGTTGGGTATTTTGAGCTAGAACTTCACATACACACTCTGGTACATCAGAGATTTTACATCTTGTAAAGGGGGGCATTATAGGACCATTTAAAGCAAAAACAGAAACATATTAATCTCACCACAGTTCACCTGAAAAACTTTAGAAATCTTTTAATGCCAACAAATGTTAGAAGTTAAGTAAATTTGAATCATTTTATTATAAATCATGTTACAGCGGTTGAGAAACGAGAAGGGCAACGCTTGACCAAACTATTACCAGGTTCAAACTTCACTACTTATTTCAGAAAGTCAATTTTTTTGTAAGCACAATATTTGTAAATCATGGACGTGAATGTGAACTTTGCTCACTTAGACGAGACGATTTCGGGCAATGCTTTCTCTCATGAGACCGTAGACTAGATGATTGGGTAAAACTCTTCCCACATGAAGAGCACTTGTACGGTTTCTCTCCAGTATGAACTCTCTGGTGTGTTTTTAAGCGGCTGCGTGTAGTGAAGGTCTTCCCACAATCAATGCACGTATAAGGTTTCTCTCCAGTATGAACTCTCTCATGCTCTTTCAGGTTTCCTGACTGAGAGAAACTCTTTCCACAGTGTGAGCACTTGTACGGTTTCTCTCCAGTATGAACTCTCTGGTGTGTTTTTAAGGCACTGGATATAGTGAAGCTCTTCCCACAGTCAACGCACACATAAGGTCTCACACCAGTATGAATACTCTCATGCACTTTTAAAGTCTGAAGTACTGAAAAACTCTTTCCACAAAAATAACAAAAGTGAGGCTTCACACCAATATGAACTTTAAGGTGTTTTCTTAAGTTTGATTCCACAACAAATGTTTTATCACACTGATCACAGCTGAATGATCTCACTAAAGAGTGACGGCGCAGATGATCATTGAGATTACTTTTCTGAGTGAAACTCTTTCCACACTGAGAGCATGTGAACGGTTTTTCTCCAGTGTGAATTCTCATGTGCTTCTCAAGGCCTGATTTTTGTGTGCAAGTCTTTCCACACTCAGAGCAGGTGAAAGATCCTTCTCCAGTTTTTTTAGCTTGTTTCTGTGTGAAACACTTTTCAGTCTGTTGAATGACTGTGTTTCCACCTTCATTTTTAAAATGCTGAGGATTTTGAAACTGACGTTGTTTGTCTTGATTCACTTCCATCGGGTCTAAAATCAACATATCAAATTTTCAAAATTCGAATAAAGGAGAAATGAGAACAATAAATATACTAGGTGAGTCACAATTAAGCAAAAATGTTGTCCTTTTTTCAGTTTTCATCTTAATGTTCCTCATCAGTCATTAAAGAGAGAGAAGGAAAACACCAACCTATTTGTTCCTTTGTATCTTCATCTTTTATTCTGCAGGGTTCTTCCTTAATCTCCATCTTTACAATATTATGTCTGTAGTTTCTCCTGGAGTAATTTCTCCTGCTTGCTGCTTCTTCTGTGGGAAGATGGTAATATTCCCCAGCATTTAAACTCTCATGAGTCAAGTGATCTGTGTGCAGCGTACCTGTAGACTTTTGACGTACTGTAAACTCTAGTGTGAAAGCGCACGACTCACCGTCGCTTTGCTGAGAGTCCTGTGTTTCTCATACGCAAAAAGAGTGAGAGAGCCTTAAAAACCTCGCAGAATTGACATGCTACATGAAAACTATTAGGGGTGCACGATTCAGAAAATTTCACGATTCGATTCGATACCGATTTTTAGTCTCAAGATTCGATTCAAAATCGATTTTCGATTCAAAAACGATTCTCGATTCAAAAACGATTCTCGATTCAAAAAACGATTCACAGTAGGCCTATGTAAATGTAGTTGACTTTTTCCTGTGTGATTGCAGTAGACATACAATTTAGAAGAAAAGAAATAACAAATTAAATGAAGTTTTATATTACTTTGTCTTCATAAAAACTTTTGCAACTAAACAGTGCAAAGTGCCAAGCTTTGGCCAGCTTTCAAATACATTTAATTCAAGTTTAAATTAAAACTTAAATATATATTTTTTTACATTTAGCTTTAAAGTGCTGTAGTCAGATCAAACAAACAATACTGCTAAATGTAGTTTAAGGAGTAGGCTATTGGCGGCAAAATAGGCTACAGAATAATATTTCGTTCTGTATTGACAGGTGCAATTTTTGAAAATCGATAAAAAAAAAATACAATAAGCCTACATTATATCTGCATTTATGTCAAAACCTATACTTTCAAACATCAAAATGTAATTTATTAATATGAATATTCGTGTCAAAATGACATATATAAACATTCTATTTTGCCTGGAAACGCTTCCAACACGCTTGCGTGTCGCGAGAAAAATAGGCGTCGGTTCTATTTCATGCACTCGTTTTCCGCACGACTCGGGCCACACCTGAGACGCGCGTGTCACGCAGGCTGTGTGCAAGCTCTAACCTGCTAATGGGAGCCGAAATAAAATCAGACACGCCACACAGCCAGCCTTCCTTCTGCTCCGCTTCTGCTGCACTTCTTCTTTTGGCTATGACAAGAGTGTGCAGGCGTAGTGCAAGTGTGAATTCGATGCTGCGCCATCTATGGGAATGGCAAGCTAGACTCATTTCAGGACAATACCAAAAAATATATATTTCAAAAAAAAAAAAAACAAGAATCGATTTTTGGAATTCTATGAATCGATTTTGAATCGGTAAAGTTTGAATCGCGATTCATATGTGAATCGATTTTTTTGCCCACCCCTAAAAACTATATTCTTTGTTGTGTTTCCCTGTCAAAATAACAGAGTTCATTTGAATTATTCAGCTTTTAAGAACAAGCAGAAGATTTTCTGGTTTCTCCGGTAGTGGGTGGGACTACTGCACAAACGACAATCTCATTGGCTGGCACTCATCCCCATTTTGATTTCAGCAAATCAGTTTGAGCGAATGTGATTAATATTCATGAACCCAGCAGCTCATCAATCCTGAGATTGTATTAACTAGACTCTCCCCTGTGAAGGCCTCATCGACACGACTGATCCTCAACAAACTCATCTCTATACCTGCGTGATGACTGATCTTAAACCAGATGGAACTGGATAAATATTCTGAATGTTCTAATCCAATCCAGACTTCTGACCTGTAATGCTGCCTGAATCATAATCATACACTTCATTTGTTGACCAGAGGAGAATTGAGAGACTGATCCTGGTTTCTCCCAAGGTTTTTTTCTCCATTCCGTCACTAATGGAGTTTTGGATCCTTGCCACTGTTGCCTTTGGCTTTTGGCTTGCTTATTTAGGGACACGTAATATTCAACAATCTTATTGATCTGCCTGCATTGACACCATTAAATGAGAACTGAACTGAGCTGGACGATGACATCACTGTTTTCTTCAGACTGGCTTTATAGATAATTAACTAAATTAATACCTTTTTTTCAACAGAAATGAACCATCACTGAACTTACTGCTATTTTCTTCTTGATCTGCTGTACAGCGGAAACAAACTTTGTTGCATTATTTTCCTGTTATCACTGTAAATCTGCTTTGAAACAATCTGTATTGTAAAAAGTGCTATATAAATAATGGTGACTTGACTTGAAAGATTGACTTAATTGTTCCTGGAATATTTTACCACAGAGACAGAGATTTATGTTCAAACTCTTTCTTGCAACAGGCTCTAAATAGTGACAAAGAAATACGCCATCCTTGTCCTTCAAGAAATATATTGGGCAGTGAGAGTTGTCTTCTGAAGCGAAGAGGTCGACCTCTGCCCTCCCAAAAACACTCCAAATCGTGTGAACCATCTGGGGATGGAGCATCAGCAAGCGCAGATTGAGATTGCAAGCCCTCTGCAAGCCGAGATTGAGTTGTGCCCACAAGAGGCGGCGTCTGGCTGGCTTGTACAGAGGCCTCGATCTAAGCCCACCTTGGTGGTTTATGTATGACACCACTGCCATGTTGTCCGAGCAGACTAAGACGTGGCGCCCACTCAGGTCTGGCAGGAAAGTTATGAGGGCCAAGAAGACTGCCAGCATTTCCAGGCAGTTGATGTGGCTTTTTCTCCACGCTTGACCAGGAGCCAGAAGTCGGCCTGCCCTCGTACAGAGCGCCCAAACCCATGTTGGAAACGCTGCCGAAGTACAGCTGAAGTACTGATAATGCAGAGGGCCAGCATCCTCTGAAACTTTCTGAGGAGGGATGAAACCCCGAACTTGAAAGATGCCGCAAGCTGTTGAATCGTCAAGGCTCGCTCCGGTGTGACCGTGGCCCGCATTTGGGCTGAATTGAGGACTGCTCCCTAGAACAAGATTTGTTGGTTGGAAGACAGTGAGCTCTTGGCAATGTTGATCCTGAGTCCCAGGCAGTCCAAATGGCTGAGGAGTAAGGATCTGTGAACGCAGAGTACGAGCCAGTCGTCGAGGTAGTTCAGGACGTGGAATCCATTCTGTCTCAGAGGGGAGAGACCCGCATCAATAGAGACGTATAGAGAGCTAGAGACGGTCCAAATGTAAGGACAGTATATTGGTAAGCCAACTGCTCAAACGAGAATCTCAAGAGCAGTCTGTGATGGGGGGCTATTTGGATATGAAAGTAGGCATCTTTCAGATCCACTACGAAAAAACAATCCCCTAGACACACCTGAGAGAGGATTTGTTTCAATGTTAGCATCTTGAACGGCCGTTTCAAGGGTGCGATTCAGATGTCGGAGATCGAAGATGGGCCTGAGGCTGCCAACCTTATTTGGAACAAGGAAGTAGCGGCTGTAAACCCTGACTCGTGATATTGCTTTTTTGTTCATGAAAAAAAAAATACTCATGACTTAAGCCACTCAAAGAGTTTTGTTCCTTTATTATTGAAACAAATTCTACATACAATGTAAGTATAGATATAATGAATGACATTTATAATAGTGCATCACCTCTTAACAGCCAGACTAACTACATTAATTTTAACAAATTATCGATGGAGATAATTAGTTTCACTATATTTACTCCCAAATATAAACAAATAAGCATTTCCATCTAAAATTGGAGCATTTTGACCTCCCCCCAATTTCCAACAATCCTCACCATGCCTCTATGTAATTTTGATATCAGATATTGTCGCTGTGTTGCAAGAAATTCCATCTGTTGATTTATCACAATATCAAACTATTAACATGAAAGTGATGCACCTGAACATGAACTTTTGCTTATTTAGGAAACTTCGGGCAACCCTTTCTCTTATGATACTGTAGACTAGACGATTGGGTGAAACTCTTTCTACATGAAGAGCACTGGTGCGGCTTCTCTCCAGTATGAATTCTCTCATGTTCTTTCAAGTAATCTGACCGAGCAAAACACTTTTCACAGTGTGAGCACTTGTGCGGTTTCTCTCCAGTATGAACTCTCTGGTGTTTTTTTAAGTGGCTGGATGTACTAAAGCTCTTCCCACAGTCAGAGCACACATAAGCTCTCACACCAGTATGAATACTCTCATGATCTTTTAAATACTTCAGTAGTGAAAAACTCTTTCCACAGAAAGTACAAATGTGAGGCTTCAAACCAGCATGAACTTTAAGGTGTGAATTTAAGCTTGATGAAAAAACAAATGTTTTATCACACTGATCACAGCTGAACGACTTCACTCCAGAGTGTCGGCGCAGATGATCTTCAAGAATACTTCTATATGTGAAACTCTTTCCACACTGAGTGCAAGTGAAAGGTTTTTCTCCAGTGTGAATTCTCATGTGTCTGTTAAGTTTTGATTTATCTGCGAAACACTTTCCACACTCTGAACAGGCAAAAGATCCTTTGACCCCAGTTTTTCCAGCACTTTTCTGTGTGAAATTATTTTCAGTCTGTGAAATATTTCCATCTTCATTTGTGAAATGAGGTCTTCGAAACTCATGTTTCAAAACATTCACATCCATAGGATCTAAAATTAAATTCCCATAATTTAAGGACAAATTAAAAACAAAATGAAGTATAATCGTAGTCAGTAGCAATACCAGTAAATAAATGAAATTAATTCATTATTAATGCTAATAATTATTATATATAATTAATACATGAAAACATAGACATGTAGTCTTCAAATATTATATTAAAGAGAATGAAGGAAAACACCAACCTGTTTGTTCCACTATATCTTCATCTTTTATTCTGCAGGGTTCTTCCTCAAACTCCATCTTTACAATAGTATGTCCGTAGTTTCTCCTGGAGTAATTCTTCCTGTTTGTTTCTTCTCCTGTGGGAAGATGGAAATATATTATTATTATTAATATAATATTATCCAGGTACAAATGTTTTACGCTAATAGTAGGGTAAAATGGGGGAAGATGCCGCCTTTAGAACAATGTGGATTTACTTTTAAACATATTTCTGTTTTAGACATATTTCATTTGCAACATATTTCGATATAAGTTTAGCATGTGCAGAATGATGATGCATCAGCTAATGTGTTATTATAGAAAATAAATAGAAACATTTGCTCATTTATTTGTTATAGCAGAAAATGTAAAACATTAAAAGAGTAAATTAGCCCCTACTGGGATAAGAAGACCCCCTGGATAAACTCTCTAGTAAACTGTATACTTTTTTAAAAATGTATTTAGGGGCAAAGCACTGGAAGTGCGTAGGCACCTCTTGAAATCGTTGGCGTTCTTCTTCTTCTTCTTCTGTATGGAAGTCTATGGCAGCCCACAGAACCGCTTGCGGGAAATGAAAATTTGGCACACTGACAGAAGACAGTCTGAACAGTCACCATAGTAAATTTGGAGTCTCTAACTCAATCCCTCTAGCGCCACCAACTGTCCAAAGTTTCACTCATATTTATGCTAAAAACTTTTGAACCGTAAGGGCTAGTAGCAAAATATATAGTCGACCAAGTCGACTGATATCCAATTTTTCCATATCGACTATTTTAGGTATCGGCCATTTTGAATTTTGCACCAAAATCCTGTATTTTATGAACGTATCGTTATGAAACTCGGTATGGGTCATCAGTATGATGCCCTGAAGGAGCCCGAGAAGTTTCGAACCAGCGTCACCTAGTGGTAAAAAAGATTTTTCAAATGCTTATAACTCTGGGTGTGGTTGACTTATTTTCACAGGAGTCATCTCCTTAGGTTCCTGAATCATGCAGTCCTGAGGCCAACAATACCAAACATACTAGGGTTTGCCTTACGGTTTGTGTAGCATTGTGATTTAGCGCTTAAAAAACATTTGCCAATATCTTCGAAACCGTTAGACTGATCGAGACAAAATCACCGTAGGAAGTTTGGAAACATAGGTTCTTGGCTTAACGCTAATGCCCAAATGTCAAAATATTAGTAGTGGCAAGAAAATGCAAACAAAGTCAGGTGTGGGTCATTTGTTATGTATTTATACATATAAATGTCTATAACTCCAAAACGAAATGAGATATTTTCGAATCTGTACCTGTATGCATGAGACTGTCTGAATATCGGCAGTATTCACATTTTTGTTGTAAAAAGAGACACATTATGCAGAAGTATAATTTGCTGTTATGTGTGTTTGTCAGAGCCTGCACTCGCTGTGGGCGTATCGTGCCCTACTCATTATGTACCATCAGCACCATGCCCTGAAGGTACTCAAAAGATTTTGAAACAGCGCCACCTTTTGGTCAAAAGTTATAATGAAATTTCCAAAAATGCTAATAAATTTTAAATAAATTAGCCAATTGGCTTTATGCCCAGCTGCACTACTTCCTGAACTTCAGCCAGCTCCTTTGTTTCCTGTCTGCCATTATTGGACAAACTGATTAATGTGTGTCTGATTATTGTTACTGAGGTCAGGCACACCTGGATTAATCAGTTTGTCCAATAATGGCAGACAGGAAACAAAGGAGCTGGCTGAAGTTCAGGAAGTAGTGCAGCTGGGCATAAAGCCAATTGCAATGAAACTGGTCTCAATAGATCAATAGGTCAATAGGTCAGGCAGAGAACATAGATACCAAGTTTGCCGTATTTGGGCGAACTTCCTGTCTGCTATCTTGATTTTCATTCAAAACCTACTTATCTGAACTCCTCCTAGACCGTTTGACTGATTTTCTCCAGAATCGTATCGTATCATCTCCTGACTGTGTCGACTAAACGTTGTGGATTTCGTATTGATAGACGAAATTGTTTTCATATACCGCAGCAGCAAAGTTGAAGTTTGATGCCAAAATGACTATTCAGGCTTTATCTCTCCAATGCCTTGACATATTGACAGCAAACTTTGTATGTGTCATTGTCTCCTCACTCTGACCACACCACATCAATTTCGTAACTGCGCCACCTATTGGTCAAAAGTGACAAACCATTAAATCATATTTTTAGTGACTGTATATATGATTTTTTTTCACCCATTTTGCCTAAAATCATCGTAAAATGTCTTTAATTGCTCATTGTCGCATTTGGTTTGACAATCCCAGCCATGTTGGCATGTCTTATCGTCTTCTTGCACTGTATGTAATTGACATGTTTATCCCCCAAATTCTTAATTAATATTTAAAGTAGTTGACTGTAAAGTAGTCTTCTAAGCTGTGGGCATTACTGTTTAAGATTAATTTTATATTTAACATAATTAAATTTATTTAAGGCACGTACCGCCCATTCATTCATTCAACTATTTTCAACTAAGACTGGAATAAGAGCACCAGCGCAACCAAGCAATCCTTTATATCAGTCAGTCAAATGAAAAAAAAGGAAACAACAGGTATGAAATATGATCAGTAAGAGAGAATGTCTAGGTTACTTATGTAACCCCATGTTCCCTGAAGGTGAACAGACGAATTGTGATTCACCTGAGAGCCCAATCACTTTTGAGTGTAAACTAAATGAGCCAATGCACATTGGCGTGCGAGTTTTGATTCACGTGTCCCGCCCTGCGAAGTGGGTATATAATCAAGCATGTGTGCGATTGCACTTCATGTTTAGCGCTGAGGAGCCGAGACGAAGTGTCCTGGTCATTCAGCGGTGGTACAGCAATTGTGGTGATGGGATGCAACGTCTCCGTTCCCTCCTTTAGGGAACAGGGGCTACATAAGTAACCTAGACATTCCCTATCAGTCAGTCAGTTTAAAACTGAACTTATGAATTAGGATCCCTACCAAAGCACCACCATTGCTGCCTCTTCCAGAGGAGATTGCGGAGATTGTAAAACCTCGCAAACGTGTTGGATGTCGCCCAGCCCACAAAGCAAGGCAAGTTTATTTAAATAGCACATTTCATACACTATGGCAATTCAAAGTGCTTTACAAAGAAAGGAATAAAAATACCCATCCTTGAACTGCCACCTTACTGTGGTTTGAGTACCCGAATGATCCTAGGAGCTAAGTCATCCGGGGCTATATGCCCCTGGTAGGGTCTCCCAAGGCAAACAGGTCCTAGGTGACGGGTCAGACTAAGAGCGGTTCATAAAACCCTTTATGAGAGAATTAAAAACGAGGGCCGTGACGTCACCCGGCATGGCACAGCTGGGGCCCCACCCTGGAGCCAGGCCCGGGTTGGGGCTCGTATGCGAGCGCCTGCTGGCCGGGCCTCTCCCCATGGGGCCGCCCTCCCGTGGGATCACCACCAGCAGGAGGGACTGTAAGGGGCCGGTGCAAAGTGGATCGGGCAACAGTCGAAGGCGGGGGACTCAACAACCCGATCCCTGGACACGGAAACTAGCTCTAGGAACATGAAACATCACCTCGCTAGCGGGGAAGGAGCCTGAGCTTGTGCATGAGGTCAAGAGGTACTGACTAGAGATAGTCGAGATCACCTCCACCCACGGCTTGGGCTCTGGAACCACACTCCTTATGAGAGGATGGACTCTTTACCACTCTGGAGTTGCCCATAGTGAGAGGCGGCGGGCTGGTGTGGGTTTGCTTATAGCCCCCCAGCTCAGCCGCCATGTGTTGGGAGTTCACCCCGAGAGGGTCGCTTCCCTGCGCCTTGGGGTTGGGGATAGGTCTCTCACTGTCGTGTGGGCCTATGGGCCGAACAGCAGTGCAGAGTACCCGGCCCTCTTGGAGGCTCTGGGAGGGGTGCTGGAAAGTGCTCCGACTGGGGACTCCGTCGTTCTACTGGGGGACTTCAACACCCACGTGGGAAGTGACAGTGACACCTGGATGAGCGTGATTGGGAGGAATGGTCCCCCTGATTGGATTATTCAGTTATTGAACTTCTGTGCTAGTTACAGCTTGTCCATAACGAACACCATGTTCAAGCATAAGGGTGTCCATCAGTGCACGTGGCACCAGGACACCCTAGGCCGGAGGTTGATGATCGACTTTGTGGTCGTTTCATCCGACCTCCGGCCATATGTCTTACTCGGGTGAAGAGAGGGGCGGAGCTGTCAACTAATCACCACCTGGTGGTGAGTTGGATCCGATGGTGGGGAAGGAAGCTGGACTGACTCACGTACTGTGAGGGTCTGTTGGGAACGTTTGGCCGAGTCCCCTGTCAGAGAGATCTTCAACTTTCACCTCCGGCGGAGCTTCGACCGGATCTCGAGGGAGTCTGGAGATATTGAGTCCAAGTGGACCATGTTCTCCACCTCCTTTGTCGACGCGGCCGCTCGGAGCTGTGGGTGTAAGGTCACCGGTGCCTGTCAAGGCGGCCATCCCCAAACCTGGTGGTGGACACCGGAAGTAAGGGATACCGTCAAGCTGAAGGAGTCCTATCGGGCCTGGCTGGCTTGTGGGACTCCTGAGGCAGCTGACGGGTACCGGCAGGCCAAGCGGACTGTGGCCCGGGTGGTTGTGGAGGCAAACAATCGGGCCTGGGAGGAGTTGGGTGAGGCCATGGAGAAGGACTACCGGTTGACCTCGAAAAGATTCTGGCAAACCGTCAGGCGCCTCAGGAGGGCGAAGCAGTACCCTACCAACACGGCTTACAGTGGAGGTGGGCAGCTGTTGACCTCAACTAGGGATGTCGTCAGACGGTGGAAGTAATACTTCGAGGATCTCCTCAATCCCGCCGACACGTCTTCCATTGAGGAAGCAGAGGCTGAGGGCTTGGAGGTGGACTCGTCCATCACCTGGGCTGAAGTCACAGAGGTAGTCAAGAAGCTCCTCGGTGGCAAGGCACCGGGGGTGGATGAGATCCGCCCTGAGTACCTCAAGTCTCTGGATGTTGTTGGGCTGTCTTGGGTGACACGCCTCTGCAACATCGCATGACGGTCGGGGACACCTTTGGGCTGGGGCAGGGCGGGGTGGTGGTCCCTCTTTTTAAGAAGGGGGACCGGAGGGTGTGTTCCAACTACAGGGGAAATCACACTTCTCAGCTTCCCCGGGAAAGTCTATGCCAGGGTACTGGAGAGGATAATACGTCCAAAAGTAAAACCTCGGATTCAGGAGGAACAGTGCAGTTTTCGTCCCAGTCGTGGAACACTGGACCAGCTCTATACCCTCTCCAGGGTGCTGGAGGGTTCATGGGAGTTTGCCCAACCAATCCACATGTGCATTGTGGATTTGGAGAAGTCATTTGACTGTGTGCCTCGCGGCATCCTGTGGAGGGTGCTCTGGGAGCATGGGGTCCGGGGCCCTTTGCTAAGGGCTGTTCGGTCCCTGTACGACCGGAGCAGGATCGCATTGCCGGCAGTAAGTCAGACTTGTTCCCAGTGCATGTTGGACTCCGGCAGGGCTGCCCTTTGTCACCGATTCTGTTCATAATTTTTATGGACAGAATTTCTAGGCGCAGCCAGGGGCCGGAGGGTGTCAGGTTTGGGGACCACACGATTTCATCTCTGCTTTTTGCGGATGATGTTGTCCTGCTGGCCCCATCATACCAGGACCTTCAGCATGCACTGGGACGGTTTACAGCTGAGTGTGAAGTGGCTGGGATGAGAATCAGCACCTCCAAATCCGAGGCCATGGTTCTCAGTTGGAAAAGGGTGGCTTGCCCACTTCAGGTTGGTGGAGAGTTCCTGCCTCAAGTGGAGGAGTTCAAGTATCTGGGGGTCTTGTTCACGAGTGAGGGAAGGATGGAACGGGAGATTGACAGAAGGATCGGTGCAGCTTCTGCAATAATGCGGTTGATGTACCGGTCTGTCGTGGTGAAAAAAAGAGCTGAGCTGCAAGGCGAAGCTCTCGATTTACCGGTCAATCTACATTCTTACTCTCACCTATGGTCATGAGCTGTGGGTCATGACCGAAAGGACAAGATCCCGGATACAGGGGGCCGAAATGAGCTTTCTCCGCAGGGTGGTTGGGCGCTCCCTTAGAGATAGGGTGAGGAGCTTGGTCACTCGGGAGGAGCTCAGAGTGACCTTCAAATCGAGAGGGGCCAGCTGAGGTGGCCCGGGCATCTGTTCCACCTGTGCCTTCCCGGGAAGGTGTTCTGGGCATGTCCCACCGGGAGGAGACCCCCGGGAAGACCTAGGACACGCTAGAGGGATGTCTCCCGGCTGGCCTGGGAACGCCTCAGTGTCCCCCCGGAAGAGCTGGAGGAAGTGTCTGGGGAGAGGGAAGTCTGGGTCTCTCTGCTTAGACTGCTGCCCCCGCGACCCGGCCCCGGATAAGCTGAAGAAGATGATGATGATGATGGAATAAAAATAATCACAAAATAAAAGTAAGGAAAATTAAAACGGCTATTCAAAGTGCTTTACATAGAAAGGAATTAAAATAATTATACAATGGCAATTCAAAGTGCTTAGCATAGAAAATAAACACAAAATAAAGGCAAAGGTAACTAAAACAGTTATAAAAAGGAATTGAAAGAGATAAATGATACAGTTATAAAATGAATTAAAGTAGTAAAAATATCATACATAGAATAAACATCTCATTTGGCAAAACACCGGTGCATCTTAATTTGAATATAGTTTTACTCTGACACTGTGTCTGTGGTGTTTATTCGGCGCGCCTAAGAATTCTATTGGAAATCTCCGATGGACCCAATTTTTTCCTAAAATCGGACAGGAGGAGCTCTAGAACTGACCTCGGGTTCACTGCCCCACCAGTCCACACCCCAAAAAACAATTTGTTCGGAAGCTCTAGGAATGGAGTCGATCCAGTCCGCACCCCACGGAAACTCGAGTTTAATTGACACATCAAACTCACTACTCCAACACAGACCCAAGGTCATCAGCATGGTTTCATATCTTTAATTTCTCCAATAAAGTAATTTATGTTTGTCTCTTACACAATTTTCAGGAGGATGTATTTCTGCATACACTGTAATCAGTCGGACTCACGCTCTACATATATCTGTCAGCCAGGAGGAAGCAACACTCCTAGTAGAGTGACCCTTCACCCCAAGGGCTTGCCTTGGGTCTGATACCCCAAGACCATGGCATCCACTATCCAGTGGGCCAACCTCTGCTTAGAGACAGTCTTACCTTCTGCTGGCCTTCATAGCAGACAAAAAGCTGGTCTAAGGTCCTGAAGCTCTGCGTTCGGTCGACATATAGGCGCAAAGCGAGAACGGGAAAGAGTAAAGCAAGGGCTGGGCCTGCCTCCTCTGGGGGCAGCGCTCGCAGGTTCACCACTTGATCCCTAAAAGGAGTGGTGGGAATCTACAGGTACACATACTTAAAACACCTGCACAATATTCCCCTTTTGTCAAACAAATCACCCAAAACTACCATTTTACTCACCCTATCCGCGCTATGTTTGTGTGGCGTCTTCACCCCATATGAGTTTGGTCCATAATTTGAATTGTTCCGTGTGTCTCTCTTAAACATCCGCATAGTTCCTTCCCCACCCCGCTTAACCAGAGCTCAATAACACACCCACCCTCCACTTGCCAAATCATCATCCCCGATGAGTCCATATTTATATTTCCTGAACAAATCTAAAATCCTACATTAACTATTTTTCCATCAATCTTTTAAATTCATATACCATGTGCAGCAAATGATCTTGGACTGTTACCATTCCCACAACTCCATGGAAATGGGCCTTCAACCACAGTTTGACTCCATGGCAGGACTGTAAAATACTTAAAGGAGAACTCCGGTCAATTTTAACATTGAGCTCATTTTTTTGTACATTTGGAGTGCTGTCAGTACAGAGAACAACGACATAGGTTTAGTACCTATGATCACGCGCGTGAACTCGACAATCGACTACTGTGGACTTCGACCGAAAACAGGATGTAAATACAGGTATGTGCGCTGGCTGAATAAACATCATTTTTTATATATTTCTTTCACATCTACTGCAGTCAGATTCACCCGCGTTCACTCCGAAGGAATCACTCACATGACCTGTGCACTTGTAATGACACATCAAGGATGTTAAGAGGCTAAAAGCAGGTTTGAAACTTGCCCCATTGAAGTCAACAGGGTGCAAATTTTAAAACGAGGATAACACGTTGTAGGCAACACCGATTTTTGTCGTTGTTCTCTGTACTGACAGCACTCCAAATGTATAAAAAATTAGCTCAATGTTAAAATTGACCGGAGGTCTCCTTTAAGTATTATTTTGGGGATTTGTACTTTACTCAAGTCCAATTTAAACTGATTACTTGTACTTTTATTTGATTACATTCCAAAAAAAAAAAAAAAAAACGTAGATTTTACACCCTAACATTTGATTACAACTTGAAAAGTACTCATTACCTTTTTGCATTTTACTTTCTTCCATCTTATGCACATTAAATAAATGTGAGAACCAATGATGTCAGTTTTTTTTGCATTAAGCACACATTTCAGCTTCAGTTATTCATCGGGTAAATTTCTGTCTTGAAAAGTGTTTGTTGAAGACAGTTCTTTTTTATCATTAAATATTTTTGTCGGAAAGTAGGGATTTAGAAAGACTGAATCAATCAATGGACAAGTCTTTTGAGAATCAATGAAAAATGTGGTGATGTGCAGTGTATATTATCAGAAATTTTAACTGTTTATTTTATTTATTATTATTATTTTTTTTTTTTTTACCTTTGATGCATGTTAATAAAAAAATAATAATAAAAAAAAATGTTGTTACTGTTGTAAGAAATTCCAAAATAAAATTAGGAACCTTTAGCATAATAGGGCCACTTTAAGAGAATGAAGGAAAACACCAACCTATTTGTTCCTCTGTATCTTCATCTTTTATTCTGCAGGGTTCTTTCTCAATCTCCATCTTTACAATAGTATGTCAGTAGTTTCTCCTGGAGTAATTCCTCCTGCTTGTTTCTTCTTTTTCTGTGGGAATATGGGAATATTCCCCAGCATTTAAACTCTCATGAAGGCTGTGGGAGCTTCACTGACTGAAGGAGTGAATTGTGGTCGTTGTTGCTCATTTAGCAGATGATCATCACACTTACAATTACTCTGTTAACCAGCTTTAAGTGTTTTGCTCAACACTTAAGAGCAAAGAAACAGCTGTTAAGAAACAGCTTAAAAACTCTGTTTAACATGTTTCATTTGTTCATTACATAAAATAAAAACACAACTCATAATCTTAACAAATTGTAATGTGGAAAAAACAGTCAGTAACGAGTTTAGGTTTCACGAGCGTAGTGAACAACATCAGTCGGTTCATTTCGATTTATTTCCGAGTGATTCACTAAATGAACTGACTCGTTTAGTCGCTTGGCTTTAGATTTCTCCTAATAAATGATCAAATTAATGTACTCACAGTCTGAAAAACTGCAGATTTAGAGCAGAATGAACGGCTGTGTTCCACTTCTCATGTTTATGTTCCCTTCCCTTCCCTCGCTCACTTCTCTTCTTCTCCTAGACTCGGATGTTTGTCATTGCTTCGGTTGCTCTAGCGCCTCTACTGGCGGAAACCATATTAAACTATCTAACCTTCATAGATTAAATGTTGTTTTCTTAGCTGATATTATAAATACATTATTTGTTATTTGTGATACTATATGTAATGATATATATATATTATTTTAGAAATAACATTTATTGGTTACACAGTTGATTTACCATAATAGAGAATTTTTGGATAGGCATAAATTTAAACTTAAAATAGCCACCAAAAGAGTATGCAGTTGTTTTTGATGCTGATGATTTGAAAACAAGCTTATAGAGCTGAGCCTGAGCCTGAAGTTTAGATGATTCCCTATTATTGATATGCCTGGAGTTAAGGAATACGAGAAGAAATATCAAATTCACTCATTGTTTACTTGATCTATTCAACCACTATCTCAATTACTATTAATGAACGGTATTCAGTTGTGTTGCATATTGGATTGCATATAAAAATTGTATTATAAGAGTTATTTTCAGCATGTATAAAGGTTGTTTTATGCAAATTTTTCTGCACAGTTGTAGTTTGTCGTGTGGTTGGATTTCAGCTCTCAAAAGATCTGATCCTGAATCAGCGTGAAAAGAAAAACCTTTTTGACATTGAATTCAGCTCTGAGAGACCAGATCTGGATTCATCAGACGAGTTACACATGCAGTAGGAAAATAAATGTCCATGTAATGCAATGAATTTAATGCAAATATTTTGAAAATAGTTTTTTATTTGCTAATAGAAATGAGTGACTCATTAGGTGATGTCATACATGATATTAAATGTCTTCTTGCTGTGGCCAAACTCTAATGTAATCAACTGGATTATCAGTCATTGTAAATTATTAACAAAGACAAGATGGATTTTAAAAGAAAAAAATAGGCTAAACCAGTTCAGGCACTTTCTCCATTTGCATCATGCGTCACAGAAGCTGTTTGAAATATTTACTCATTCATTTCCTGGTGGATTCTGCTGTTCTCGGCTGTGATTAAAGTCTGAGCCGTCTTCTCCAAGGATTTAAATGAAAAAAATGTAAATAAATATTTCCAGATCTGGATCTAGGTGAGTGTTTTCTGCTGTCGCTCGTTTGTTTGCCATTTCTACATCGTGTTCAGATAAAGATAATGCATAGCTCTGATTTAAAACAACTCTTTAAATTACAAACTACAGAATTTGAGTTGAAAGCAGACAAATTACTTGCTTTCTTGCTTTGATCTGAAAATGTTTCAAAGATCATTGTACATTTTTCACTGGAAGCAAGTAAATGCGACTGTTTTTAAGAGTTAACATAATCAATAATCACTCATTTGTGAACACATGATTAATTATCCCTAAGAAGTTTAAATATTTTAAAATCCACAATATTTTCTAGATTTATCTCAGATTGTCAATATGGTCTCAAACTTTTGGCCTGCACTGTATATCTGATTACTCTGTAATATTAGTGTCTGTCCACTCAGAAATTCACGATTTCTTTTTAATATTAATGAGGTTATATATTTTGTGTGTTTTGCAGATGTTCTCTGATACCTCAAAATAAGAAGAATAAGACTTCATGCCAGTAACATGACAAGAAAGCTAAAAGAAATGCCAGAAAGAGAACGAAACGCAGCTAAAGGAAAAGAAAAGATGACAGATGAAGACAAACCTGCGCAGAAGGAAAACACAATTAACAGAAAAGAAAAAGCCCGTGGATTCAGAAAACATCTAATTCTGCAGCAGAAAAACAGTCTGGACGCATATCGACCAAAGTGTAAGAAAGTTTGAGAGGAATTTCAGATTTTAACACAAATATCCGTACATATAACGCCTATATATGATGTGCATGTTTACCATAATAATAACATTTGCGCAGTGCAGATATGTGTACATAAAGTGAATGTTGACTGTTGACCCTTAACTTGGGTTTTTAGTCCAATTAAATGCATGGAATTGAATAAAAGTGAAATCCTGCAATGATAAATCAGAATGTTATATCACGTCATATTAAGATCATTCAACTGCTCTTGCATCGTGACGTTCATTATGATTGCAGTGTGGAACATGATCATGTGACTCTCTCAAACCGTAGCCTGAACGTCTGTTTGTTTGCTTTCAGTCTCTCTTGATCCAGACGGACCTGCGGAGAAAAGAGAAATCCAGGGATGAGGTCAGAGAATGGCAGAATGTTCTTCACGTTACTTTCAGTCGCTGAATCAGAATGAGACTGGAATACAAACACTAATATTTTCCTCTGAAAATGCTCAGTTTTTAAGTGTTCATGCAAGGCTATAACTGTACTGTGTATAGGCTACATATTTAAACTGACTTTGATTTAATACTGTGTAGTGCACTGTCTTATATATTTTGTCATAATGATCAGACAATGATAAAGAAGATCAAATCTTCCTCCTATTTGAACAGGTAGCTCATGTTGCACAAATTGTCTAGAGATGCAAACTATTTTTCCTTAAACGTGTCATTACTTTACTTCCGTTTAGAAGTTATTTTTATCTTAAGAACCTCCTATGACCGGTGTCAAGTCTTGTTCAAGTGCACAATGATCTCTGTATTTGAGCTGTGTGAGCACATGATCAGCAGGGATTAAATGTCTGTATTATTTGGATTCTGTTGAACACTTTGTGAAGGTCATGTAAGTGTCAAAGTGTATTTACAACTGCATTACACCATTACACTATACCTGAAAGTGTTCTCGGCCCCAAATGTATTCTTTAATGTCTAAATGACCATGTTTATACAATGCTCAAAAAATATTGAATTTAGCCAACAGACGTGTCTGCGTAACGTCACTTGTCAGTAGTAGAACAGCCTATAATATAAAGCAATCATTGATAAATACATGTGCTTAGGGCTAGCTGTGAAAGTAATTCCCAATTTATAGTGTTATTGTATTGAAATAAGTAAATTAATGAAGATAAGTACATAAAACTAATGATGAACTCTTTTTGCACTGAGGCTCCTGGAAACTGGTGTAATTCATTTCTTCTGCAGGAGAGAAACAACAAAAAACACAAAATTTTACTGTTGAAATCTAGCTTTTAATGTTGTTTAAATGTGCTTTAAGACATGTAATGTTGCATGTGTAAATTCATAAGTAGACACCATTGCTGAGTATTTTCTCCTTAAAACTGCAGTGAACCAAAGACAGTCTCAAAAACGTCACAAACTACCTTGTAACCAATCAGATCAACATGACGGCGGGCTTTAGCATATCATTAACAGCGAACTAGCAGGGGAGCCGTAGTGAAAAAAAATAATACTTTATTGTATTTGAAATATATTGCCTTTTTCAGTAATACATTGCAAATATACAAACAAAGATTGTACCATCTTTAAATATATTAAAAGTATATTAGCATCATGCTTTTACCTATTTTCACAATACAACTTTTAACACACTTTAAAATAATTTAACTTAGTTACAAAAATATACTTGAAGTGAAAATTCAGTTTATTTTTAAAAGTGTATTTATTTGCACTTTATTAAAAATATATTTTAGGTATACTGTGTGCTGAAAATGATCATTGTAACAATGCATTGCATTATACATTATAGTATACAATAGTATTTTCTACAAAGTATAGCTAAGTATTATTTGTTTATTAATGTGCATTTGTGCAAAGTGTGCAATTTATTGTATACACTTATGGTCGGCGCTGACATGTAGCGCCGTTGTGCTTCGGGAGACCCGAGTTCAAGTCCCGACTCGCGGACTTTTCCCGATCCCGTCTCTCCCACCTCACTTCCTGTCTAGCTACTGTCCTATCCTAATAAAAGGCAAAACGGCAAAAATAAATATATACATTTTATCACTGGCCAACAAAACTTTTGTGCAAAATGATTTTTTCACATCTTATAAATTGATTCATGTTAGTGAGTCCGCTTCCTTTTCTGAACTTCTCCCTCCAAACTGTAAATTTTTTAGCTCTCCTCGGACCACTGGTAAAGGTGGAGGACTTGCCACTGTGTTTAAATCCACCTTCCAGTGTCGGCTGTCTGCATCTGTCAACTATTCGAGCTTTGAGCAGCAGCTATTCTAACTATTCTAGAACTAAACGCCTCTTCTCCGACGCTGTGTGCAGTTGTGTATCATCCACCGAAATTTAACAAAGATTTTATGCAAGACTTTGCTGATTTTATAGCAGGTCTAAGGTTAAACTATGATCATTTTATAATTTGTGGTGATTTTAACTTACATGTATGCTGTGAAAACAAACCTATGGTTAAAGACTTCTTAAATCTTCTAAACGCTTTTAATCTCACTCAGTCGGTGTCTGGCCCAACACATGAAAAGGGACACACATTAGATCTTGTGCTGTCTCATGGCTTGTGTGTTCATGTAAATGAAATATGTAACGTATGTATTTCGGATCACTTCCCTGTCTTGTTTACGATTACAGTCCCATGTTTTGTGGTCAAGTCTCCCTTTGCACACTGCCGCCGTGTAATTAACAGTCAAACCCCGGCACAGTTCTCTGCTGCTTTCAAAGTCTCTGTGCTCTATAACTTGGATGGAGGTGATGTTACTGATGCTGATGGACTTATAACTCTTTTTAATTCAACTTGCACAAACATCTTGGACTCTGTAGCTCCTTTGAGGATGAAATGCACTAAAGCGCTTTCAGAGCCTTGGCTAAATGACACCACCCGAGCCATCAGACGTGCATTTCGGCAAGCTGAGAGAAGGTGGAAGAAACATAAACTCAGAGTGTCATATGAAATTCTACAGCAATATTTATCTGACTATCAGAGAGCTGTAAAATTTGCTAAATCTGATTTTATTTCTAAACTGGTCGCAAACAACCGTCACAGGCCACAGGTTCTTTTTACCATGTTTAAAGGTCCCATTCCATGGATTATTTTTATTATTTTATAATGTTTCCAGGGGTGCCCTTATAATGTTAGTATGTTTTTTAGATCAAAAATTGTTATAATTTAGAAATAAAAGGCATATTTCCTAGCCTGATTTCATTCCCTGGTTTGAACACTCTGTTTGAAGGGGCGTGTCTGCTGTGAGACTTCAGTGTAAACGCCCTCTGCTGTGATTGGCTGACATGCTTGCATATGAAATATCTGGCATTACATGTGGAACTATCTGGAAAACTTTTACTATTACAGCTATTATACGTTTTTACTATTACAGCTATCTGGATTAACGAATCATGAGAAGTTTTTTAAGTATTTAGATCTATTACCATCACATAAAAGGTTGCAGTGATGAGCACTGAGCAGATGACAGTCTGTTGATCGCGTGAAAGATCTTATCATTGCAACGCAGTTTCTGCACTATCACTAATGATTTCACCAATGCAAACATGAGGTATATAAATACAGTAAGAGCTTCGTTGTGCAGTGTAACAGCGTCATTGATTTCATAACGAGTTTTGGCAAGTGTCCAGATAAACTCGCGCTGTGTGATTGATAGCTTGGGCGATTGGAAAGGGATTGTTCTTTGATCGCTTTCTGTATATTAATCACAGTTTAAGTAAGATTATTTTCATCCTACTAAGAGAAACAAACGATGTGAAGAGTGATCGCTACTTCCATATTAAATCACTACTTACCGCTTGCTGGAATATAGTTGAAATAGTCCCCTTCGTCAGTATGAAACGCTGAGAGAAGTCTGCTTGATATTATCCCAGGTTAGAAAAACAGTCCGTGGTGAAATGGACAGAGCAAACTAACAACTTCGAATTAAACTTTTGCGGTATCCGATTATAGATAAACATCAACCACGTCTGTTGACATTTCGCCATCAATACGCCTGTGTTCCTGTGGGCGGAGGTTACGGTTCTAGTGACATCATTAAAGCAGGATGTAGATGGGTGTAGTCCAATCCAGCCGTTTTTTGTAGTCAACTTCTGTTAAATAAAATATCTCGCTTGGCATTGAACTTTGAGCTTTATAATTTTACAGATATTATTTATACTCTAACAACAACATTACACACTAACTAAAGTTTGAAACATGGGATCACATAGAACGGGACCTTTAACATCATTACAAATCCTCGCAACTCTGTTCCTATTACACCTACATTGGATCTCTGTAACTCTTTTCTAGAATTTTTTGTTGAGAAGATTTTTGCTCTTCGATCTTCTGTAACCATATCCTGCGACCATGATCCCTCTGTTCCTCCTATATGCCTTGCGGTACTAGACCAGTTTGAGCCCATATCAGTCTTCTATCTAGCTGAGGTGGTCCATCATCTGCGGCCCACAAATTGTCCCTCAGACAGCATTCCCTCTCGTTTGATTAGAGAAGTCTTTGATACCGTTGGACCATGTATTTTATCATTGATAAATACTTGTCTTGTTTCTGGTCATGTTCCGTCTGCCTTTAAACATGCTGTTGTACAACCCCTGCTAAAAAAGGAAAATCTCAACCCCTCTGTTCTCTCCAACTTCAGGCCCATCTCTAAACTGTCTTTCTTATAAGTCAGTCTTGGAGAAAGTAGTTTCTATGCAGCTGCAAACTTTTTTAATTAATAACAATGTTTATGAAAAGTTCCAGTCCGGCTTTAAATCCCGTCATAGCACTGAAACTGCACTTTTAAGAGTTTTTAATGATCTGATTTTAACTGTTGATTCAGGAGTCTCTGGTGTTCTAGTACTTTTAGACCTCTCTGCAGCCTTTGACACTGTGGACCACTCAATCCTCTTGTCACGGTTGGAAAATTGTGTGGGAATCAAAGGTACTGCACTAAGGTTGTTTCAATCCTATCTAACTGACAGGAGTTTCTCTGTCCACCTCGGTGATTATTCCTCTGAAACGGCCCCATTTACCTGTGGTGTCCCTCAAGGTTCAGTCTTAGGCCCCATCCTATTTTCTTTGTATATGCTGCCTCTGGCTTCCATTTTTGAGAGGTACGATGTCTCTTTCCACTGTTTTGCAGATGATATTCAAATTTATTTGCCCCTAAACATAAAAAAAAGGACCCACTGCAGCCCCTGTTTGATTGTAGGAAGGACATTAAACCATGGATGAATCTAAATTTTCTCAACTTAAATGGAGACAAGACAGAGATCATAGTGTTTGGACACCCTGAACTGCTTGATGTAGATTATCTCGGCCCTTTAACTTCAAACAGCCGCTCAACTGTGAGGAGTCTTGGTGTTGTGTTGGATGGTGCATTTAAGCTTGATAAACAGATATCCGCCACTGTTAGATCGTATTTTTTCCAGTTGAGAACTATAGCCAAGGTAAAGGCTTATCTACCTCCTAAAGATTTGGAGAGAGTGATAAATGCCTTTATAACTTCTCGCCTTGACTATTGTAACTCCTTATATGTGGGCTTAGATAAGTCATTGATTCAGCGTCTGCAGTTAGTCCAGAATGCTGCTGCCCGCCTCCTGACAGGAAAGAGGAAGAGGGACCACATTACACCTGTGTTGCGTTACCTCCACTGGCTTCCTGTTCATTACAGGATTGATTTTAAAATTTTACTTTTAACTTTTAAATGCTTAAATGGATTGGCTCCATTATACTTAACGGAGCTTCTTCATGTTCATATTCCAGCTAGAGCGCTGAGATCCGCCAATCTCCTCCTCCTGGATGTACCTAGAAGCAGACTAAAAACCAGAGGTGATCGAGCCTTTAGTGTAGCTGCCCTAACCTGTGGAACAACCTGCCAGTCCATATCAGAACCTGCCAAACTCTTGAATGTTTTAAATCATTGTTAAAAACTCATCTTTTTTCTTTGGCATTTCCTTCGAGTTAAGTTTGTTGTTTTATTGTTGTACTTTTATTGTGTGAGTAGTGACCTGTTGTTGTATTTAACCTGTGAAGCACCTTGGCGGTGAACTGATTCTGAACTATTGGTGTTCACATAAAAAAAAAATAGGGAGGTATAGGTTTTCAATTAATTATTGAATAAACATTTTAACACCCTTTACATCATCATTAAAGTATTTATTATTTGCATACTTGCATACGTATTATTTTGCATACGTTTTAAAGCCATATCTTGACTACATCCAGCGAGGCGGACCAGAGTGACTCGTCTGGTCCAGTTTATTCAGACTCCTTATTTGTGGAAAATCTGTTGACTGAAAAAAGTCTTGGGGTATGCTCCCCAAGAAGTAAAAGCAAAGCTTAAATACCTTACCTTCATTGACATATTTATGGCGGAGCAAGCAACAAAACAAACTACAGCGGAGCAACCTGCATTTGAGGACAGGAGGGCTCAAAAATGCGAACTTTGTGAGATGTTTTTAATCACTAGTGCAGAGGACTTTGTGGAAAATTTTATCTGCTCCAAATGTAACCAGATCAAAGAATTACAAGAGAAACTTATCGACGCGCACATGAAACTCCGGCGAATGACTGAGCTAAACGCCGTTTTAAATGAGGCTTCAAAAATACAAGATACTTTTAATTCTACTGTATTAATTGGATCCGCTGGCATGGGTGTACAAACCTCGGCACTTCTCGCATCAACTCTCCCGGTTCAAGAGGGTACATCGGCAGAGGAACTTTTACCACCACTGATCCCCAACGCTGCTGCCCCGGTTGTGAGAAGCTCAACTGATTCCTGCTCAACACCATGCTCAAAGGAATATAAATGGAAACAGGTGGTTGGCGGAGGAAAACGGAGAATATGTGGAACGTGGCCATCTCGCGAACTGAAGCTGGCAAATCGGTTTGAGGCGTTGATTCATGATTTACCCCCTGTTCATGACCAGGTTCCTATTGCTCTGCCTCCTACATCTCCTCCACTTTCACTGCCATCGCCTGTCTCTACTGTGGTGATTGGTGATTCTATCATCCGGGGACTTTCACTCAATTCCTACGGAAGTAAAGCAGCAGTCCACTGTTTACCCGGAGCTAAGGTACTGGACATAAACACAAAACTCTCTGATGTGCTTGGAAAACATGCAAATGTAAACACCGTGATAGTGCACATTGGTAGCAATGACGGGAAACTGAGACTTTAAAGGAACATTTTAAAATGCTGCTAATCTCTCTTACTGATACTGGGAAAAATATAGCTATCTCAGGTCCACTGCCTGCCTATAAAAGGGGTATTGAAAAATGTAGTCGTCTGCTTTCCTTGAACTCATGGTTAAAAATTACGTGTGAAAAATTCAATGTCACTTTTATAGATAATTTTGACTTGTTTTGGGGCCGTCCAGCGCTTTTTAGGTGGGATGGCCTGCACCCAAATCACAGAGGCTCCCACATGCTTGCACATCATATTGAGCAACATATTTTAACATGACTACCTATCAAATGTACCTCTGTTGATTTTATAAAACCTATTATATCAGTTCGTCACACTACTGTTAAGAAAAACACAGTGGGAATAAATATGAACAATTTACTGAAAATTCCCACTTCCAAACAGAAATTAACATGGCTCTTTTTAATGTAAGGGCATTAACAAACAAATCATTTTGTATTAATGACCTCATTAGTGATTTTAATTTGGACTGTCTTTTTCTTACTGAAACATGGCTTGGTACAGATGCACCGGCCACACTGATTGAGACCTGTCCTCCTGGCTTTACTTATTCATTTTCAACTAGAAATGGAAAAAGAGGCGGAGGGACTGCAGCAATCTACAGAGAAACCCTAAAGGGAAGGGACATAGACCTTGGTACATTTATTACCTTTGAATATAATGCTATTCTTTTAAATTTCCAACCACGTCTTCTTGCAGTGACACTATACAGATCTCCAAAATCACCTATATCTCCTTTCATTAAGGATTTCTCTGACATGCTATCTGTTATTCATATGAATTATGACAATTGTGTTTTAACTGGGGATTTTAATATACATGTTGATAATCTGTCAGATATCAGATCAAATGAATTCTTGGAACTGCTAGAATGCATGTCCTTTAAACAGCATGTAAATATACCAACCCACAAACATGGTCATACATTGGATTTAGTCATATCATATGGTTTAAATATCAATATAACTTCTGTTGTTGATTTGGCATTATCCGATCATTTTTGTGTTTTCTTTAATAGTACTCATCCTTCTGTGCCTTACACAACTGAACCTATTGTTAAAAAACGTTTTATTACCTCGGAAGTAGCAAAAAAAAAAAAATTCACAATGCTTTATACGACTTATGAAAGGAATACTTTACCATCGTCCTGTGATGTCTTAGTTGATGAGTTTAATAATAAATTGAGAACAGCTCTTGATGCAGTTGCTCCATTGAAAACAAAACGGGACACTAATAAAAGAGTTATTCCTTGGAAGACTGATCTGACCATGAAAATGAAAAGAAACTGTAGAAGTGCTGAACGAAGATGGCGAAAAACAAAATTAGAAATACACCTTAATATACTCACTGAAAATCTTAAAAACTATAACAAAGAAGTTCAAAAATCACGGCAAGCTTATTTTTCAAATCTTATAAATGAAAATATTAGTAATCCACGATTCCTATTTAGTACCATAGATTCACTAATAAATCACAAAATTGATTACAATTCTGCGTTAGCAAGTTCCAAATGTGAAGAGTTTGCTGGCTACTTCAGAGATAAAGTTATAAATATTAGATCAGGAATCTGCTCTGTAAACAAAAACAAGATTACGATGCTCTCTCCTTTATCTAGCGCACATAACACTATCCAAATGGAAAGGTTTACTTTGGTTGATGTTGAGACCCTAAGAAAGGTAGTAACAGAACTGAAACCGTCTACTTGTTCTCTTGATCCAATTCCTACCTCTCTTTTCAAATGTATCTTTAACTCAATATCTAATGATATTCTTGAGATAGTAAATCACTCCCTACAGCTTGGCATTTTTCCCTCTGATCTTAAATTGGCCCTAGTGAAACCTGTACATAAAAAGGGGAACTCAGATATGTTAATTCCTAGTAATTATAGACCCATTTCAAATCTCACATTTTTAAGTAAAATATTAGAGAAAATTGTTTTTAATCAGTTAAATACATTTTTAAATACTCATTCAATATTAGTGATGTTTCAGTCAGGTTTTAGAAAACATCATAGCACAGAGACCGCTCTTATAAAAGTAGTAAATGACATAAGAATAAACTTAGATAGAAATTGGCCTTCAGTTCTGGTGCTGCTTGACTTGAGCGCTGCGTTTGATACTGTTGATCACCAGATTCTCTTAAATAGATTAAGTGAGTACATTGGCCTATCTGAAACCGTTTTTAATTGGTTTTCATCATATTTTAGCGGAAGAACATCTGTAGTATCTATTAATAATACCTTGTCTGAACATTATGAGGTAATGTGTGGTGTTCCTCAGGGATCAATTTTAGGACCACTGCTTTTTAATCTATATATGTTACGTCTCGGTCGTATCATCAGGAGACATGGTATATCTTTTCACAGTTATGCTGATGATACACAGTTATATGTAGCCGTATCTCCTGATGACACTGGTCAAATTGATTCACTTGCAAATTGCATTCAAGACATAAATGACTGGATGTCGCAAAATTTCCTACAACTAAATAAAGACAAAACAGAAGTTTTAATAATTGGATCAAAATCTCAGAGAGAAGAATTGACCCCTAAACTAAATATTCTGGGATTAAACCCAAGCAAAGTGGCAAAAAAAATTAGGGGTAGTCTTTGACTCTGATTTTAATTTTAAAGCGCATGTGAGAAATATTACAAAAATTGCATTTTATCATTTAAAGAACATTGCTAAAATAAGACCATTTCTCTCTTTGATCAATACAGAAAAATTAATGCATACATTTATAACTAGCAGACTTGACTATTGTAATGCCCTCCTTTCTGGTCTACCAAAGACTACAATTAATAAATTACAATTAATACAAAACTCAGCTGCTCGAGTAATGACAAAGACCAAGAAGAGAGAACACATCACACCTAAACTAAAATCATTACATTGGTTACCTGTTAGTTTTCGTATTGATTTTAAAAACCTTTTATTAGTTTATAAAGCACTGCATGGACTTGCTCCAGACTATCTTTTAAAAATGCTTATAATATATGAACCTATAAGGACTCTTAGATCATCGGATTCTTTACTTTTAACAGTACCATTCAGTAAAACAAAAAGATTTGGTGATGCTGCCTTTAGTCGCTATACGCTCCTCGCCTCTGGAATAATCTTCCAGAAGAAGTAAGACGTGCTAGAAATATAAATAGTTTTAAGTCAAAATTAAAAACATATCTTTTTAGCCTGGCCTTCCTATAAAACCTATAATTTCCTTTTCTTCTTCTTTTCTTCATTTTAATACATTTTCATACATTTTTATTTTTATTCTTGCATTTTACTTGTACTTGTATTTTCGGTGTGTCTGTAAAGCACTTTGAACTGCATTGACTTGTCTGGAAAAGTGCTATATAAATAAAAATTGCTTGCTTGCTTGCTTGCTTGCTTGCTTGCTAAATGAGGCAAGGTTGTAGAATTACATTCAAGATATTTTAAGGCATGAAAAATGTTATATTTACAGGAAAAATGTTAATGTAATGTTTAGTAATATGTAATTTTGGTGATCAAAGATGAGTTTTGAGGGATAAAATTATTGACTACAGCGAAAAAAAAGAAAAAAAGAAAACTGAAATGAATGAAGTAATGCTATACAGTTTCAGGCCTTTGCTTTATGCTTGAGCTCATGCCTGTCATCTCACTTTCTCGACTATTTGTGCACACAATGAAGAGGTATGTAGTGTTGATGATTCTGGTTTTACAACAACTAACCTGCACAAAGGTGAAGTTCCTCGGCCTGATCAGACTCAAATTACAGCCAAGCGACTTAAAGTCTATTTTTACCACCACAGTAAATTGAAAAGTTTTTCTGTGATTGTGTTTCATGTCACATGCTTTGCTCACTACATTAGCTAAATAGTCGTAATAATCATAGTCATAAAATAAAGAATAAGATGTGAAGAATGGTGTAGTGTAGGCTGATCACTTGCACAATAACATTGATAATCCAATCTTGAATGGTGCAGATGTTTTCCTAAACTACACCTTCTCTGAATCACAAGATCGATCTACACATTTGCATCATCATCTGTCAATCATCTTGCACTGACCTTTGCAATACATTTCACATTTCACAACTTCACATATTTCAAGTTCAAATGACTTGAGTAGGAAAACTCTCGACGGGTCATAATGTGTCATCAGAAGAAAAACAATGCTAAATGCAAATAATCAAATGCAACTGAAGATAGAAAAATAAATAGAATCAGAACAAAACAATCTTTAATTTATGTAATTAAAAGTCTAATCAATCTGAAAAAAAAATCATCTTTTGAATATTTTAGTAGTGTTTGTTTATTGTATGTTGTTTATAATTTATTTCATGTTAATCATTTTGCATATTGTTTGGCCTGTACAGGTCAAGGTAATATTAATACATTTGAATTGATATTTAAAGTCGTGTCTTATTCACATTTGTAAAATAAACATGTTTCATGCAGGAGGCATTATCAATGCAGTCAATCATGTGAGAACAGAACCTGTAGCTAAAAATAGCTTGTTTCCACTGTCAGTTCAAGGAATTCTTAGTATTTACTCAGTCATGTTTCCTCAATGATTGCGTCAATAGGCGGAGTCAAAGATTAGCCTTTAAGAGCAGCGCAGAGTTCACTTATGCTTTTTTGTTTTATTATCCCTCTTTCTCTCTTGATGAGTTTGTTCTGTTTTCTCTGAGCTCTTGTTCGGTTCTCGTCATTCATCAGGTGTAGTTACAGGACTCTCTCTCTCTCTCTCTCACACACACACACACACACACACACATAGAGCTAATGTGGATATTTCTACTCCTCATCGATTCACTTTTAGTCGTCAGAAGGTGAATGAAACACATCTTTATGCATTTCGTAAAGCTGAGTTTAATATATGAGATTACTTAAATGTTGCGGTTGAAGTGAAAGTCACTGACAATCATTGCGCTGGACTCACTGTGGAGGGAAGGTGGTGTGAGACGGATCACATCTGGAGGATCAGACCCTGCAGAAGAGATAAAGGTCTTAAATGAGACATGGACAGCAGAAAGAAGGACTCAAAAATCAATGAATCGTGGGAGAAAAGCGTACTGAAGCTTATTCGCAGAGAGAGCATGCAGCAAAAACCAAACAGTGAGTATTTTATCTGCAATTGTGTTTTGTTCTTAAAACGTTTGCCTTATTATTACAGATGAGGAAGGCTGCATACTTCAGTGAGTATTCCTCCAGGAGATTTATTTTTTAAACAAATCTTAAAGCCTGAAGATAACTTCAAATTAAACAGATTTGTACACAGCACAAAGTAACAAAGAACATGCAAACCATTGTATTGATTTTTTTTTTTTTGTAAAGTATACAGTTCTAACATTTAAAATGTGTGACAACTTGCCCCAATTAAAATGTGACAGCATTTGAATGATGAACACAATCAACCCTTATTAATTGTTGTCTAAATGTGTGTATTTTGCTGTGTTCATTTTAGTTTAGAGGACTGAAATTCACAAGAATTATCCTAATTTAAAACAGTTTAATATAAAACTACAGCGAAAGCATGTTCGTCATTGGGCTTTCAATTCAAAACCGGAATTTGTTACTGAAATAGTGACAACTAGCCCCGTTTTTTTCCTATACTTCACATTCTTTTCTTTATAGAGTTTATAAAGACATAAATCTTTTCATTATTATTATTCCAGTGTGTCTGAATGCAGCCGGACCTGTAGAGATTCATTCTGCTGAATCAGAGACAGTCACAGATGAGGTGAGAGATTCACAGATCATCTACAGAGAAAGAGAAACAACTGATGTGTGGAACTGAAATCTGAGCAAAATGTGTTTTTGGCTTTTAACCATTAGGAATAACCTAACAACCGCATAGCAACACCCTAGCAACCACCCAGAACACCATAGCCACCAGCAAACGCATAGCAACACCCTAGCAACAACCCATACCGCCTTAGCAACTGCATAGCAACATCCTAGCAACCACCCAGAACACCATAGCCACCAGCAAACGCATAGCAACACCCTAGCAACAACCCATACCGCCTTAGCAACTGCATAGCAACATCCTAGCAACCACGGCAGAATATATCTCAGCAAAAGTCAAGTCACCTTTATTTTTATATTGCTTTATAAAATACAGTTTGTTTCAAAGCAGCTTGATAAACAGGAAATTAATGATTAAATGATGCAATCGGAATTCAATTCTACTGTAAAGCAGCTTTAAAAAGACAATAGTGTCATTGATCAGCTAAGGTCAGTTCATTGCCTGAGTTAATCAATTATGAAATAACTTCAATTCAGCCATAAAGCAGCTTTGTAGAAAACAGTGATGTCATTGTTAAGCTCAGTTCAGTTCTAATCCAACAGTGTCAGTGCAGTCAGATCAATAATATTGCTGAACATTATGTGTCTCCAACTAAGCAAGCCACAAGCAAGAGTGGCAAGGAAGCCAAACTCCATCGGTGACCGAAATTAAGCTAAAATAAACACACTAGCAACCACTCATAATACCATAGCAACTACATAGCACCACCTACAACACCATAGCAACCAGCTAGAACACACTAGCAACTTCATATTTGCAACACCATAGAAATGGCCCAGAAACCCTTAGCAACACCCTAGCAACCATCCTGAACACCCCAGCAAAAACTTCAAAATTCAAGCTTTCAAAACGAATTCACACTCTCTGGCCTGGCAGACATTCTTAAGCAAACATAAAGTTTGAATTGAAAAACTTTTTGATCTTGTTATAGTGTATTGTTATATTTATTGCTGTCTTTTTTTCCCTTTAGATCACTACTGTCCATCCAGCTTGTTTTGAGTTCTTCAGCTCTCATTCTGCAGTCCTGAAGTCACAGTGTGTCTCCATCTGCTGGACAGAGTCCTGTAGCGCAAGAGGACGCTAAAGCCTTGAGTGCTTGCTTTAAACCAATGGCAGCAGCGTATCTTAAAGCAAATCCATGTAAAACACTGTACAGTATGAAGGTGATCAGTTTACTGAAATGTGGTATTTTATCTAGACTGACATATCTGTCAACATCTCTGTCCTTTTGCTTTTCCGTCATGGAGGATCTACAGCTGGTTGATCTGAACGTGTAGTTCAGTATGAAAACATTTCATTAGCATTTTGCACCTTATTTAACATCATTTTGCATCATTTTAGGGTTTCTGGGGAAAGTTTACAATATAACTTTTTAATATTTTTTATAAAATAAAAAACCTCTGTGAGGTGCATTACGCCTGATGGTTTGTGTCTGTCTTCACGTTATAATTACATTTGAAAAATGAATAAGAACAGAGTTCTGCAGATACAGAGGATCCCGAATATGATTGTTTTTAGAAATAAAGTCTGTAGTGAACACAAGCTCAAGATATTTTCTCATTTTATGCTATGCTATAAAAATACTTCAATAATACCTGCTTGTCAATTTATTAAAGCTTTTACTGCTTCTACTGTCTATAAAAAAGCGGTTGTTAAGAAGTGGCCAGCAGCCATATCACCCTGTAGCCCAAGACTGGTTGCCCACTGAAGCTAAGCAGGGTTGAGCCTGGTCAGTACCTGGATGGGAGACTCCTGACAAAAACCAGCTTGCTGCTGGAAGAGGTGTTAGTGAGGCCAGTAGGGGGTGCTCATGCCCTGTGGTCTGTGTGGCACCCCATTGTAGCGATGGGGACACTATACTGTCAAAGAGCACCGTCCTTCGGATGAGACATTAAACCGAGGTCCTGACTCTCTGTGGTCATTAAAAATCCTTCAAAAAAGAGTAGGGGTCTAACCCCGGCATCCTGGCCAAATTTGCCCATTGGCCCCTGTCCATCATGGCCTCCTAATCATCCCTATATACTGATTGGCTTCATCACTGTCTCCTCTCCACCAGTAAGCTGGTGTGTGGTGGGCGTTCTGGCACAATATGGCTGCCGTCACATCATCCAGGTGGATGCTGCACATTGGTGGTGGTTGAGGAGATTCCCCCTTCCATATGTGAAGCGCTTTGAGGACCCTGAAAAGCGCTATATAAATGTAACAAATGATTATTATATTATTATAAGTGGGACTACAGAGGTTGTCAGTGGATATTAAACATCACACCCAACAGGTAAACTACATTAGATGCGATTAATTGCGATTAATCTATTTGACAGCACTAATTTACAGCCTAATACAACACTGTAGGGCTGTTTATGATTAGGCCTATTTATTTTAGTTAATGAGCTGATGGCATCACCTACTGCAATACATTTAAACAAAAAACATTTTGCAATAATTACCTTGCAAAAGATGAACCCGGACTAGATATTGGGCAAAAAACAGAACAAATTTATATCGCCACAGTTCACCTGAAAAATAATATTAATAATAATAATTTATGCAACAAAACAAGTGTTTGAAGGTCAGTAAAGTTTAATCATATTATTATAAACCATGTTACAGCAGTTGTGAAAAGAGAAGGGCAATGCCTAATCAAAGTGTCACCAGATTCAAACTTCACTACTAATTTGATCAAATTACCTTCTCAGAATAAATTAGGGCTGCCCCCAAATAGTCGACTAATCGTTAGTTGACTAGAAGAGGCTTAGGCGACCAAAAATGTTATTAGTCGGTTCGTCAAAAAAAAACAAAAAAACTTGCATTTACCTTAAAATACTCAGTCGTTTTTGGTCTTACATCACAAGTAGCCCAATGCGTTATTCGAAACTGACTTTGTGTACACTCGATATTGTCACACACAGTTGGAGGAAGAACAAGAAGATGATGATCAAGTGTTCAAAGTTTTTAATAATCCACTTCGAAGGCAGTCCAAAAAGGCAGGCAAACAAAACACAACCTCTAACATAAAAGGGGACCAGACAAAGAGTCACTGTGAGGGTAAAACTTATAAAACACACACAAATGAGATGATAATAAAACACAGTTGAAACACAGAACTCATAATGGTAACCAAGGAGACAAACGAGTGTCGGGAAAATAGAACAAAGGGAAACAGAAAACTCGTGAAAACAAACTGAGAATGAGTGTCTGTGACAACAATAACTAAACTTTGTAAAATAAAGAAAACAATCAGGATGCTCTTTCTGTTGTCTCTGTGAACTTGAGTGCGTCACAAAATAAACCGAAACTCAGTGTGAACTTTCCTTGCAGACATGAGAAATGCATATACAGTGAGGAAAATAAGTATTTGAACACCCTGCTATTTTGCAAGTTCTCCCACTTAGAAATCATGGAGGGGTCTGAAATTGTCATCGTAGGTGCATGTCCACTGTGAGAGACATAATCAAAAAAAAAAAAATCCAGAAATCCCAATGTATGATTTTTTAACTATTTATTTGTATGATACAGCTGCAAATAAGTATTTGAACACCTGAGAAAATCAATGTTAATATTTGATACAGTAGCCTTTGTTTGCAGTTACAGAGGTCAAACGTTTCCTGTAGTTTTTCACCAGGTTTGCACACACTGCAGGAGGGATTTTGGCCCACTCCTCCACACAGATCTTCTCTAGATCAGTCAGGTTTCTGGGCTGTCGCTGAGAACCACGGAGTTTGAGCTCCCTCCAAAGATTCTCTATTGGGTTTAGGTCTGGAGACTGGCTAGGCCACGCCAGAACCTTGATATGCTTCTTACAGAGCCACTCCTTGGTTATCCTGGCTGTGTGCTTCGGGTCATTGTCATGTTGGAAGACCCAGCCTCGACCCATCTTCAATGCTCTAACTGAGGGAAGGAGGTTGTTCCCCAAAATCTTGCAATACATGGCCCCGGTCATCCTCTCCTTAATACAGTGCAGTCGCCCTGTCCCATGTGCAGAAAAACACCCCCAAAGCATGATGCTACCACCCCCATGCTTCACAGTAGGGATGGTGTTCTTGGGATGGTACTCATCATTCTTCTTCCTCCAAACATGTTTAGTGGAATTATGACCAAAAAGTTCTATTTTGGTCTCATCTGACCACATGACTTTCTCCCATGACTCCTCTGGATCATCCAAATGGTCATTGGCAAACTTAAGACGGGCCTTGACATGTGCTGGTTTAAGCAGGGGAACCTTCCGTGCCATGCATGATTTCAAACCATGACGTCTTAGTGTATTACCAACAGTAACCTTGGAAACGGTGGTCCCAGCTCTTTTCAGGTCATTGACCAGCTCCTCCCGTGTAGTTCTGGGCTGATTTTTTACAGTGGACCTTTTTTCACCAAGCTGCTTGGCAATTTCCCCGTAGCCCTTTCCAGCCTTGTGGAGGTGTACAATTTTGTCTCTAGTGTCTTTGGACAGCTCTTTGGTCTTGGCCATGTTAGTAGTTGGATTCTTACTGATTGTATGGGGTGGACAGGTGTCTTTATGGAGCTAACGACCTCAAACAGGTGCATCTAATTTAGGATAATAAATGGAGTGGAGGTGGACATTTTAAAGGCAGACTAACAGGTCTTTGAGGGTAAGAATTCTAGCTGATAGACAGGTGTTAAAATACTTATTTGCAGCTGTATCATACGAATAAATCTTAAAAAAATCATATATTGTGATTTCTGGATTTTTTTTTTTAGATTATGTCTCTCACAGTGGACATGCACCTATGATGACAATTTCAGACCCCTCCATGATTTCCAAGTGGGAGAACTTGCAAAATAGCAGGGTGTTCAAATACTTACTTTCCTCACTGTATATCGAAAGCTTGAAATGAATATTTTTAAATGAACCGATTAAACCGGAATTCTGTTGGAATTCAGTATTATGCTGAGATGACAAATCAGCATCGTCAATAATCAATTATCAATCAATTATTCAAATTCTCAGACAATCTCCTTGCTGTTTTTTCATGACTTTCATAATCATTACTTTTGCCAGTGCGCTGTGGCAAGCTTTATGTGTGCGCTTGAGTGCTGATTAGGCTGTGTATAGGCAATTACTAGGCTCATTATTATGATTTGGCTTATTAATATACCCATGCAATTGGTCTATAAATCGCCAAAATGAACAACATATAGTCGACTAAAATCTTAAAATAAGGGCAGTCCTAGATTAAATCACTTTATTGAAACTATTTGAATGTCAAATTATTTATAAGTAGAACATTTGTAAATCATGTGAAAGTGAAATTTGCTCACTTAGAAAACTTTTGCCAATGCTTTTTTTCATGAATTCGTAGACTAGATGACCAAGCGAATCTCTTCCCACAGTGTGAACACTTGTACCGTTTCCCTCCAGTATGAACTCTCTGGTGTGTTTTTAAATTGCAGGATGTAATGAAGGTCTTCCCACAGTCAGAGCACACATAAGGTCTCACACCAGTATGAATCCTCTCGTGCACTTTTAAAGAGTTCAGTTGAGAAAAACTCTTTCCACAAAAAGAACAAAAGTGAGGCTTCACAGCAGAATGAACTTTGAGGTGTGTTTTTAAGTTTGATGAAGAAACAAATGTTTTCTCACACTGATCACAGCTGAATGGTCTCACTCCAGAGTGAGAGAGGAGATGGTAGTTGAGAGTGCTTTTCAGAGTGAAACTCTTTCCACACTGAGAACATGTGAACGGTTTTTCTCCAGTGTGAATTCTCATGTGATCATTTAGGTATCCTTTACGTCTGAAACTCTTTCCACACTCAGAGCAGGTAAACGTTTTTTCTCCAGTGTGACTAATCATGTGTCTGTTAAGATTTCCTTTCTGAATGAAACTCTTTCCACACTCAGAGCATGTGAATGGTTTTTCTCCAATGTGAATTCTCATGTGTCTGTTAAGATTTCCTTTCTGAATGAAACTCTTTCCACACTCAGAGCAGGTTAAAGATCCTTTGACTCCAGATTTTCCAGCTTGTTTTTGTGTGAAATTCTCTTCAGTCTTTGAAACGACTGCGTCTCCATCCTCAGTTTTGAAATGATGAGGTTTTGGAAACAGATGTTGATTGTCTTCATTTTTATATGTCAGTTTTTCATCTTCATTTGTGAAATAATGGTGTTTGCCTTCATTCACTTCCATCAGGTCTGAAATCAACATATTAAATTAAATTTAAAAGGACAAATGAGAAACAAAGAAAAAAACTTCTGAGTCTACTAGTATCTAGTTTTGGATGTAAAGTTATATGTCAGTTTTCATCTTAATGTTCCTCATCAGTCATTAAAGAGAATGAAGGAAAACACCAACCTATTTGTTCCTCTGTATCTTCATCTTTTATTCTGCAGGGTTCTTCCTTAATCTCCATCTTTACAATAGTATGTCAGTAGTTTCTCCTGGAGTAATTCCTCCTGCTTGCTGCTTCTTCTCCTGTGGGAAGATGGGAATATTCCCAGCATTTAAACTCTCATGAATGGCTGTGGGAGCTTCACTGACTGAAGGAGTGAATTGTGGTCGTTGTTGCTCATTTAGCAGATGATCATCACACTTACAATCACTCTCAATTATTCAGGTGCAAATGTTCACTCAAGTAGTCATTTAAAAACTATTCATGATTTTAACTTTAAGTTTTAACTTCAAATTCCAACTCACCTGGCTGATTTTTGAGATACTACTGTATATATATTGAGTTATAGTTTGTCATAGAATAAAAACCATCATAAGCTTAGCTGATCTTAAAGTCCACAGATGACCATGTTCTCTAAAATCAACTAAGGCCCATGAAGGTTTTGGGAAACTCAGCACTGGTCAGTGTAGATCCATTCCAACCCACATTAAACATACCAGAACAAGTTAATCAAAGTCTTCAAGTTTACTAGAAATTTGGGGCAGATTGTGCTAGCTAAACTCTGCACTTTTCCGTCATGGAGGATCTACAGCTGGTTGATCTGAACGTGTAGTTCAGAATGAAAACATTGCACTAGCATTTTGCACCTTATTTAACATGTTCTCATCATTTTACATCATTTTAGGGGTTCTGGGGAAAGTTTACAATCTAACTTTTCAATTTTTTTTATAAAATAAAAAACCTCTGTGAGGTGCATTACGCCTAATAGTTTGTGTCTGTCTTCACGTTGTGCTTCTGTGGATTTGTATAATTACATTTGAAAAATGAATAAGAACAGAGGATCCCGAATACGATTGTTTTTAGAAATAAGGTCTGTAGTGAACACAAGCTCAAGATATTTTCTCATTTTATTCTATGCTATAAAATACTTCAATAATACCTGCTTGTCAATTTATTAAAGCTTTTACTTGTCTATAAAAAAGCGGTTGTTAAGAAGTGGGACTACAGAGGTTGTCAGTGGATATTAAACATCACACCCAACAGGTAAACTACATTAGATGCGATTAATCTATTTGACAGCACTAATTTACAGCCTAATACAACACAGTAGGGTTGTTTTATGATTAGGCCTATTTATTTTAGTTAATGAGCTGATGGCATCACCTACTGAAAAACATTTAAACAAAAAACATTTTGCAACAATTAACTTGCAAAAGATGAACCAGGACTAGATATTGGGCAAAAAAACAGAACAAATTTATATTGCCACAGTTCACCTAAAAAAAAAATGTAATGCAACAAAACAAGTGTTTGAAGGTCAGTAAAGTTTAATCATATTATTATAAACCATTTTACAGCATTTGTGAAAAGAGTGTCAAAGTGTCACCAGATTCAAACTTCACTACTAATTTTAGCAAATTACCTTCTCAGAATAAATAGGGCTACCCCCAAATAGTCGACTAATCGTTAGTTGACCAGAAGAGGCTTAGGCGACCAAAAATGTTATTAGTCGGTTAGTCGAAGAAAAAAACAACAACTTGTGGCGAAGTCATGAGGTCACGTTACTGGCGGGTACTTGTGGGAATTACATTATGTTGTGTAGGAAATCCAAACGTTTGCCTATCACCCATCAACCTTAAATATGGCTTATCATTTGAAACATGCAAGTAGTAGCAAGCCAGCAACTTTAAATAGCCGCTCGCTCTAACATTAACCTACAGTGCTATGCATAAGTTTAGGCACCCATGCTAAAGTTGACTAAAAAGAGGAATAAAAAATTATATTTTGGAAACGGAACTTAATGCCTTAATTTAAAAAAATTAGGAAAAATCCAACCTTTAAGGACACCAATTTTCTTTGTGAATGAATAATGTATCGTAAATAAATAAATGTTCTTCCTTAAAATACAGGGTGCATAAGTTTGGCAATTTCCCATAGAGGCAGGCAGATTTTTATTTTTAAGTATTTTTTTTAATTATTTTTTTAGGATACTATGCATCCTGATAAAGTTCCCTTGGCCTTTGGAATTAAAATAGCCCCACATCATCACATAGCCTTCACCATACCTAGAGATTGGCATGGTTTTATTTCAGTTAGCCTAATAGCTAGTTTGATTTGCATTGAGAGATGATCTTATGGAAAGTACTCCATGCCAATCTCTAGGTATGGTGAAGGCTATGTGATGATGTGGGGCTATTTTAATTCCAAAGGCCAAGGGAACTTTATCAGGATGCAGAGTATCCTAAAAAAAAAAAAAAAAAAAAATACTTAAAACTAAAAATTTGCCTGCCTCTATGGGAATTTAACATTTTTTTTTTTTTTATTCATTTTTAACATAGGGGTGTCCAAACTTATGCACCCTGTATTTTAAGGAAGAACATTTATTTATTTACGATACATTATTCATTCACAAAGAAAATTGGTGTCCTTAAAGGTTGGATTTTTCCTAATTTTTTTAATTAAGGCATTAAGTTTAATTTCCAAAAGATGATTTTTTATTCCTCTTTTTAGTCAACTTTAGCATGGGTGCCTAAACTTATGCATAGCACTGTAGATAAATGTGCGCTAGTCTATTATTAGGCACCTATCCAAGTGTTTGTGCAGAGCATGGAAGCTGAAGTATGAAGGCACGATCACTTGCATTTAACTTAAAATACTCAGTCGTTTTTGGTCTTACATCAGAAGTAGCCCAAAACATCATTCGAAACTGAAGTTTTATTTGTGTACACTCACAATTGTCACACACAGTTGAAGGAAGAACAAGAAGATGAACAATTGCTAACAGTCAGTCAATCAATACTGTCTGTTTCTTTCACCTTGACCCAAGTAACCTGCAATAATAATAAAAATACATTCAATAACCAAAATGTACAAAAAGAAATGTAATCAGATATTGGATTTGACTCAAAACACAACGCAATTTAGAATTCCTTCCAATAAACCACCTTTTCTTTCAATAGTGAAAGCAGTATGTTCAACAATATGAGTTGGAAATGCTTGAAAGATGAATTGATTCAGTTGAACAAAGTTTGTGAATCAAACGACTCAGTTGATCAGAGCTTGTGAATCAAACGATTCAGTTTAAAGAGTTGTTCAAACTTCTCTCGATCAGTTCAAGTACAAAAAACAAAGTCTCTCCATTTCAGAAGCAAAAACCAATAAAACCCATGAATCAAAGTCCTTTGAGTCCGAAAAACAAAAGAAAATTGGATATATCCTACCAGTTGATGGTTTCAAATTATGGTTCAAAGGGGAAACAGGTCCATGGGCAAATATTCTAAGATTATGTAATGAAACACGCATATAGGTATATGCACTATTCTGCTGAGATACGAATAAGCATTGTCAATAATCAATTATCAATCATTAAAATGCTCAGACAGTCTCCTTGCTGTTTTTTCACAACATTCATAATCATTACTTTTGATTAGGCTATGTATAGGCAATTACAAGGCTCATTATTATGATTTGGCTTCAATAATATACCTATGCGATTAGTCTAATAATAAACGACGAATAGTCGACTAGAAAAATCTTAAAATGAGGGCAGTCCTAGATTAAATCACTTTATTGTAACTATTTGAATGTCAAATTATTTGTAAGTAGAATATTTGTAAATTATGGATGTGAAATTGAATTTTGCTCACTTAGAAAACTTCTGGCAATGCTTTTTTTCATGATTTCGTAGTTTAGATGACCGAGTGTAACTCTTTCCACATGAAGAGCACTTGTAAGGTTTCTCTCCAGAATGAACTACCTTATGCTCTTTCAGGTTTGCTAAATGAGTGAATCTCTTCCCACAGTGTGAGCACTTGTGTGGTCTCGCTCCAGTATGAATTCTCTCATGTCTTCTCTGGGTTCCTAATTGAGAGAAACTCTTTCCACAGTGCGAACACTTGTACGGTTTCTCTCCGGTATGAAATCTCTGGTGTGTTTTTAAGTGGCAGGATGTAATGAAGGTCTTCCCACAGTCAGAGCACACATAAGGTCTCACACCAGTATGAATACTCTCATGCCCTTTTAAATGTTGCTGTCGTGAAAAACTCTTTCCACAAAAAGAACAAAAGTGAGGCTTCACACCAGCATGAGTTGTAATGTGTCTTCTTAAGTCTGATTCAAAAACAAATGTTTTATCACACTGATCACAGCTGAATGATCTCACTCCAGAGTGACGGCGTAGATGATTATCGAGAGAGTTTTTGTAACTGAAACTCTTTCCACACTGAGAGCATGTGAACGTTTTTTCTCCAGTGTGAATTCTCATGTGATCATTTAGGGTTCCTTTATGACTGAAACTCCTTCCACACTCAGAGCAGGTGAACGGTTTTTCTCCACTGTGAATAATCATGTGTCTGTTAAGAGTTACTTTCTGATTGAAACTCTTTCCACACTGAGAGCATGTGAATGGTTTTTCTCCAATGTGAATTCTCATGTGTCTGTTAAGACTTCCTTTCTCAATGAAACTCTTTCCACACTGAGAGCATGTGAATGGTTTTTCTCCAATGTGAATTCTCATGTGTCTGTTAAGACTCCCTTTCTCAATGAAACTCTTTCCACACTCAGAGCAGGTTAAAGATCCTTTGACTCCAGATTTGCCAGCTTGTTTTTGTGTGAAATTCTCTTCAGTCTTTGAAACGACTGCGTCTCCATCTTCATTTTTGAAATGATGAGATTTTGGAAACAGATGTTTGTCTTCATTTTTATATGTCAGTTTTTCATCTTCATTTGTGAAATAATGGTGTTTGCCTTCATTCACTTCCACCAGGTCTGAAATCAACATATTAAATTCAATTTAAAGGGATACTTCACCGATTTTCAAATTAAACTATGGTATTCCCTTAACTAAGACGAGTTGATACATACCTCTCTCGTCTCAGTGCGTGCATTCAATCGCTCTGGCGTGCGGCAACACTTTGATAGCACTTAGCTTAGCCCAGTTCATTCATTAGGATCCAGACAGAGATGAAGCTAGAAGCGACCAAACACCTCCACGTTTTCCCTATTTAAATACAGAGTAGTTACACGACCAAGTATGGTGACACAAAATAAAACGTGGCACTTTTCTAAGCGGGTAAAAAGGATAACTATAATGTATGGCGGAATAGCACTTGGGACTCGGGAGCACTTTGACTCGGCGCAGTAAAAAGTCACGTTGGTTCTAATGACAGAAGAGGATTTTTCAGGCGTGACTTTTTACTGCGCCGAGTCAAAGTGCTCCCGAGTCCCAAGTTTTATTCCGCCATATATTATAGTTTTCTTTTTACACGCTTAGAAAAAAAGCCACGTTTTATTTTGTCACCATACTTGGTCGTGTAACTACTCGTGTAACTGTATTTAAATAGGGAAAACGTGGAGGTGTTTGGTCGCTTCTAGCTTCATCTCTGTCTGGATCCTAATGAATGAACTGGGCTAAGCTAAGTGCTATCAAAGTGTCGCCGCGCGCCAGAGCGATTGAGTGCACGCACTGAGACGAGAGAGGTATGTATCAACTCGTCTTAGTTAAGGGAATAACAGTTTAATATGAAAAATCGGTGAAGTATCCCTTTAAAAAAGGACAAACGAGAAACAAAGAAAAAAAGTTCATTCTTAATTTAGCAAAAATCTAGTTTACTTCTGAGTCTACTAGTATATAGTTTGGATGTAAAGTTATATGTCAGTTTTCATCTTAATGTTCCTCATCAGTCATTAAAGAGAATGAAGGAAAACACCAACCTATTTGTTCCTCTGTATCTTCATCTTTTATTCTGCAGGGTTCTTCCTTAATCTCCATCTTTACAATAGTATGTCCGTAGTTTCTCCTGGAGTAATTCCTCCTGCTTGCTGCTTCTCCTGTGGGAAGATGGGAATATTCCCCAGCATTTAAACTCTCATGAGCGGCTGTGGGAGCTTCACTGACTTAAGGAGTGAATTGTGGTCGTTGTTGCTCATTTAGCAGATGATCATCACACTTACAATCTCTCTCAATTATTCAGGTGCAAATGTTCGCTCAAGTAATAATTTTAAAACTATTCATGATTTAAGTTTTAACTTCAAATTCCAACTCACCTGGCTGATTTTTGAGATACTACTGTATATATTGAGGTATAGTTTGTCATAGAATAAAAACCATCATAAGCTTAGCTGAAATCCACAGATGGCCATGTTCTCTAAAATCAACTAAGGCCCATGAAGGTTTAGGGAAACTCAGCACTGGTCAGTGTAGATCCATTCCAACCCACATTAAATACACCTGGACCAGTTAATCAAAGTCATCAGGATTACTAGAAATTACTAGCTCCATTCAATTTCAGTCTGTCTCTCAAAGTTACGTCAGACCGACGAATAGGAATCTCGCTTAGAGAGACAATCTACTTTGAGTGTAACTAAACAAGCCAATGGACATTGGCATGCAATGATTTGTAGAAGCTGCTCTGCCACGCAGTGCGGGTATATAATGAGCAGCAGGAGCAATTGCATCTTCAGCTTTTCGCTTCTGAGCCAAGCCCCAAGCCGCAACCCGGCCTCCCAGCGGTGGTACAGTAACGTCTCCATTCCCTCCTTCAGGGAACGAGGGTTACATACGTAACAGAGACGTTCCATTTCATTTGGACTCTCGACACCTCTCGCACCTATAGATTGTTTGTTTTGTTATGAAACAGGTACTTAATTTGTTGCATTTTCTTCTTGGTACGGTTCGCTTTCACAACCTTTCAAAGCTTACCAAAATGTGTTCATGCAAGTGACTGTCCTCTTATGGTCAGCGTTTCCTCTACATCACTTATCAAGATGATTGACAAGTTCGCTCCATGAGCTTATTGTGGCTTTATTTGTAACTGTCGAGACACGCAAACACTATATGAATGTAGCCTTCTTTCCTGCTGTTAAATTATATACTACATTCATATTAATACTACAACAAATTCAAATGTGCCCAGACACAAGAAAACACCATTCGAATGTTTTAATGGGACATCGCACATTTTGTATCGTATTAACATTTCGTCCAGACGGATCCGGGAGCCTGAAACCTCTATTTTTTTAAACCGGGTCCAAGTAAATCTGAAAACGACACCCTTGCGTTTTCATGTACAGCCAATCCGTATATTTTGTGAAACGATGATATCACCCTGATATCCTTTATATTTAGCACCCTGCGTGTCGACCCTAGTCAGACACCAGTACCCCACGCAACAACAACTGTGGACTACATGCTTGTGTTCATTCTGCAGAAGCTACTGAGCCTCTTTTATTTCTTTATTTATTATTTACTTGAATGTATTTTTGTTATTTCCTTATTTCTTTATATTCCGATTAAGACATTTTTACCAGGCCATTTATGGTTGTTTATTATTCAATAAAGATCTTGGTTTAAAAAAAGAGCAGAAAATATAAGCTACTGAGCCTATTACTATTGTTAACAAGGTCCAAGTCTTCTCCATTTTTAGTCCATCTCTGTGGCAAAATTACAGTGCCACATACTGGTCTGGCATGCATACTACATCGTTTTGAATCGGTTTCAGTGGTTTCGTGTGTACGCAGTTATTTCTTGAGACAACGTGTTTATGGAAATTACAAGAGAGAAAAAAGATCGGATAGGGAAAACTCTGGCTTCGTGTGGATGTGGCCTTAAGTGTCAGAATGGCTGTATGCGGGGAGGGTGTGAAACATCATGAATAATGCAGTGATTCACATCTGAGGAGACAAAGACCCTCCCCTGGGAATATCAATGGGGAATGTGACAGAGGGAACTATAGAGAATGAATGTGAGGAGACTTCATGATTGAATATATTGTTTGTAGCTTATTTACAAAATCAAGTTTAAGTTAAAACAAGTAATCTGAAAATACATTTTCTTAAAAATGTTGACGTTGTTTAGACGTTAGCCATCGTTCAAAAGTCAAGAGACATTTAGGGAAAAAGCCTGCCTGAAAAATTGGGAAACGCTGATGGCGTTACAGTAATTTCACATATTATACAAAATGCATGTTTATCACAAGGTTGAATCCAGTAATTCATTAGTCAGCTAATTATTGATGCTTTTCTTTTTTTTAACCAAATTTTTGTCAAAATACAAGGCATAGCCTAACCACAGTGTAATTTAAATAACAAGAAACCTTCTTTCATATCTACTAGATAGCAGCTGTAAAACTAAACTAGGCATGTCACTGCTGAATTGCCACAGACACAGAACATATCTACTTTTCCTGAGCAATTTCATCTTCTCTAAGTGATGTTTGTCAGAGTCCATATTATGAGAGGAATCGCCTCTTTGTCGTTCTTCAAATATTACAATAGAAAAACATCTGGTGCAAAAAAAAAACTTCAATATCTTAATGCATCAAACACTTCAACCTCGTGTTGTTTGTGTCATATAAATGATGATTTAATGGACCATCTTGTATGACAAATGTTTTTTTTGTTTGTTTGTTTTTTTTTTTTTTTTTTAATCCTCAATTTTAAGTTTTAGAATACAGAATGGGGCATTAGTGTGGAATTTTTTTTTTCATACTTATCCAGACACTAAAATGAAATTCCACACTTGTCTGTACTGTGAAATCAAACTATTTACATGTAAGTGATGATCTGAACTACAACATTTACTCACTTAGACACCTTCGGGCAATGCTTTTTCTTATGAGTCAGTAGATTAGAGAAGAAGGTGAAACTATTCCCACATGAAGAGCACTGGTGCGGCTTCTCTCCAGTATGAATTCTCTCGTGATCTTTCAGGTTTCCTGACTGAGTGAAACTCTTTCCACAGTGTGAACACTTGAACGGTTTCTCTTCAGTATGAACTCTTTGGTGTCTTTTTAAGTTGCTGGATGTAATAAAGCTCTTCCCACAGTCAAAGCACACATAAGGTCTCACACCCGTATGAACACGCTCATGCACTTTTAAAGAATTCGGATGTGAAAAACTCTTTCCACAAAAAGAACAAAAGTGAGACTTCACAGCATGAACTATAAGGTGTTTTTTTAAGTTTGATTCCACAACAAATGTTTTATCACACTGATCACAGCTGAATGATCTCAATCCAGAGTGAGTAAACAGATGATCATTGAGATATCTTTTGCGATTGAAACTCTTTCCACACTGAGAGCATGTGAACGGTTTTTCTCCAGTGTGAATTCTCATGTGTATATTTAGGTTTCCTTTCTGAATGTAACTCTTTCCACACTCAGAGCAGGTGAAAGATTCTTCTCCAGTTTTTAGAGCTTGTTTTTGTGTGAAACACTTCTCCGTCTGTGAAATGATGTTTCCATCTTCATTTTTGAAATGATGAGGGTTTTGAAACTGATGCTGTTTGTCTTCATTCACTTCCATCGGGTCTAAAATCAACATATTACATTTTCAAAATTCAAATAAAGAAGGAAATATTATGGTGGCCGAGAGAGCTCAACTCAACGCTGCAACTGAAGAAAAAGCATGCAAATAGAAAAAACATCCGCAAATTAAGAAAACATTTTCATCAGTTTTACAACACATGTGTGCTCCAAATACTCACAATACAACAAAATAGAGAAACGCACTGTTGTGAACTTTTGCAGTGCGTTTCTGTATTTGGTTTTTAGCGCGTTTCTCTGTTTTGTTGTGTTGTGAGTATGTGGAGCACACATGTATTGTAAAACTGATGAAGATGTTCTGCATGTTTTCTTCTGTTGCAGCGCGTTGAGTTCTCTCAACCACCATAAAATATGACAACAATATGAAATATACTAGGTAAGTCAAAATCAAGCAAAAATGTTGTCCTTTTTTCAGTTTCATCTTAATGTTCCTCATCAGTCATTAAAGAGAATGAAGGAAAACACCAACCTATTTGTTCCTCTGTATCTTCATCTTTTATTCTGCAGGGTTCTTCCTTAATCTCCATCTTTACAATAGTATGTCAATAGTTTCTCCTGGAGTAATTCCTCCTGCTTGCTTCTTCTCCTATGGGAAGATGGGAATATTCCCCAGCATTTAAACTCTCATGAACGGCTGTGGGAGCTTCACTGACTGAAGGAGTGAATTGTGGTCGTTGTTGCCCATTTAGCAGATGATCATCACACTTACAATACCTCTAGGTTATTCAGGTGCAAATGTTCGCTCAAGTAGTCATTTAAAACCTATTCATGATTTAAGTTTTAACTTCGACTTCCAACTCACCTGGCTGATATTGGAATTGCTCTATCTTGAGTTATAGTTTGTCATAAATTAAAATCGATCGGATTTTATTGGGGCCCAAATTCGGTGGTGCACATAATGGACACAAACGGATGACACAGTTTTCAAAGTACACAGTCAAACTAGTTACTCCACTCCTTTACGGCGAAACTCTCCGACTGGCACAGAGAAGTTTGTGTGAAGGTTACATGAAGATTTTGTCCTCGTCTCCTCGACAGGAACAGGAAAACAGTGCAATGCTGAAATAAGTGATGCGTCACACACCAGAAAATGGCCGACAAATCAGAGGCATGAAAGCTGGCGTTCTCTCTCCTTTAACAAGTTGAAATGACTATTTTCGGCATAGAACCGCCTGAAAATACTCAGATGCTGTTTGACTCTTCTTGGTCCTTGAATCCCGAGAAATAATAGAGAAACTCTATAGTCCTTTCCGGCAAAACATTAAATGACGGCTGCTACGATGATCAGAGCAGACTTAACGCATTTAGTCTTTAAACACACAGAAAAACATTCCTGTTGTCACAACATATATATTAATATATCTGATATATATTTTGAGTATTACACACAGTCTTATTCACAGAGAGAAATTTGATCCTACCCTGAACTGCATCTAATATCCATTCATCCATCAGTCTGTCATAATATTTTGTCTGAAAACTGTGATGAAACAAAGAACATAAAAGAAAGATTCTTCTGAAACAGGATCACTGCGGTATGCCATACTGGTATCAAACCAGTATGCCAGTTTGCGTGTGTGTGGTAATGTCAGATGGATGAATGGATATTAGATGCAGTTCAGGGTAGGATCAAATTCTTCTCTGTGAAAAATAAAAGAACACCGCCTATGAGGTATCCGCCTATCAGAAAAATCACTCTTAGTCACTCAGGCTAGCTACCACCAGAGCTTGAAATTCATTTCACACAAAATGTCCTGTTAGCTCGCGAACTCAGTGAATTACTCCTCGTTTGTATTTCTTTCGAAATGGTGAATTATTGCATGGCCCGCCAGTCCGCCCCAGCTCGAGCCAGTCCGGGCTCCTCGTCCACGACAGTCCGCAGCAGCCGCCTCCTCTTCCTCCATCAGCCTCAGCTGTTCTTCGCTGTATTGCGGCTCGTAAAAGTAGTCACGAACATCTGATTCGAGCATCAGACTTTTGAAATCCTCTTCTTCCATATCATATTGAGTACCTTCCACCATTGTCGTAACTTCACATCAGGCTCGACAGCGCCTGTTAGCTTAGCTTCCAAACAAGATGGCGGATATTGCTTTTTTAGTTTCTGCAAGTGAAGTCCCACCCACTGATCTGTAATAGGTCTGTAGCGTGAGTGGGTCCCACCCCCTGGAAAAATGAGGAATGAGTGTTTGTAACCTCAACCCCTCTACAAAGATATGGGACTTCCTGCTTAGAATGCACAAAATGACGATTTTTACATCATTATAAGCAGGAACCGCAACACTGAAATCCATATTTCTCCCTTCTCCGGGGAAAATGAGAGAAGAATGCACGACCATTCAAAAATATGACTGGGTTTCTAATGATACAAAGCTTAATGCAAATGGCTGAAGTGTCCCTTTAATATTTCCAAAATTATTCATAAATAATGCTTTTTTTTACTCAAAATTAGATGCCTACTCTCAGATAAATGAGGCCTACAATTAATCAGATGCAAATATAAATATAAAACCAGCCCTAATTGAAAGATAACAAGTTGACAAAAAGATTGAATCCAATATTGGGTGATAATATAGTATATTGAGAGATTTATAAGCTATATTTTGTAGGCCTGTCAATTTTGACCGTGAACACCACAAGTGTAACAAGGTGACAAACCCAAGGTGAAGTCCATACACAGCCTGAGGTAGGGAAGCGTCCCACCGCCCCATAAGCAGCAAATTGGGGGTAATAGGGTCAGGATCTGCTACATCAGATGATATTCCTCTGAGACGGTGTGATCTTTCAGAACAACTTGGAGGGCAGCCTTGACTGATTTAATTTCCCTTTCCCATACACCTCCGAAGTGAGGTGCGTGAGTTGGGTTGAATTGGAAGGACATTTTTTGTTTGGCTAGTTGCTCTTGGAGTGATGGTTCCATTTTGGCAAAGGCTTGAGAAAGCTCACGCTCTCCCCCCTTGAAGTTGGTGCCTCTGTCGCAGATGATCTCAAAGGGCTTTCCTCTCCTTGCTATGAAGTGTCTGAGGGCTAGTAAAAATTAATCTGCATCCATGCTGCATAAGTCGAGATGTATGCATCTTGTAGTGAGACACTTAAATATCATGCCCCATCTCTTTTCTTGCCGTCTGCCAATTTTGACTACATAGGGACCAAAACAAATCAACTCCCGTGGACCAGAATGGAGGTTGGTTAATTCTCAGACGGGAAGCAGGCAGGTCTACCATTTTAGGTACAATGGGCTTGCCACGCCATTTCCTACACTCAGCACATTGTCTCTGGTAATTTTTTCTCTTTGTCTGAGAACCCAATAGGTTCGTCTTATGCCCGTTTCACACATACTCCATTTGCAGTGCGTATGCGGTGCGTATTTTTTTCCGCACCCATGTTAACAGGTTAGAGCTTTCACACTGCACACGGTTTCAGTCCGGCGATCCATTCCAGTTGCGGTGCGCGTACAGCAGTGCAGAGATCGTTTCCTCACGGGTCTCTTTTCGCTGTTCTGCAAATGCTGAATTAAAGTGACAGCGCATGTTTCGTGGTCAAAATGAACACAGATTGACCTGAAAATGTAGTAATTTCACCATAAATGCGTTTAATTAAAATGTAGTAATCTCACCATAAATGTATTTAATTTAAAAAAAAAAAAATTCCAGTCATCTTTTTTACTTTAAGACCTGGGTAAAGCAAGGAAAACTACAATTTACCTCAACAAGGCTACATAATGAACAACACTTGTCTCATTCGTGGAGGTGGAAAAACAAGTTCTTTGTGACATGCAAGATTTATTGTATTAAAGTTTTAATGCAAAAGAAAAGGAATGAGAGTCGGCTGTTTTTGTAAATTTTAAGTTTTAATATAAAATGTTTGCGATTTTAATACAAGTACATGGTTAAATATTTGACCACTTGCTTGATCGACTTAATATATGATTATTTAGAAGTAATGCATTGAATAATACGTTGTTTAAATTGTGCTTAAACGTGAATACGTTTATTAAAGAGTGTATATGTGTACAAAGAGAATCGCAATGCTGACAAATATATATATTTTTTTTGTTACTGATAACTTCTGGATTTGAAATACAAATAGTGAGTATGTGCTTGTGGTACAGCCGCGGATCAGTTACGCACACTGAAACGCAGCATATGTGAAAGCACTATAGCGCGTGCTGCTCCTGTGCCGCATAAGCACTGCAACACGCACCGCATACGGACTGCACACGGAGTATGTGTGAAACGGGCGTTAGCTCTGCGAAGACTCTTTCTGGACCTGCATACATTAGGCGGTTATCAAAGTCTTGGATTAACAGTTTAGTTATGGGGTGTTCTGGTGCCAACACAATAGGGTGAAGTGCATCCTCTGGCAGTGTTGCAGCTTTGCGTAATCTACCACCCACTCTAATCAGATTAAGGTGAGAATCCAAAGTTGGAGCAAGGGAGTGAAATCAACTGTTTGAATGCACAGATTTATTGGCTTTAAGGGCATACACTTCCTTAGGAAAACTTTCAGTCTGTGCATGTCTAAGTACAGCAGTTTCAGTCTCTATACGTTCTGTGGCAGACATAGGGGGTGCTGCCGCCCCAGAGACTGAAATGTGGTCATGATGAGGTCGTCCCATGATTCAGAGTTTCTACATCAGGTAAAGAGGCATGACTGATTGTAACATTACCACAGAATGTAGATTTACGGAGTTCTTCTGAATCTTCTACTGGCACTGATGGGTGGATTGGATTGGTAGATGTGCAATCACATTGGGAACATTGCTAGCCCACTGCCTTATGTCAAAACCACCAGCTGCTAATAATGCTCTCATTTTGTCAATGAGTTTCTTAGCCTGATGCTGAGACTGAAGAGATTGTAAGCAATTGTCCACATAGAAATACTGCTGGACAGACTCAACTACATCTTCATTGTCCTCACTGTTGTCTCTGACATGTCTCTGGAGGGCATAAGTAGCGCAGCATGGACTGCAGGTGGTCCCAAATGGTAACACTCGCCATTCATAGATGTCTGGGTTGCGATCTCTTTCCATGTCTCTCCAGAGAAAGCGGAGCAGTGGCTGGTCTTCAGGTAACAGTCTGATCTGGTGAAACATGGCTCGTATGTCTCCACTTATCGCAACGGCATACTCTCTGAACCTGAGCAGGACTCCCAGCAGTGGTGGACCAAGAGTGGGACCAGGGAATAGATTATCATTTAGGCTGATTTGATTGTAGGTGAAAGAACAATAGAAGACTACCCGGGCTTTGTCATTGTGGAGCACAATGTGGTGAGGAATGTACCATGAATCACCGGAATTGTCAGCTTCTGGGTTGGTTATTCGAACTGCATAACCTGCCTCCTCAAGCTTGTGTGTCTCTTTGTCATGTACATTTGCCAGGTCAGGATTATTAACAAGGCGACGTTCTGTAGCTCTTAAAAGAGCTATGACAGCGTTTGGTGGTGCTTGGAGTTTAGCCGCGTCTTGCTTATGAAGTAATGGGGTAGTATAATGGGTTGCACCATCAACTGTAATGCACCGTTTTCTCCTCCAACATTGCAAATGCAGCTTTATATTGCCTGAAGCGGACTACTTCTTTCTCATTCCTTAGTGGCAGTAGGTCAAGCTGCCACAACCGCTCAACATGTTGACGTAACTCTTGCGTAGGAAGAGGGAATGTGGTGTGGAGGCATGAGCTTACATTTGAGGGTTGCTGGAGAAAGGTTGTTGGCCCTTGAACTGTCCAGCCAAGAAGAGTGTGTACTGCTACAGGACTTCCAAGCGGTCCCATATGGATTGGGCAGTTTGGTGTGATCAGCTGTGGATAATCTGATCCTATGAGTAGCAAAGGCTGCACTTTAGTGAAACATTTCAACGGGATGTCCCTTAAGTGACCATACCTTCTTTTCAGTGAGTTCATGGGACACGACTGTTTAGCCAGGTTGAGCTCTTCAGCTGTAAATACCCTTTGGATTTGAGGTTTCACATTTGGGTGTGATATCGCAGATACCTCAAAGGAGACTGCATTTGCTCTTAGCTGAACAATGTCTTGTCTTATTGTTCTGAGAGTCAAAGTTACTTATGACCCTCTCAAGCCTAGATGTTTGACTGCTGTTAGCAGAATAATTGTTCTTTCCGAACCATCATCTAACACAGCATGTGTGTCCATGAACCTTTTACCACTGCAAAGTCTTACTGGGACAACTTTCAACATCACTCTGCCTGAATGACTGGCCTGATCCAAGTAAACTTGAGAAGTGGCTGTGCTCACTGTGAGTATGCTTTGGTTTTCCGCAGCAACTGCAACTTCATGCAGAACAGACAGGTGGAGTCCTCCGCAGGTAGAGCAAGTTTTCTTGAGCGTGCAGCTGTCCTGTTTGTGACCTCGTCCACACCTCCAGCATTTATTTTGTTTTCTTAAATCCAGCTTCCTCTTTGTGAGTGGTTCAACTTACAAAAGGCTGCACAAGCATTGAGATAATGCTCATGGTTGTTGCAGTAGGGACAAAAGGGATTAAAGCGATCCCGCTTTTTAGCTGTAGCTGCCATTTTAGTGTCTGTGGGGGAGCTGGAGGACAAATTGATTACTTTAGGTTGTTCACTGCCTGTGAGAATTGTGGCTGCGTTGGCTTTGGGATATGAAAGAGGTTTCTGCTCTCGCCGAATGGGCTCTCTATGCACTGGCCCTGTTACACACCTAGATATTTGAATGGCTTGAGCCTTCCTTTCCAGCCACTCAGCAAATTCTGGCAGTGTGCAAGTCCTGGAACTGCCGCTCACAATGATGTGCTTGTTGAGACAGTACTCTATGAATGAGTCTCTATAATTGACAGGCAGTTTGGTCAGTAAAGTGTCAACGTGGGAGCCACACTGCAGTTTGTATCTGGAGGGTCCATCCATTGTGTTCAACATGCCCACCAGTGTGTTAACAGCTGCCAAAAAGTCTTCAAATCCCTGCACATCACCTGGTCGAATAGCTAGTTCATTGAGGATAGCTCTCAGCTCGCTCTGAATTAACTGTCTTGGTTGACAGTATCTCTGTTTAAGAGCTTGCATGGCACTGGTGTAGGGAAATGGGCTGTTGACATATCTCTTAGCTACCTGGTAAGCAGCGGGCAGATGTAGATGATCCAAAAGATATTTATAGTCCTCTGTTAGATGTCTGTGTGGGCCAAGGATTCTATCCAATCCTTTCTTGAGCATAAGAAAATCACTCTCTTTCCCTGAGGAGAAGACTGCCAGTTTTGGTTTGGGTATGCCATAGGAGGATGCAATGGCCAACATTTCCATCAGTCCAGGTGCCACAGGATTGACAGGATAATAATACTGTGGTTGTGGTACAGGACAAAGAGGTGGAGGCAGAGGCAGTGATTGAGGACGTTGAGGATGCATCGCTGGTTGCGCTGGAACAGGCTGGAGCTGGCACTATATGTTGGTATTGTGGCTGCAGTGAGGCTGGCGCAGATGGTACAGCAACTGGCTGACGTTGGGGTTGCACATAAGAATGCGCAGGCTGTACAGCAGCTGATTGATGCGGTGGCTGTATCTGAGGATAGGCCGGCTGAATAGGCTGAGCAGCTGTAGGATAAGTCTGATCGTCGGAGTTCAGCAAATGGTCTCTGAGGCTGAGGCCCTGGCAGGGAAGATACACAAGCTATATTAGGTGCATGTATGCTTGGTTGCGACTGCAGCTGCATGGAGGGCTCGTGGTAAATCGTTTCCTCATACTGTGGGGACGATGCTACAGTCACAGAGGGTTCTAATCCAGTGTTATTGACTTCAATGTGAGGAAGACTCTCGTAGTGTCCGTAAGCAGGAGATCTAGATGCAAAAGATGCCTGTCTTGCACTGTCCATTCTGATTTGAAGCTCACTGCTTAAATCTTTCCACTGGGCCTCTAAAGGCGGACATACACTGTGCGAGGTCTGTGCGATTTCAGCAAGGAACCTACTCACACTGAACGAGTATATCGCATGCGATGTAAAGCCAAAGCTCAGGATTTATGTGCTCACACTGTACGGTCCGAATGTCGAGCTGCGACTTGACTGCTCACACTATACGTGTGAAATATGCGCAAATCAGCGCGATAAATCCTCGTGCCGGGTTGCGCCTATGGACGATATCAGCCTATCCAGAGATATTGTCAAAACAAGCATCAGCTATCAATATCAAGAAGATTTAGCATTTCCAATTTATATATTAAATTATTAGTAGACTAATATTATTGTATTATTATTATTATTATTATTATTATTATTATTATTATTAGGGAAGGCCTAGGCTACTTTTATTATTAAAGTGATAGGCTATTATAATTAAATTGCCACGCAACAATTTCATAGCGCATCACCGCATAACCAACGCGCTGTGAGGATAATAAAATATTACATAGAAGCTTACTTCTCCTCATCGAAAATTGTCTAAAACATTTAGGTCGATTACAATGAATTATATACATATAATTAATTATTAACAGTCTATGTCCGACCACTGCAATAATTCATCAATGAAAATTAAAAACAGCTTTATTTCAAAAACATTTTTTAACAATAAAAGAGGCAAAGTGTACATCGCAGGTGGCTTGGAAGAAGTGGGTAATGGTTAATCCATTTTGCAACACAAACTGGAGGTAAGCAACAGTTATTTGTAGCTTTGAACTACAGAACTTAAATAGGCCTATCTCCCTTTTCTTTCTTTTTTTTTGTTTTTATTGCTGCAGATGAAACTGTTTTCGCGCAGGCGCAGTGAGGGAAAAAACACTGCGTTTAGGGCAATCGGTTCGTAGCTCTGCTTCAACTGTGCGATATAGTCACGAGGAGCGACCAAAATTTCTAACATGCCAGAAATTCATCCGACCATCCGATTGCCAGTCGTGAGAGGTTAATCGCCTCTCGTTTCCCCCTGTACACTGTATGAACACTGCACGACAAACGACGCACGACAAAGCTGAAAATCGGCCCGACCCGAAAAAGAGTCGCACGAGTCAGAATTCGGCTCAAAATCGGACGAAAATCGCACAGTGTATGCCCGCCTTAAGTGATGCAGCTTTCCTGACTTGTAATCAGACCTTGATTATCTGGTTCAGGTGTGTTCAATTGGGGTTGGAGCTAAACTCTGCAGGACAGTGGCCCTCCAGGACTGAGTTTGGACACCCCTGCTCTAGATGTAGCCATAGCGCAGCTGATGTCCCGATCCGGCTCGAAAGACCAATTTGTGGGATATTCTGTGCGCAGTGGGATGGTTGGAACTCAACTGGCCTAATTCTTCAGTTAGAAAGAACTGCAGCTACTCCATAGTGAACTTCGGCCATAAAAGTCGAAGACAGGTTTGCGTGGATATTACACATAAAAGTGGTTTATAGTTATGAACGCACAGCAATACCACACAAGGAAAAAGACAAAGAAAATAAACAATGCCAGGAAACTCTGTATAACGTTGGTACTGGTTGGTACTATAAGTCACATAGTCTACTTACTATATATTCAAACACATACATATATAAACTAAATGTATTATACATTACTACGTCTTTACAGTGTTTTCCACTTGTTTATTGCACAGTATGTGGTATGAAGGTTTTAGCTGCGATCAGAGATGTAGTGGAGGCTAAACGCACGTAAACGCCGTTTACGCACCTCCCAAATTTCGGAAATAGCGTTTACCCACCTCCAAAGTGCGTTTATCCACCTCTAAATTTCACGTTATTTGAGCGGATTTTGCTTTTCCAGTGCGTGATCGTCGATCGGTACATGATTCGAGCATTTGGGCCGTTAACAACAGAGCAGAACGCGCAACAAACACAGAGCGGAACATTGAGCAGAGAGCGCAGCGCGCCGACATACACACACACACGGAACAAAGAGAACGGCGCACACACGGAGTGGAAAAGACACGCTCGTCAAATTACTAAACAAGCTGCGCGAGAATGAAACCTGATCGCCGAACACGGAGGGGCGGGACGGCATATTTTCGGCCTTTTCAATAGCAGCCGCAACAGGAACGTTTTTATTTTTATTTATTTTTATTCATTACAGGCACCTGGTTTAATGTAGGGACTAGGGAGCATGTCGAAACCCAACTGTACAAGAGATTCAGAGGGAATCAAGCCTGCACCAGGTTAAAGACTTTTCCCTCTACAGGGAAACACTGATCCACATTTTTCTGACATATTATAGACCAAACAACTAATCGATTAATCAAGAAAATATTCAACAGATTAATCGACAATGAAAATAATCCCAAATCCCTAATCATTATGTACAAGTGCATTGTATTTGAAGCCCTGGATATAAGCCTCCCTTCTCTATCTCTCTTAAATATTTCTGTTCTCTCTGTTTTGTCATTTAGTAAACTTGATAGATTTCAACCATATTATTCCTTCTTGAGTCTCTTTAACAAGAACTTAGATTAATGTATGAATTGAATAGTGATTGTGTGACCTATGATGAGGGAACAACCAGTGATACCCTTGGTAGTACCATCAAATGATAGCCTATAGCGATGTCATCAGGATACACATACACCGGTAGGGAGTGGCCCACCTTACCGGGTGACCACGTCGTGGTCCACCAGAATTTATAGTTTACCCACCTCTTTTTTTACCACTACACCTCTGGCCGCGATGCTAAATAATATAATGAACTTTATGCCACAAATGGAAATCATTGACTTATTTTTTTAATCATTCAATTCAATGTATTGTGTACAACTGTCTTCAAATTGCTGATAACTAATTTAGCTGATTCCTGCTTTCGACATTGACATTTGTTATGAATAACACAAGTGGTTATTATAGTTTGGTCTATTTTGGTATATTTACAGGTGCCCTCATTCTCTCAAATACCCTTTTAAAGCCCTTTACTGGCCAATAAATATTATGCATAAGTAGGGTTGGGAATCGTAAGACATTTTCCGGTTCCCATTCAATACAAATTATTAAAACAACTAATAAAAAATAAAAAAAATAGTAAGGGGAAAATGCACAATCCTTTTTGTGTTTATTTCTTATACTTGTCAAATGAGTTTAACAGACTGGTAATGTAAACAAATTCAACATATTATTTAGCAATTTTTGCAAAAATATTTACTTTTTCTGAAGGAAAATAAATATTTCTGCATTCTCTAGGATAATTTGGGACCTCTACTATAGCTTATTGTATCTCCAGCAGTGGAGAATACCCTCTCAGAAGGGATAGAATATCCCTTGTAAGAATAAGAATAAGAATATCCAGATCCAGACAGGTGAAACATAATATTTCGATTTGAATGATTGATTCATAAAGACTTCACTTCATTACGGGATGAATCAGCGCTCTAGCAGTTAAATAAACAACTGCATGCATCTTGCGGAAGAACATTGTAACCGGAGCTACTTTGTTTATTTCTATGACGCGCGTGAGTCACTCAGGCACTGTGCTACTCCGCAGCGGTGCCGGGGTAAAGTAGTCCGATAAACGCTTATTACAGGCTTACCGTAGTGATTCAGGATAAGACAAAAATACGGTTTGAAAAAAGGCATTCATGATGTACTCGCTCATTATATACATTTAGTCAATTCTGAAGCGAATTTTCGTTATTTGAAGCGACTTTCAAAAGGTGATTTACTCTGTTTTGGTTGCTACCGTAGACATCAGTGTTTATTCTCGAACTATAAACTTTTATTTCAGTACTTCTGTGATCATTCGAATATTTGTAACACCGAAATACCGATACTGTGTTGTTGAAAAGATTGTGAAAGTAAAGCTGTTTCATAACTGCTCTCTCAGCGACAGCGCAAACAGATTTGAATGTTCCAGTGTGAAGTTTTTGTCATTTAGGAATAAGATCGCGTGGGTGTTTGAATCGAGATCGTCTCTCTCTCTCTCTCTCTCTCTCTCTCTCAAAACGTATATGAGTAGTGCGAGTGCTTTCATTACTATTTTAATATTCATGAGGTGAGTGTGAGACGTCGCTATTAAAGGATAAGCTCCCAGCACTTCGCCTACACATCGGCCCAGAACCGTTTTTGGAACCGAAACTTAGGAATTTCGCACGGTTCCGGTATTTTTCAAAAAACACTACTGGTTCTGGATAAGAACTGGTTCTGGATAAGAACCGGTTTTTGGTTCCCAACCCTATACATAAGGAATACTGTTTCCCGGTCAAAGCCTCTACTTCTTAGCCTGGCAACTTGTGGCAAGCCAGACTTACATCAAGATGTTAGGTCTGGCATTGGCACAGCTCAATCCGAGGGGTGGGATAAACTGTTGTCTTTCAAATTCCCTCTGCACGCAATAGGATAGCGCTACAACCAACCAACCAGAGCGTTTTCCCACCAGTGGAGCTAGTTGATAGATTAAACTTTTGCCGTATCTGGTTGGCAAAACTACGAACACATCTTCCTTTTGTAAGAATGACTTAAGTGCCGGTCTTTGTTCTTTTCTCAAAGAAAAGTTTAATTCCAAGTCCTCCAGAGTCGCGGCCAAAGCCAAATCTAAAGACCACTGTTCGCCAGCAGCAGCCGCCATTCTTTGTTTTCGAGTAGCAGGGAATTCACGCAGAACCGTCACAACTCTGCCGTCATTATGTTAAGCCCGCCCACCGACTCTATACACAATTTGATTGGCCTGACTAGAGTTTGGTTGTTCCAGCTCGAAAGTCAACAGAGAGTTGCTAGACTACCCTGGCTGTAAAATAAATGTTGCTGCCACTAGGGTGCATCTACTTCTACTTCCTCTATTTTGTTTCTAGTGAAAATACTCAACAACCATTTATGAGCACTGTTGATTTAAGTCACACATTTAAGCTTTTCAAAAGCCATAATGTACATTACAGTCTCCTGTCTCAAGGCATCCCAGACTTCAATATTTTACGATTCAAAATAGCTGAATAACTAACAATCTGAGATTTCGGTATAGAGATAAAAGTTAGGATAATAATTTTCAGGAATATTACAGCACAATGAATGTATATTAGCACTGTTTGTTTGTTTTTGGCATCTTACAGAGCTTTTGGATGTGGAAACAGTGACGTCAGACTTAACAAGCTTAACAAAACTTAAGTTAAGTGAAGATGCACATTTTTAATAAGGTTAATGTCAATTATTTTTTCATTTTTTTTACATCGATTTATTACATTGAACATGTGTTTTCATGCTTTTTATTGAGATGTCTTTTCTTGTATAGCCTATTGTATATACATGGTTGATTATTCGTGTTCCTTATGTAGTATACTTTTTTTGTGTGTATTCTATTCATTGATATTAATCTATTACTAACTTTTTTTTCAAGTGCATGTGTATGTATTAAAATGGATCTAAAATATGTAATAAACAATTTTTATTTTGTATTTGGTACAGTTTGTTTATTATAATAGAAGTTAATGGTAACCTAAAGCCGCGTTTCCACCGCAGGAACTTTCCCCAGGAACTAGGAACTTTGGGCTGGTACTCGATGTGTTTACACCGCAGGAACCAGGGTCTAAAATGAAGTTCCGGGTAAATATTTCCCCCTCCGATAGTCCCTGCTCACGAGGTAGTACTTTTTCAAAGTTCAGGAACTTTCAGGGGTGGGACTTGTGCGCTGCACAAGCTGATTGGTTGTGTTCACGCCGCATTTTGGTTGGATGACTCCACGCAGCATTTTCTTTATTTTTAACCTCCCTTTTAAAAAGTGGCTTCATGCAGTAAAGTTGTCTGTCTGCAAATATGGAATTTAATTAAAAAAAACTGGGGGACTGGCGACGAGTTTCAGGCTTTATTATTTGGGTATTTGTGGAAGAGGAAACTTTCTGCGCGTTCGTCACAGCCATCTCACGGCCAATGTCCGCAATAGCTGATAACATACAATTTTATATCTAACGTTAGCATTAAGAGCTCTGAACACGCTTTATCAGTGCTCGTCTCTTTTCTGCCACAGCTTTTAATATTAAGTCATTATGTGTACACATTGTCATCTATTGCAAGGCAAACCATGTTACAAATTTACTATAACAGGATTGAAATAGCGCATTGAGGTGTAACAAACAACTATTTACAAGACTGTCACTATTTATGATTGATAGACGGGGTTCAGGCTTTTTTTAAAGAGTATTTACGCAAAAGGAAATTTTTGCGCGTTATTCCCAGTCATCTCACAACGTACCTTGTCTTAATTTTATACGCATACAAGCTTTCTGAACACGCTTTAGTATCAGTGCTCGTCTATTTTGTTATGTTAATTACCTCGTTAGTAAACCAATAACTGCAACACAGTTTGAATCTCCTCCAAACTTATAAATGTGGCGCTCAAAACTGATTACTGTCCGTCGCAGACTGGGAGGAGCAGTTGCGCGCAGTTTACCTTCCCGGTACTTTAGACCGCGGTGTAAACGCAGAAAGCAACCGGTCTGGGGCAAGAAAGGTTCCTGGGAAAAAAGTTCCTGGGACAAATTGTTCCGGGTAATTTCGGTGGAAAAGCGGCTATAGTAACAACGTGAAATAAAAACACAATCCACTATATTAAAAACAATCCACACAGTGCCTAATATAACAGTTCCTCGGGAAACCTGTGGTTCCTCAGAGAACCGCGCCTTTTTAAAGGGTGCCTAGAGGATCTACAGATGGTTCCGCCAGTGTGGCAAAGTGAAGAACCCCAAAAGGTTCCTCCAGGCACCTTTTATTTTTACAGTGTAGATAAAAGAGTAGGGTGGTCAATGGTTGCAAAAGCTGCCAAAAGATCTAAGAGAACAAGAAGTATTTCCGGAATCAGTAGAGAGATAAATATCGTTTAGCACTCTAAGGAGGGCAGACTCAGTGCTGTGAGCAGACCTAAAACCAGATTGAAAAACCTCATATACACAATTATTTGACAAAAATTGTTGGAGCTGATCTAGCACAATTTTCTCCAATAGCTTAGAAATGAAAGGTAAGACAGAGATAGGCCAAAAAATGTTTACAACAGAAGGATCTAGTGAAGGCTTCTTGAGCAGAGGAGTGACCTTTAGTACCTTATACTTCCTATTTGAGCCAATGCAGATGAATGAGCAAAGTTATTTCAGGGAAGGAACGCCCTTATTGTGGTTGGAGTGAGAGCGTTCTATGATGATTGGTCAGCGCAAATGGCTGTGATCTGATTGGCTTAATCTACTTACGGTGGGTGGAGTCCATTTATTTGTGGATTAGTGTGCAGGTCTTGATGCTAGAAATGTTTCAAAATCCACAAATGCGTGTAGGGATCTACAAATTAACAGGAAGCGACTCACGAATGAATGCCAGGCAGAGTTGTGTTTGTAACATATACACATTTGTAAATATTTTATTTATTTGCAAATCTAATTTTATTTATTTTTGAATTTGATTCATTTTTGTTAAAATCTTTACATTTATTTGTGAATCTTTATTTATTTGGAATAATGTAACAATGCTATCCCTATAACAATCGCTCTCAATTATTCAGCTTTAAGTGTTTTGCTCAAACTGTTTAGAAACTATTCAACTCTTCCAGCTGCAAGGTAGGGCTGAACGATCAATTGCATTTGCGATAATATCGCAATATGATGAAACACGATTTTTTAACCGCAAAAGTTAAAATTAAAATTCTTAACATGATTAATAATTAATAATTTTTGTAATAATTATTTAAAAAAATTAAATTAAATAACATGTAATTAAATAAAGATTTTAAGTGTTATTAATAAGATTAATTAAGTAGATCATGAGGTGCCTAAAGATTCCCATCCCTACTATACAATGATTTATTGCTTGTCTTTGTCGAATAATTCAGAAGATAAAGAACTTAAAAAGTAATCGCATATTAAATCGCAATATTGGTAAAAAAATAATAAATAAATAAATAAAATCGCAATTCGATTATTTTCCAAAATCGTTCAGCCCTACTGCAAGGCTCACATATGCTCCTGAAATTTAATCTGTGCGACCTAAAAATATATTTGGGAGCATTTGTGTGAGTGCAAATAATGGTTGTGGTGCGACCTGTTTTCATTCCTCTACAAAACGTTTGTAAATGTGGAAAGGAGCAGGCTTCACTCAATGTATATATACTTGTAAACTTTAAGAGTGCTGGCCTAGATAATTAGATAAAGTGGGAGAGAGGCCGCACTATGCATATATATACTTTATTTTGCACAGACGCGTTTAGGCACGTGCCGAAAATAAAGTATATATATGCATAGTGCGGCCTCTCTCCCACTTTATCTACAAAACGTTTGCAAATTACTGCACAGTGTGTACCTTATGTGCGCTGATACACGATGGCCGGACCATCATTCTATCCAACGTTACACAACCAATCAAATTCATCCTTATGTGCTTAACTTTAAAGCAGATTTTAGATTGGTTAATATTAGCTGTCAATCACTCCCACTCTCTTTCACTTTCACTTAGAATATTGTCTTTGAACTTCCGTTTTTGGAGTCACTCTGTATATTTCTATGGCATCGCTGTCCAGGAGTAATTAGCAGGAGAAGTGGATTTACTTTATGTAAAGTTAATTAAAGTTATCATGAGGATTGTAATGTTTAAAGCAGATGTCTTAAATGTCAGTAGACCGGAAATATTTTAAAACGAGCCGTTCATTCATAAATACGCAAGATCGCTGTGAAAATACAGACCGGAAGACAGAAGACAACGAGCGCAGTGCTGAAAAGGGGCGGGGCTACATAAGGTCTATAAGGTAGAAATATTTATACGCCATGCAAAAGACTATGCACACTAACCATTACCATAGTAAACATGGTAAATATGAACACTTGAAGAAATCAGACAAATTATAGAGGCTAACACAATCATCTTTTTATTTGATCTGTCAGTAGCCTTACATTACTCTTTATATCGGACTATCATAAAATAAAACAATGTTTTTGCGGGAGCTTCCTCTGTTTCTCTGACTGAAAATATAACTGTACTGGGAGAGAGTGCTAAAGCTCTATATCGCCAAGGCCAATATATCGGCCGATATTTGGCACTTTTAAAATATCGGCATCGGCCGATCAGTTTTTCTGATTGGTCGATGTGTTGGAAGCATGACTTTTATTTTGACGGCGGCGCTGAGAACACCAGCGCCTGAGAAGAGAACAGCAGCGCCTGATCACACAGCGCTCACTCACATTCTCCGTCTTCATTAGTTTATGATCTCTGTCAGTCATATCTAATACTTTGTTAGACAAAACTGGTAACATAATTTAAACAAATCTCTGAATTTCACAAACCTTGCAGATTTAATGGAATCCAGCTGTGATATCTTGTGAAGTGTGCATTTGTAGCCTGCATAAACGTGTGACTGCGAGTGACGGTCGGTCCGTGCGAAGTGAGTGAATGCAAACAGATCAGCTTCAGGAGTCGCAATCGAAAAACTTTAAATCCTTCATTTTAAAATATGCTATGCTATCCATTTGCCCACTGTGTCATATTCATATCGTTTTCACTGTGTGCTGTATGTTATATTAGCGTTACCTTGTCTTTATTTGAAAAAATATGATTACCAGTGCACACAATATTATCAGATTACTGAGTGCAATGTTACAGTGTTTACTTCCTTTTTATTCATATATTTTTAAACAATTACTTTACTTGTGAAAAATACTGTAATAGGATTGCAGATTCTAAATTATAAGCATGTTTATTTTAAAGATTTTTTTCTAATTTATTTAAAATTTATAAAATATTAATTAAAATAAATATAAAGTATATAATAAATACTTTGCTTGTTAATGGATGAATCAGCATTTTTTCATCTATCTCTTGAATGAATAATTCAATAATACATTTGTTTAAGTCACTTGTCGCCACCTAGTAGTGTAACAATGTAATCGATACAATTGTTATTTGAAGCTACATGTTACTTTCAAAAGGTGCTTTTCTCTATTTTGATTGCTTCTGTAGACACCATGTGTTTATATCCAAACTATAATCTTTAATTCTAGTTCCAATTCAAGTTCTTCTGTGATAATAAGAATAGTTGTAACACAGAAATAACATTAAGTGTGTAGTTGAATATACTCTCTGGATCCTTCATTTTTGGTGGGTGCTCCTGACTTTTTGTTCCCAGTGCTACCAAGTAAAAAGGTTCATTTCGAGCCCTGAGCTGATTTTTGTGTTGCTCTTACGTTAAATATGATTAACATGCACTAAAAACTAATTTTACCAGGTTTCATTTATTCATTACATATATCCTCACAAATTAAGTGAAAAAGAGTCAGTAACGAGTTTACGTTTCACATCACGAGCGTAACTTACAACATCAGTCAGTTAATTTCGTGTGATTCACTAAATTAACTGACTCGTTTCCTAGTTTTATTTAGATTTCTCCTAATAAATGATAAATAAATGTACTCACAGTCAGAAAACAGCAGATTTAGAGCAGAATGAACGGCTGTGTTCCACTTCTCCTGTTTATGTTCCCTTCCCTCGCTCACTTGTCTTCTTCTCCTAGACTCGGATGTGTGTCATTGCTTCGGTTGCTCGAGCGCCTCTACTGGCGGAGACCAATCCCTATTAAACTATCTAACTTTCGTCACCTTCCTAAAATAATTGACAAAATCATTTTTATTTTCACAGTTATTTTAGGAAGGTCTATTATTGTAGGCCTACAAGACAACCAAGTACAGATCGGTTATCTTGTTTGAGATACAAACACTAGCCTATCTATCTCCCCAAATATGTTTGATGAGGGATAGGCTAAATGTTCAAACTTCGAATATCTGCTAAGGAGTTTGCAACTGTATTTAGCCTATCTGGACTCCCAACTGTCGCGTGTTTACAGATGTTGTTGATTTTAATATAAATTGACTCCATTTTAAAGTTAGATAACTACACTATTAATAAATGTGAGAGTTAAGAAAGATTTACCTCAAAAACTCAAGAACTCCAGTTCTTCCCGAGCAGCTCAGTGCAAGTTGTCTGATTTCTCCCAATAAAATTAAAATCACAGTCCTCACAGTTTGATAAACACCGTGAATTAAATCCGTGTCATTTTTAGCGCTTAATAAACAAAAAGTTACGCGTCTTGCGGAAGAACTTGTAATCTCTCTGTTTATGTCTATGACAAGTCACGCAGGAACTCTGTTACTCCGCGGCGGTTGCGTCCCGCTCTGATTAAACCAAATAGTCCAAATATAAACACTTCTTATTGGCGTACTGTAGTGATTCAGGATAAGACAAAAACTTGGATTTGTTTGGAAGATGGATTCACAATGTACTTATCTAAAAATTGTAATATTTTGAACGATAGTGTACGTTTATGAATCACGGTGATTCAACAAGATCACGTAGGCCTAGTTGAAATGAAAGCAAATGGCGTTATTTAGAGGAACATCCTATTGAACTAGAATTGCCAAATACAGAGAAACTCATGCAATTTATTCATATTCAGAGGATTGAGACGAGACAAAAATAAGCTTAAACCAAGACGCGTTCCATTTTTTTATTAGTTTTTTAACTAAAACTTTTTAACCAAATTGTTTGTCAAAATACAAGGTATATCACAACGCGTAACATACCTAACATGAAACCTTCTTTCATAACTACTAGATAGCAGCTGTAAAACTAAACTAGGCATGTCATGGCTGAAATGCCAGACACACAGAACATATCTAATTTTCCTGACCAATTTCATCTTCTCTAAGTGATGTTTGTCAGAGTCCATATTATGAGAGGAATCTCCTCTTTGTCGTTCTTCAGATATTACAATAGAAAAACATCTGGTGCAAAAAAAGTCTTCAATATCTTAATGCATCATCTAAACAGCTCTACAAAAAATATCTTATAAATGATGATTTAATGGACCATCTTGTATGACAAATGTATTTTTTTGAAATTCCCAATTTTAAGTTTTAGAAAATAGAATGGGGCAATAGTGTGGAAACAAACAAATTCCCATATTCAGACACTAAAATCAAATTCCACACTTGTCTGTACTGCATATAGGAACCCTGAGAAAATCTAACTATTTACATGTAAGTGATGATCTGGACTAGAACATTTTCTTACTTAGACACCTTTGGGCAATGCTTTTGCTTGTGTTTCAGTAGAGTAGAGAAGAAGGTGAATCTCTTTCCACATGAAGAGCACTGGTGCAGCTTCTCTCCAGTATGAATTCTCTCATGATCTTTCATGGATCCTGACTGAGCGAAACTCTTTCCACAGTGTGAACACTTGAACGGTTTCTCTCCAGTATGAACTCTCTGGTGTCTTTTTAAGTTGCTGGATGTAACAAAGCTCTTCCCACAGTCAGAGCACACATAAGGTCTCACACCAGTGTGAACACTCTCATGCTCTTTCAAAGAATACAGTCGTGAAAAACTCTTTCCACAAAAAGAACAAAAGTGAGGCTTCACAGCAGAATGAACTTTAAGGTGTTTTCTTAAGTTTGATTCCACAACAAATGTTTTATCACACTGATCACAGCTGAATTGTTTCACTCCAGAGTGAATAAACAGATGATCACTGAGATTACTTTTGCGATTGAAACTCTTTCCACACTGAGAGCATGTGAACGGTTTTTCTCCTGTGTGAATTCTCATGTGCACATTAAGTTTTCCTTTCTGAATGTAACTCTTTCCACACTCAGAGCAGGTGAAAGATTCTTCTCCAGTTTTTCGAGCTCGTTTTTGTGTGAAACTCTTCTCCATTGTTGAAATTATGTTTCCATCTTCGTTTTTGAAATGTTTGTCTTCATTCACTTCCATCGGGTCTAAAATCAACATATTACATTTTCAAAATTCAAATAAAGAAGGAAATATTTTGGTGAGAGAGCTCAACGCGCTGCAACTGAAGAAAACACATGCAAATAGAAAAAACACCCGCAAATTAAGAAAACATCTTCATCAGTTTTATAAGACACGTGTGCTCCAAAACATCTTCATCAGTTTTATAACACACGTGTGCTCCAAATACTCACAACACAACCAAATACAGAAACGCACAACAAAAGTTCACAAAAAACAAACAAACACAGAAACGCACTACAAAAGTTCACAACAAAACTAAATACAGAAACGCGCTCAAAACCAAATACAGAAACGCGCTACAAATAGCACAGAACCACAACGGAAATGTTTCCAGGGGACCCAAATAAGTGACGAACCCGGGTGGGACATGCTTATTGCCAAAGAATTTGATATTGCTCAATGTCTACTTTTTATTTATGTTTTGTAAAAAGCATTTATTTGTTTGCAAACCATACAGAAATGACGTTTATGACAACTTTGTATACAACATACAAAATGTATTAGAGTTAACAAAGAGCTGGAAAAAAAAGACTTAATAAAAATAAGAAAGACAGAGAAAAAGAACATGAGGGCAAGATATTAATATATACATCAGTTACATTATACATTTTTTTTTTATTTTTATAAAATGTATATTTATTTTAACATTTAACAGTTATGTTAACAGCAGTAATAAGAAATTCCTGTCATAAGAACAGCTATTCAGCTGATGGTGCTGCGTTGTCATGGGAACATCCCAGGTGAAAATAATGAGGAAAGTGGCTGAATCTGAAATCGATCGTACATCATCAGCTGTACACAGCCAGGTTCGTTACTTATTGGGGTCCCCTGGAAACATTTCCGTTGTGCTATTTGCAGCACGTTTCTGTATTTGGTTTTGTTGTGAACTTTTGTACTGCGTTTCTGTATTTGGTTTTATTGGCCCTGATTTATCATTCTTGCGTAGAAACGGGCGTATATATTGGCGTAAGATTATGCTTACACTCCTCTCATCGCCTGATTTATGAAGCTGTGCGTACCTTTGAAATCCAGGTGTACGCAATACCTCCCCTTGATAAATGCCGCGGCTGAAAACGAGCGTCATTAGAATAACACGCCCCTATATATTCAAGTCTCCGCTCCCCCCACGCCCTCATTTTACGCCATGGACACACGGAAGACGGCAAAGAAGAGAAACTTCTTTGAGAAAGAGAAAGCGAAACCAGGGAAGTGGAAAGAAACAAAATTGATTTCTAGATTTTTATTATTAATGACGCTTATTGATATTTAGAAGAAGAATGTCGTTATTATTATTATTTATATTATTATTATTATTATTTAAAAGAAGAAGAATGTCATTTTTATTATTTTGTCAGTCTGAATTATTTTTTTGGTCATTGAAAACCTTTCATTACTAAACCCAGTCCGTGCACATCTGCCGGGCCTAACCCTGGCCTAACCATCGTTTTAAAGAATATACAACGGAGCGCGTCGAGTGTAAACGCCTCGTCCGTTTGGGGAGGTGCGCGCGCAGTCTGCGGAGACTCGCGCTGCGGAGCCAGACGAAAGTATATATACAAGGCTTGAAACGTCAGGTAAAGCACACAGGCTCGCAACTTAAGGAATACATATGCCTACAATTCAAATTCTTTGGTAAAGTCACACTATTTAAACATTGAAGTCCATGTTGCACAAAAATAAACACTGAAGTTTATAATTACTATGTTGGTGTTTTTTTACAGTGGGTCATAATATATCATATCTTTTAGTTTGTCAGTGCGTTTTGTGGTGTTAGGAATTGTTTTTCTGCGCATTCCCGCACTCAAAACGTGCGTACACCACCTCCTGAGCTGGCGTAGGATTTTAGCGTGCCGTACGCCAACGTCCATATTGATAAATCTCAAAGTCACCGTGGTTTTGGGTGAACGCCAGGTGTACGCTGGAAATTTGGTGTACGCACTTTTGATAAATGAGGGCCATTGTGAGTATTTGGAGCACACGTGAGTTGTAAAACTGATGAAGATGTTTTCTTAATTTGCAGGTGTTTTTTCTATTTGCATGTGTTTTTTTCAGTTGCAGCGCGTTGAGCTGAGAAGCATCGACATATTGTGAAGTACAATATGTCAATGCTTCTCAGGTTTTTGTCAATGGCCCTCATTTATCATTCTTGCGTAGAAACGGGCGTATATGTTGGCGTAAGCTTATGCTTACACTCTTCTCACCGCCTGATTTATGAAGCTGTGCGTACCTTTGAAATCCAGGTGTACGCAATACCTGCGCTTGATAAATGACGCGGCTGAAAACGAGCGTCATTAGAATAACACGCCCCTATATATTCAAGTGTCCGCTCCCCCCACGCCCTCATTTTACGCCATGGACACACGGAAGACGGCAAAGAAGAGAAACTTCTTTGAGAAAGAGAAAGCGAAACCAGGGAAGTGGAAAGAAACAAAATTAATTTCTAGATTTTTATTATTAATGACGCTTATTGTTATTTAGAATGTCGTTATTATTATTATTATTATTTAAAAGAAGAAGGATGTATTTTTTTATTATTTTGTTAGTCTGAATAATTTTTTTGGTCATTGAAAGCCTTTCATTACTAAACCCAGTCCGTGCACATCTGCCGGGCCTAACCCTGGCCTAACCATCGTTTCAAAGAATAGTACAACGGCGAGCGCGTCGAGTATAAACGCCTCGTCCGTTTGGGGAGGTGCGCGCGCAGTCTGCGGAGACTCGCGCTGCGGAGCCAGGCGAAAGTAGCCTATAAACAAGGCTTGAAACGTCAGGTAAAGCGCACAGGCTCGCAACTTAAGGAATACACATGCCTACAATTCAAATGCTTTGGTAAAGTCACACAAATTAAACACTGAAGTCCATGTTGCACAAAAATAAACACTGAAGTTTATAATTACTATGTTGTTGTTTTTTTACAGTGGGTCATAATATATCATATCTTTTAGTTTGTCAGTGCGTTTTGTGGTGTTAGGAATTGTTTTTCTGCGCATTCCCGCACTCAAAACGTGCGTACACCACCTCGTGAGCTGGCGTAGGATTTGAGCGTGCCGTACGCCAACGTCCATATTGATAAATCTCAAAGTCACCGTGGTTTTGGGTGTACGCCAGGTGTACGCTGGAAATTTGGTGTAAGCACTTTTGATAAATGAGGGCCAATGTGTTTTGTGATTTGTGATGTCTTTTGTGATGTTTTTTATGAAGCAACTCTGCACTGTGCCCAAGCAGAATTTCCCCTTGGGGACAATAAAGTTAACCTACCTAGCTCTCTCGGCCACCGTAAAATATGACAACAATAAGAAATATACTAGGCGAGTCACAATCAAGCAAAAATGTAGTTCTTTTTTCAGTTTTCATCTTAATGTTCCTCATCAGTCTTTAAAGAGAATGAAGGAAAACACCAACCTATTTGTTCCTCTGTATCTTCTTCTTTTATTCTGCAGGGTTCTTCCTTAATCTCCATCTTTACAATAGTATGTCCATAGTTTCTCCTGGAGTAATTCCTCCTGCTTGCTGCTTCTCCTGTGGGAAGATGGGAATATTCCCCAGCATTTAAACTCTCATGAACGGCTGTGGGAGCTTCACTGGCTGAAGGAGTGAACTGTGGTCGTTGTTGCTCATTTAGCAGATGATCATCACACTTACAATCACTCTGGATTATTCACGGTTTAAGTGAATTAAAGGTTGATTGCTGTAATCAGACATCAATTAAATGTGGGAATGTGTGCAAAATAGAGACAAAGGAATAGTTTGCCATTCAGATGAGAATTACCTAAAACTGCAGTTATTTCTGGCACTAAAGACTGTAGCATAATTTACAGTAGCCCATTTAGAAAATGTTGTAAAATGTAATTTAGACACACATAGAAGGCTATTATCTGTATTTGAACTTATGGATAGTTCAGTTAAAACCTTGCCCTCTTTTGCTAACTATTAATGTTGTTTAACTTAATGTTCGATGAAATCTGTCTGCTTAAACAATATAAGAATGCGCTGTTTATCTTTCAATCAGTTAAGAGCCTTAATTTTAATATGTTAAAAACGAGACGTGGTGAGTGAAGAGACCCCAAAATAACGCCAAAATATTGTGTTTTTTTTTGTTGTGGAAAGTTCAGTTGTTTATCAACAACCCGATTTGTATATCAAAACCATGGTTACAAGTTGAACGTATATTAAATTTGGCGCCGCATTTTTATAACATGTCCGAGACGAGGCAAAGCTTAAAGTGAGAATAAGATTGTCTCATTTCAATGTTGCAGATGTTGTAACGCTTTACACAGAGGGGGCCGGATAGCTTGCCTGAATGGTTGTAGCCAAGTGTAGGCTAAAACATCTCTGGTTACTCATGTAACCGTAGTTACCTGAGAGGAAGGAAAGAGACATTACGTATGGGGAAATTTATTTTCCTCGAATGCTGAAGCCTGATTTGAATAACTCTTTTGTTTGCAAATAGCCAATGGCGCCTCCATTCTTATATCATGAAGACCTCTTATATATGTCAAAAGTTCAAGGAAATATTGATTTCTCAGTTCATGACCCATTTAATCTGAATGTCAAATTATTTACTTGTAAGTTTAATATTTGTAAGTGATTGATCTGAACATGAACTTTGCTCATTTTTAGACAACTTCGGGCAATTCTTTTTCTTATGTCGCTGTAGATGAGATAATAGGGTGAAACTCTTTCTACATGAAGAGCACTGGTGCAGCTTCTCTCCAGTATGAAATTTCTCATGATCTCTCAAGGTTCCGCGTATCGAGAAACTCTTTTCACAGTGTGAGCACTTGTACGGTTTCTCTCCAGTATGATTTCTCTGGTGTATTTGTAAGGCACTGGATGTAGTGTAGGTCTTCCCACAGTCAAAGCACACATAAGGTCTCACACCAGTATGAATACGCTCATGCACTTTTAAATAGTTCAGTTCTGAAAAACACTTTCCACAAAAAGAACAAACGTGAGGCTTCACACCAGTATGAACTCTAAGATGTGCTCTTAAGCTTGATTCATAAACAAATGTTTTATCACACTGATCACAGCTGAATGATCTCAATCCAGAGTGAGAGAGCAGATGAATGTTGAGATTTCTTTTGGATGTTAAACTTTTTCCACACTGAGAGCATGTGAAAGGTTTTTCTCCAGTGTGAATTCTCATGTGTATATTTAGGTATGTTTTTTCAGTGAAACTCTTTCCACACTGAGTGCATGTATGAGGCTTGTCTCCAGTGTGAATTCTCATGTGTCTCTTAAGTTTTGATTTATCTATTAAATTCTTTCCACACTCAGAGCAGGTGAAATATCCTTTGACTCCAACTTTTCTAGCTTGTTTTTGTGTGAAACACTTTTCAGTCTGTGAAATGATGTTTCCATCTTCATTTAAGGAATAATGAGGGTTATGGAACTGATGCTGTTTGTCTTCATTCACCTCCATTGGGTCTAAAATAAACACAATTGTCAAAATTCAAATAAAGAATGAGAAATGAGAACAATAATTTACTAGGTCAGTCACAATTAAAAAAAATGTTTTTTTCCTTTTTTCAGCTTATTAAAGTCATAAAACTTATTTTATCAATCATTAAAGAGAATGAAGGAAAACACCAACCTATTTGTTCCTCTGTATCTTCATCTTTTATTCTGCAGGGTTCTTCCTTAATCTCCATCTTTACAATAGTATGTCAGTAGTTTCTCCTGGAGTAATTCCTCCTGCTTGCTTCTTCTCCTGTGGGAAGATGGGAATATTCCCCAGCATTTAAACTCTCATGAACGGCTGTGGGAGCTTCACTGACTGAAGGAGTGAATTGTGGTCGTTGTTGCTCATTTAGCAGCTAGAAAATGTTGTAAAATGTAATTTAGACACATAGTAGGGTATTATCTGTATTCGAAGCTATGGATAGTTCAGTTAAAACCTTGCCCTCTTTTGCTGAATATTAATGTTGTTTCATTTAATGTTCGATGAAATCTGTCTGCTTAAACAATATAAGAATGTGCTGTTTATCTTTCAATCAGTCAAGCCTTCATTTTAATATGTTAAAAACGAGACGTGGTGAGTGAAGAGACGCCAAAATATTGTTTTTTTTAGTTGTGGAAAGTTCAGTTGTTTATCAACAACCCGATGTGTATATCAAAACCATGGTTACAAGTTGAACGTATATAAAATTTGGCGCCGCATTTTTATAACATGTCCGAGACGAGGCAAAGCTCCATATTTTATTTTTTTAAGTGAGAATAAGATAGAATGTCTCATTTCAACGTTACAGATGTTGTACACAGAGGGGGCCGGATAGCTTGCCTGAATGGTTGTAGCCACGTTTAGGCTAAAATTAGGTTTATACTCGCCGCGTCCGCACGAGCGCAAAGGTGCACGCGGCAAAAATGACGTAATTCTGGTGTGGGCGGTCATACGCGTTGGGTGCGCAAGACACCATGGCCCTGTCCCAAATGGCACACTCCGGACTTGTGGACTTCCTCAGAGTCCAAACTTTAGTGATGTCATGTAGTGCAGACCTAAAGGGCCCTTGGCGCAAGTCCACGAGGGCGCATTGAGGGGTATTTTTGGGAAATCACATTTTTGCGCTCCGACGTCTTACCTGCATGTCAACTACACAGCCTAATTTTACAGTGTTATATTTTGATATTGTGCATGCCACCTGGGCATTAGACAATAGATACATCATGCTTATTTAAATGATGTATACAGTTGTACATAATAATACACAATGTTCCATTTGAACTAATATTACAATTTTAACACAATGAAAAAGTGCACGAGTTTCAGATGAATTTACAGGTTTCAATATTCATATTATGTTTACATATGACTCAGTAAAGCCCTGACATTCAGTTCTATTTATTTCATGAATCATAATGCAATCATATTATTCAATGCACTATTATGTTTGAGACATCAACCACTGCTCGATGACCATAATGTTTGTAGAAACTGTAGGTAACAACTGGTAAAATGTACATCTAGGTCATAAAAACGGTAATATTTTCTTCTCAGCCATGTCAACAATTATCTGTGAGCGAAATCTCCTCCCATCCGTTGTCTGATTGGCCTTTCGCAAGGATTCCTGGGTAGTTAAAGTGTGTGGAGCCTGCATCTATGCGGGCTTTGCGGAAGACCGCTTCAAGGGTACAAAGGGGGCGCTGCTGAGCACACCTCAGAGCGTTAAAATGCTGAATGAGACGGCCTACGGACTCTTAGACTCTGCGAGCACGCGAAATTTAAGTCCATGAGACCAAAAGTCTACATGAAGTGTGCCATTTGGATGCCATTGGGAATCAAGCTATTTTTGGACTAAGAAGGACATTTTACTTACTGGATATTCTTATAGCATGAAGACCTCTTTTATATATCAAAAGTTCAAGGAAATATTGATTTCTCAGTTCATGACCATTTTAACATGAATGTCAAATTATTTACTTGTAAGTGATTGATCTGAACATGAACTTTGCTCATTTTTAGACAACTTCAGGCAATTCTTTTTCTTATGCCGCTGTAGAGAAGATAATAGGGTGAAACTCTTTCCACATGAAGAGCACTGGTGCAGCTTCTCTCCAGTATGATTTCTCTGGTGTATTTTTAAGGAACTGGATTTAGTGAAGGTCTTCCCACAGTCAAAGCACACATAAGGTCTCACACCAGTATGAATACGCTCATGCTCTTTTAAATAGTTCATTTCTGAAAAACGCTTTCCACAAAAAGAACAAACGTGAGGCTTCACACCATCATGAACTCTAAGGTGTGCTCTTAATCTTGATTCCACAACAAATCTTTTACCGCACTGATCACAGCTGAATGATCTCACTCCAGAGTGACGGCGCAGATGAATGCTGAGGTTACTGTTCTGAATGAAACTCTTTCCACACTGAGAGCATGTGAAAGGTTTTTCTCCAGTGTGAATTCTCACGTGTTTCTTATGGTGTGATTTATGTATGAAACTCTTTCCACACTGAGAGCAAGTGAACGGTTTTTCTCCAGTGTGAATTCTCATGTGCTCATTTAGGTGTCCTTTCTGAATGAAACTCTTTCCACACTGAGAGCATGTGAAAGGTTTTTTTCCACTGTGAATTCTCATGTGTATATTTAGGTTTCCTTTCTGAATGAAACTCTTTCCACACTGAGAGCATGTGAAAGGTTTTTCTCCAGTGTGAATTCTCATGTGTATATTTAGGTTTGTTTTTTCAGTGAAACTCTTTCCACACTGAGTGCATGTATGAGGCTTGTCTCCAGTGTGAATTCTCATGTGTCTCTTAAGGTTTGATTTATCTATTAAATTCTTTCCACACTCAGAGCAGGTGAAAGATCCTTTGACTTCAATTTTTCCAGCTTGTTTTTGTGTGAAACACGTTTCAGTCTGTGAAATGATGTTTCCATCTTCATTTGAGGAATAATGAGGGTTATGAAACTGATGTTGTTTGTCTTCATTCACCTCCATTGGGTCTAAAATAAACATATACAATTGTCAAAATTCAAATAAAGAATGAGAAATGAGAACAACAATAATTTACTAGGTTTTAAATTGTCCTTTTTTCAGCTTATTAAAGTCATTAAACTTAGTTTATCAGTCATTAACCTGTTAACCGTTGTCAGTGCACGGGCGCACTGAAGCGTTTTTTTATATATATATAGTTCAAAGGTACTATCAGATTTAATGTTATACCTTGACAAACTATACATCATTAAAAAGATATAAGACTCAAGTTTCAGTATTTGACCACTATTGTATTCTGAGAAACTTATAGCGACAGTGATTTCTTAATTTGTGTCAGAAGTTATGAAATGAAAAAATGAGTCGATACCTTTAATATGAATTATGCGCGTCAGCCGCTTTCATTCATAAAAAAACTCCTGTGCTGTCGTCATGACAGCGATACACAAAACAACGTCCTTCAGGGCTTTTAGCTCAAAAATGTGCAGATTTGGAGAAATATTGATATATTCTCATAGGTTTACATCAGATTTCTATAGACAGGAATAATATTTATTGAATTTATACCCAAATGCGTCGATGTAATCATTATGAGCGTTTGGTACTCTGATTTACTGTGTTTTTAATTCATACCAACAGCCTGAGGGCGCTATATGCACAATAATAGTCCATATATGGAACATGAAGAAGAGCCATGATCATGTGACATTCCAGGACGTTAAAAATAAAGTCATTTGACATGGTCTTGAAAAACATTGAACTAAATCCAGAGTTTTGGACTTATTATCTTCAGATTTTAAACATAAAATGTTTAGACATGTGGCTTTAGCTGTAGTGCATTTCTAGATTGCTACAGTGCCAACTTCAATTTTATTTTCATGAGGATGTTTCATAAAAAATAATTTCTAATAACTTTACAAAACTTTGAAGCTATTTATAACAATTTTTTTCATTATGACAATAATTAATTCTACATTTACAATAAACTGCCAGGTGTCAGCTTTCAAATGAGATCATACTTGTGCTTTTAGTACAAAGGGTTCATGAACTGTATGTGTTTCAGTTTGGGTATATCATTTCTGGGGATTTTTCAAAAGTGGGGTTGCAGCTTAACAGGTTAAAGAGAATGAAGGAAAACACCAACCTATTTGTTCCTCTGTATCTTCATCTTTTATTCTGCAGGCTTCATCCTTAATCTCCATCTTTACAATAGTATGTCAGTAGTTTCTCCTGGAGTAATTCCTCCTGCTAATTCTTCTCCTGTGGGAAGATTAACATTTATTCATTTAACAGACGCATTTATCCAAAGCGACTTACAAATGAGGAATAAAGCAAGTGATTCATCATGAAGAGGCAAACAATGTAAGAAGTGCTCAAAATACAAAGTTTCAGACATTGCTTAGAGTAGCTAAGCAAGACAAGGGAGGGATTAAAAGAAAAGGAAAGGATAGAAGGAAAGGATAGAATTTATTTATTCATTTATTTTTTAAGGAGGTTAAGTGCTCACAGAAGAGATGAGTTTTCAGCTGTCTTTTGAATGTTGTCAGGGATTCTGCATTCCGGATGAAGGTGGAGAGATCGTTCCACCAACAAGGAACAGTGAATGAGAATGTTCTGGAGAGTGATTTTGTATCTCTCTGTGATGGTACCACGAGCCGTCGCTCATTGACCGATCGTAGACTTCTGGTAGGGATGTAGACTCGTAGGAGCGAGTGAAAGTAGTAGGGAGCGAAACCTGTGGTAGATCTGTAAGCAAGGGTCAATGCCTTGAACTTGACGCGAGCAGCGAGAGGAAGCCATTGCAGAGTAGGGGTGTAACAATACATCAATATGGATCGATGCATCGATCAAACGTCAAATGATAAGATGCTTTGATGCCACACGTTAAATATTGATATGAGGTACCTTTTTATTACCTCTATGTTACCTTTATTTATCTCTCTAAATCCTCAAGAAGCATCCATCTACGCATTTCCTCCAAACCACGCATTTTCTTTTACTCAACATACCATAGAAGACTTCGTTTTCTAAATCCTTAATCACGTTCCGATCAATCGATGCCACAATATGGGCGACGGTAGTAGCAGCGGTAGCAGTTGCAGGGGGCGCTGAACTGCTACAGCAAACAAACACCAAATACGTGACAAATCAGGCGTCTGCAGGTCTGATATTTGTCAAGTATGCTGCAATATGGATATTTTACTGGCTCTTATTGTGCCATGTGGCTGCCCACCAAAGCCGTCTTACATGGACAACAAACAAAGGATTAGTCCTAGACTTTTAATATCCTCACGCACGTCAACGCAAACTCCACCAAGTCTGGGTCATCGCTTATTTTTTCAGGCGATTTTTGTCTTCACAGTGGGCCTGCATGCTGTCGGAATCCCTGCTCCTGTTTGCGATCATCGGTCCTGCACGAGTACATCCGACTTCCACCTACTCAGCCTTCGGCGGAGCTTTCTACTCCACAAGCCGGCGCTTCGATCGGCTGTCTACATTTTCCAGACCGGGGGTTTGTACTGGAAGCCTCTGGTAGATCAGCTTTTCATCAGCCATTGTCTTTTTCCATCCAAACTATCATTTTTCACCGATGGGTAACTGATGTTAAACCAAATGACTCTGATGAAAATAAGTGTAAATACGTTTAAAGCACATCAAGGCTTTTAATAACTATCCTGTTATTTATTGGAAATGTTGAGCTCAATCCCGGGCCTGACTCAAATATTTTTTTGACAACTTTAGGCATATTGCATTTATGGGGACTATATGCACATGCAAATTGCAACAGACTTTTTACTGCTGTACCGCAACCTCAGTGTATGCTTTTATCTACAACACAAGACTATTTACCCCATTCTAGAATTACAGCTCCGACTCTCACTTTTCCATCTCTTCCGACTTTACCCTTCAAAACATCTTCTCTTTGTCCGATAGTCAAAACAGTTAAAGCACAAAGAAGATAATTTCACCCAAGAAAAAGTAATATAAGACAACTAATATAGGACAACTTGGTAGCACCAGAGGCTTTAAAATCTGCCACCTAAAAATTCGAAGCCTTGTCCCTAAAATAGACAAATTTAAAATCATGCTTGCAGAGACGAAGGCACATGTAATGGCAATCTCAGAATCATGGTTAACTCCCAGTATTCCTGATTCTTTTCTTTCCATTGAAAATTATGAACTGTATCATAAAGACCGCACTATTAAGACTGGCGGCGGAGTGGCCTTCTATGTGAGTCAGAATTATGCGCACCAAATATTAAAATTTGAAACTTTAAAACTGGAAGTACATTTTACACCCCAACATGCAATTACCATTATTGTCACCTACAAGCCTCCTAATGTCAGTGTAAATGCTTATTTATCTCAATTTTCTGACATAATTAAAGGGATAGTTCACTTTGAAATTAAATTTTGGTATGTTTTAGCTTACCTCAAGGGCATCCATGATGTAGGTGTCTTTTTTTTACGCAGTAGTTTCAATTTTGATATTTTTAGGTCAAACTGTTCTTGTCTGTCAGTCATATAATGCAGGTCTATGGTCACTGTCTCAGAGCATGCACAGAGTCCAAATTAAACAATTCCCCATCTTAAGTACACATTGATGGCCTAAGACACGAAACAAGCGGGTTGTGTGAGAAAACGAACAGTATTTATATCGTTTTTACCTCTTATACACAGCCACGTCCAAGTGATCTGATTTGACGTGTACGCAGACTGGTGCATAGATATATACACTAGATGTCGCCTTGTCTACGGCAGTTCATTGGAACGAATGTCTTTAAGGCGACATCTAGTGTATATATATCTATGCACCAGTCTGCGTACACGTCAAATCAGATCACTTGGACGGTTTTGTGAGATTGCCGACAAATGCCCGAAATCATAGGCAAATCGGTTAGGGATGTGCACGAATATTCGAAAATTCGATCTGTAATAATTATTTAAAAAAAATAAAATACTATTCGAATTTAACTTTTTTTCACAGTTATAATTAAATGCACTGGGTGGCGCTGTGGAGCCTGTTTAACAAGTGGATTGTATTTGATCACAATGTCGTCGTCTGCCTCGCGAAGTTTGGAATTACTTTTAAAGGTGAACTAAGTAACTTTTTTACCTTAACTGAACAGCTTCGGAGTCATTGGAATGGTTATAATACTTATTTCGGGTTGAATGGTGGTCGTTTCGCACCCCCCTGGTGCCCGTGAGCGGAAAATACGCACTTGCAACTTTGGGGCGGCGGGCCACCGGTCGCCGCGTCAGGAAGTCTCGCGTGATATCAGGTCTCGCGATGTAAACAACTGCTTTACGGCCAAAAGAAATCTGATAAAATGCTGTCATTATTGCGCTCCCTCACGCTGTCCGAACCTGAATGAAGAAGACGTGTTAAAGAATGTCCCATCTGCTTTGATGTCGTTGATCTACTAGCCTCTGGTGTCTGAGAATCACCAACGAGTTTTTACAACAGTGTTGTCAAATATCTATTCCGAAGCTGTGAGGGGAGCTCTAGAGAGAAACCTGCGAGCAAAAAGCGAGAATACAGCGTAGAAATCCCGAAGCTACTGAGTGCTGCTTTAATCAATTATTAATGAACTTTAATGAATTAATGAATTTTAATTAATGAAACTATCTTCTGGTAGCAAAATGATTTTGAGACATGTGCTTCCCGTTGAGGGAGACAGATTTAAGAACAGAAAATGCAAAGTGCTGTTAGTAACTTCACTTTGCACACTTTTTGTCTCTGCAACGTGTCTGTGCAGCGCATTTTCTCTCTCGAGCATGTGGATATTATTGTTTTGCTCAACATGAATGTGATACAATATAAACACGATAATGCTGACTCGAGTGCATGTACGTTCTGTACGATAACTTTGGAGTCTGCTTTATTAGTACTTTCTTCTGTTCGTGACTTCGGCCTGCTTGAGCTTAAATGCTTTTGTTCTTTATATTTTTTGTTTACACATATTGTTAAATGTTTTTAACTAAAAGAAAACCTTAAAATGTATAGTAAGCTTGTCGTGTATATTGCCTAATGTAAGCTTGTTCAGAAATGGTGACAAAAACTTAAAAAATAACGCATTTAAAAAAAGGAATATTCGATTTTTATGAACCTGAATATTCAAATACGATATTTTTGAAAAATGCCCATCACTAAAATCGGTGCTCGTTCACAGGAGTGACAATCATGCAGTGTGAATTATCAAAGACGCGATCTGAGAGAATCGCAGACGAGTCGCCGAAGCCCGTGAGATATTTGGCATGCTAAATATCTGGACCCATCTGAGATTCAAGATCATGCTGTGTGAATGTGTTCTGACTGAAAACTACATCGGCGATGACCTACAGCCAATGAGAGAGCAAGATACAGGGCAGCAGGGAATTCTTGTCTGCGATTCTTTCTTTTGTAAAGTCATGGAGTGTGAAACCCCGTCGTGTAAACACACCAGCAACTGAATGTTACCCCAGATAGTCGTGCAGTGGGAAAAGAACAGTGACCCGACTACTTTGAAAATCGTGCATTGTGAACTCGGCATTACAAAAAACATTGTTTTTAGGTTTGCTTTTACTTGACTTTTAGAAAAAAAAAAAATTGTGTGATGTATTTTAATTTGTTTGTTCTATTATGTAAAGCGCCTTGAGAAGCTGCTTTAAAGGCGCTATATAAAAATAAAGTTATTTTTATTATTAGCTTCAGTAGGCAACCAATCTAGGGCTATAGGGTGATATGGCTGCTGGCAAACTTCATGAGATAAAGAGAGGTGTGACGTGGGCCCTTTTGGGCTCGTTGAAGACATAGGGCCCTATTTTAACGATCTGAAACGCAAGTATCAAACTCGAAACACAAGTAACTTTGTGGACGCATCTTTGGCACTGTTGCTATTATACCGGCGGGATAAATGACTCTTGCGCCCAACGCAAATCTAAAATGGGTTGGTCTGTTTCGGTAGTGACAATTTAAGATACTTTTGAGCCTAGTTCAAAATGATAACCAGCACATGGTTACCTAGTACAGTTTTGAAAAGTTGAACATGTTAATGAAAAATTCATTGTTCTTGTGTCCATTCATTTAAACTTGTTGATTTCAATTGAGTGTGTGTAAAAGCATCTGACCATATATATTTCTGTGAGGGTTTTCTAACAGCTGAAGAAGGGACAGGAAGACAGGGTGATAAAAAACTTACACCTGAGCACGAGAAAGGATCCAGCCAGGAGAATACAGGGGTCGTTTAACAATAAACAAGGGGTCCCATGCCATCCCCTTAGGGGATAAAGAACAGCAGGAGGTCATCTAGATTGTAAATGAAGGCCTTTTGGCTTCTCAGGGATAAAGATTGTAAATAAAGGCCTTTTGGCTTCTCAGGGACAAAGAACAGCATAACCTGCCCAGGGGGGGGGGGGGGGGGGGGGGGGGGGGGGGGTAGAACCAGTCCATACTAGATGTCTTTAAGGAAATTTACAGAGACTAGGGAAAGGAGGAGTCAAGAATGTCAGAAACCTGTATAAAATGTCTCAGTTTTATTATGTCAGTAGGCTTTCTGTTTCACATCTGGGTGGCTGCGGTTGCGAAAAGATTCCTCAAAGAATAAAAAGCCTTTTCTTCTTTATTACAATTTTGCCTTTTGAGTGTTCCTTAACCCTGTGATGCTGTTTTTCCCAGTGAGATAAAAAATTGCTATTACAGCTGGTGTCAAGAAGAGGGATCCTGTGCGGACGCTTCTTCTCCTGGTCCTGAGAACGGATTTGACGGGAAAGTGCACAACCTCGGCAGCACCTAGGCAGCCGTCTCATACCTCGACAGTTTGGGATAGAAACTCAACAGATTACGGGAGAGAGAGCAATTCCGCATTCAGGGCCAGTGAAGGAAGCTCCCACCAGGACAATAAAGAATCCGCGGATTGCGGGAGAAACAGAAAAAAGCATCTGGGTAAGACACGGCAAATTGTTTTATTGAAGTTGAGTGTAATTTGATAATTGTGAGTGAACGTGAACCATATTGGCTGAGTTTTGCTTTTTGGTACGGGCGAAAGTTGATTCAGGGGAATCACAATTTTTTTGGGGGTAAGGGAATTGATCTGAGGAATTCGAATCAGTTTCTACCTCACTTAGCTCGTTGGTGGACGGAAAGCCCACAGGTGATTCAGGGGAATCACAGATTCAGGGGAATCACAGATTCAGGGGAATCACAGTTATTGATTAATTAGTTTCACTCAAAAGTGCTAGTAACCAAAAAAAAAAAAAAAATAAAAAAAAATAATCGATTTAGGTGGACGGAAGAGCCACGTCAAATCAGAATTAATCGAGCGCTGGAAAGTGCTTATAGGAAGTTTTTGAGTGAAACGTAATTACAAACCACCCGACCGATCTTGGGGTAAGGGAAAGATCGGGTCTGTCGAAGACGTTTGACAGATTCTGTAAGACACGTGTCGAAATTGTGAAATCCAGAAGGGAGATTCAGCCAAAATGGGGTCATCTAACAGTAAAGTAGATCATTTTTATACACCAATTTTCTGTTAAAAGAGAAATAATGATGGTGGTAAATGTAAATGTATTTCCCCGAGGCGGGAACCTTGAGTAAGATAAGACTCAATGTTGTAAAAGAATCAATAGAAAAGAACGAGGGAAAACAGAATGGTTGTTGTGTGTGTGTTAAACGTGTGTAAAGGATCTTTATGTGTGGCTGATGAAACTTTGAGCAAAGCTATGACTGATGATTTGAGCAGTGTTGTGAATGATGAGCATATGAGATTGTACAAAAGTAGCCTACAGGGTTTTCTGAAATGCTAACTTATCCGTTACTAGTCAGAAAGGGTTGTTGAAGTTTGTTCATGAGTGTAAAACTGTGAACGGACAGTGAATTGTTGGATGGGAAAGAAGCAGATAAAAGAGAACAGAGTCGATGCAGAAGGAACTGACATGTAGGGGAAGATAGGATGTTTTTCCTGATGGAAACAGTGAATCGTTGGATTGAGCACATGCAGAAGGAACTGACATGTAGGGAACGATAGAGTTCATGGAACTATTTATGAACGCCTGATTAAGTCAAATTAAGTTGAAATGGTACGAAAGGTGAGTTTTAGATGGAAATGGGGCGTTGAGTATGATTAACAGGGATTGGCATGATATAAGGATAAGGAATGTTTCATTAAGTAAAACGATTGTCTTTTGAACCTAAAGGGTCCAGCTATGCTGGGAGTACAGCAACAGCGCTTGCTTGTTCAAACCAGCTTCTGAATGTTAAATGTATACTTGTTTTGTAATCAGTGTTGTTGATGATAATATCAAATTAGAAAATGTCCAGAGATTGGATATTTTGTTGATATTAAGCCATTTAAGGAAAATATATTGTTTTATAAAGGAAATTATGGGTTGGAGATAATTTCCCTAGACACGTGTAACTAAAGTTAATCAGAAACTTTGTGAAACCCGTTTAGAATATTTAGATTTTCCGTGTCGCTTATGAAAATTAATGCTCTGCCAATAATAATGATGTGAATGTGCTTTATTGTATTAATGTTATGAAAACAAGGGTATTTAAGAATAGATTGTCATATTTTTGTAACAAGAGTTGAAGGTGCAAGCATCTAGGATAGCTGTGTGTAATTTAGAGACCGAGAACAAGATTTAGGGAATCTTGTGGTTTCTGTGGAACAGTAGAGATAAGTGGGACTGAATAATGATAATATTAAGTTGAATCTGCATACTAATCATTTGAATAAGCTATCAAACCAGTGTTAATGAAATTAATGACATGCTAAATTTCTTTATACTGTATGAAGAGTAACTGAATAGTCCTGATACAAAAGAGAGCAAATGCTGTAAGCAGTTCTGCTCACGCTCTGAAGAGAATTGCAGATGATGTTTAGTAAAAGTTTGATTGTAATTAGAAAGATAAATAGTAACTTGACTGGCTCCAAACAAAGAAAGTGCCAAACTAACACAAATGTAAAGAAAAGTCTGTGTTAATATGAGTTAGAAAGTAGATCAGTGTTAATATGATGAAGATTGTGATTCGGCTATTGTAATTGAATTTGCAGCTGGGACAGTGGGGGAAAATGCAGAGAACTTATCAGTGGCTCTGTTTGCATTTCCTGAATAGGAACGCTCTGCTTCAGGGGCGTAAAGTAGGGTGGAGATGTTAGAAAGATAAAAGGCAGAATAACAGAGAGTGTTTTATTGCAGTCAGCTGGGTCATTCAGTGACTGTAAATGCCCACTGTATGACTGTAAAAGTAAATGAAGGAGAAAAGAAAGTTGATAGATGGAACTTTTGAAAGTTGTTAAGAAGATTGAAAGATATTAAGTGTAAGGAATTCCTTTTGAAAGGAAAAGAACTATAAAAAGTACCGGTTGACGTAAAATTACAGATGAGCTAAATGAGTTGCAAAATATTTTAAAAGTACCGATCACTAAAAGGATGATTGTGTTTTGAATGAAACGCTTTGATAAGGTTTTAGATGATATAGAGAGACAAATCTAACGAATGATTTATAGTGATAATCATAAAATGTATGACAAGCAGAGAGCGCAGCCTCAAAAGTTAGTATGAACCATAGAAGCAGATTGATAAACTCCTAGAGAAAACATTGAAGTCGGGTATTAAATTATGGTAATTGAAAATAAAATTGAAATGAAATTTGAAACGTTATTAAGAACTAGAATAATTATTATTTCTTTAAGATAAAATAAACAGAAGCAGTGTTACAGGATTAACAGTTGCTAAATGTAAAATGTGTAAAAGGCATTTGATTAAACAAAGGCTTGTTAATGTTGATTTTAAAAGATAAGAATGTGATTTGGCCAAAACAGGTTTGCTTATCTAAATCTGGCATGTGCTGTAACTGAAACTGCCACAGTTTCAGTGCAACAGAGACTCATTCGGAGTGGATATTTGTAATGTCTAAATTACAATACATGTAATTTATGGAAAAGATGCCTTAAGATGGGCTACAGTTGAAAAAGATGGTAGATAAAGTCTGAAGTTAAAAGTTTATGAGAATGCAGTGTACCAGTCCTGAATGCCTCAAGAGTCTCTCTCTCATTCAATATCAGCGGAAAGCTGTTGTCTGAGGCTGTGTAAAGCACAGTGTTTCAGTTGAAAAGATTCATAGATGTGGAAAAGCTAAAACAAATCAGATTTGACAAATTTAGAGGACAATTTGTAAATGTTTTAAAAGTAAAACTGAATGATTTTAAAGAAGTCTTTAAAATAATAATGCAGACCTTAAATGATAGAAGTGACATTTTTGACCGCTTCTTTGTCTGATTTTAGCCTCCACCATAAAACAGGGCCGATGGCTCCGGCTACAGAAGTAACAGTACACTGAATGTCAATATTAAATGTTCCAAGTGGATATGATGGTTCTTGATTACCTCGATTAAAAAAAAAAAAAAAAATAAATAAATTTTCATTACCACAAACTATGATAATTTTGCTCAAGTGAAGTAGAGCCATAACTCAGTGTGCAGGAGGCGTAGATCCCAAAGACGGGTAAGATTCTCTGATGGCCATAGATGGGAACAACCTAAGGCAGGGATTATCGCCGCCACTGGGGCACCTGCCCACCAGGTTCGGGAGGTGTTACCTACAAGAAGGGAGTGGTTGTGATGCTACTTGGGGCCAAGAGCATCAAAGAGGGGTCTGTTCCCTACAACTTCCACTCCAATATATATATATCAAAATGTTCCTTCACTTAAAAGAGCTTAATTATCATATAGAGACAATTACATCCAATCTCAGTAATATGTAAATAGAATCACAGAGCACAACCAACAACCATCTTGATTACGGGGACTTCGAATAGCTTGTCACCTTAAACATTTGACCGTTCTGTTTTAACAGAAGATCAAAGATGTGACATAAGGAACATGATGTTGGTTGCCTTATGGGCAAAGAAAAATGTTTGATATTGAACTAGTTTTTAACTCCTGAAGGTCATTAGACATGGTGGTGGCTAAAGATGAGAACAGCTTGTGATGAGTCAAGAGAAATTTCTGAAAAACGAAGGTTAGGTGAATTGAGTATTTAAACTAAAAATAACCTTAGAAAAAAGATCATAGCATAATGTATTTTAGATTATTGTAACGGTTCTAATTTGAGTCAAACATTATTTTTTTGACATTTGTGAACTATTAAGGATTGAATATGACTATGATTATTTTAGTTACAGTCCTAGGAGGCTGTTGAAAAGATTATTTGCTTATAATGAGAGAGAAAGAGACTGCTTGAGTGGAGGAAGAGGATGGTACTCTGTCTGTCTTTCTGTTATCAGTCAGCCAAAGAAAGCTGGAGCAAAATAAGATAATGAACCAAAACAATCCAGCTGACTTTTCTAAAATCAGATGGATAATGAACAGACATGCTTTGAAACTGGTTAAGAGGCCATAAAAACATTAGATAAAAGATACAGGAAAATGTAAGGTTAAAATGTCATTTAAAATTTGAATCCTTTTAGATAAAAGATATTAATAAGAAATATGAGCGGTTCATAGTCAGGGATGAGTGTGAGTGTGAATTCATGTTTTGTAAAGTATGTGTTAGTTTAGGACAACTGTTCTGTCTGAATAGTGTGTATAAATTTGTCATTAACCTCTGGAAAGAGTGTTTTAGCATTATAGATGGGTTAAGGCGAATGACAAATTTGAAAAGTAAGCTGAGGATTGTGAGTCAATCTGATGAGAAGGCAACACAGAACAGGATGAGCTTTAAGTTGATTGATCATCGAGCTCTGTCTATTAATTATTATTTTGGTCATTCATGTTGTGCAGTAGATTTGAATTACTTTCTGGACAGGTTTAAGTATTGATAAATTAGAATTGTGAAGTCGTAGATAGCCGTCAGTCATGTGTTGAGAAAAAGTTATAGATTTGACAGCAACAAACACGTACAGTAGGCTAAGTAAATATCAGATTATCCAGAGAGCCCTTAACAGTTATGTATTGTAAAAAGGGGAAGATTGTTATTCGACTGACGTTGACGAAGTGTAGTGACGTTGACAAAGTGTACACGACCTGACCTGACCAATTGATGACCTGGAGAATGTTCGTAGATGACAGCTGATTAAGAGACCAAACAATAGGGTTTAGGGGCCATTGCCTTAAAACAATTTGATAAGAAGATGAAATTGTGGTTTTAAGTAATATTTTTATTTCAGAGGCAGAGAAAGATGTCTAAAAGAAATTTGGCTTAAGGACAACGTTTGGGTTAGCAAACTTTATCCAAACAAATGTCACCAAATAAATATTAACAAATATTGCAGTTTTCTATAGCTCAAACAGTAGAGCGTTAGCGCTTGTAACGCCAAAGTCATGGGTTCAATTTCCGAGGGAAAGCAAGAATTGATAAGAATGTAAATGTGTACCTTGAAATGTAAGTCGCTTTGGATAAAAGCGTCTGATAAAAGTAAGAGAATTTTATTATGTTAGATTTATGCACGAGATGGGTGTTGGGCATCAAGAGGAGGATGAATATGCTCATGGCGGGAACAAGAGAACGCACAGTAAAACAAGTGGTCAGATGAGTCTTTGAACTTTTTAGTATGGATAATTTGTATTCAGGCCACAAACAAAGACATTTCGGCCTCACAGGTGGGAAAAACAGTAAATCCAGGGGGGAAGGGCTAAACCCATTGTCTTCACAGCAGGCTGAGAGGTTATCTAGCTTTGACCTCATCGGTATATGAGGACAGTAAAAGTCCAGGAGGGGTTTATTTGAAGAACTTTATTTGTATTAACCAGCTAGATCTGGTTTACTAAGGGGTTCACATTTGCTGAAAGCCATCGCACAGGTGGGAAGATAAATGTTGGGAGGACATTGGGTTTAATTGTGTGTATTGTTTGTATTTTAAGTGTGCTAATAACAAGAATTGTTTTGACAGGAAACGCCGGAGCAGATGTGGCAGCACAGCAGACAAAAGAAAACTATGTGACAATAACCTCAACATTTGTTTTTCTTTACAGAAGATGCAGACTTTTGCGCATGGCATGAGCAAAGTGAAGAAACAGTGCCTAACCCTGTGTAATGCCTAACTTAAAATTTTCATTTTGCAGGATGTCAGGATGGATTGAACCAAACAGAACTGATTCTGTATTGTTTTGTTAACATGAACAACATGGGTTGAATGTTTTTCAGGGGAACAAGGACCCTGAGTGCTATTCAATGAGCAAAATTATCTGGTGACAATAGTGTTTCAGGCTGTTGAATCCACAGGTCACACCAAAGGGACGACAAGACAAGCGGTCACTAACAAAATCACTTAAGGTCTGCCTTCACAGGTGACAGCAGACAGTAAACGACTCATTCCAGTGGGGGTGCGATCGTGATCTAAGGGAAAATCTTGGAAGGATCTGGGTCCAAGCTTCTCACCTTAAACTATACCAACCAACATCAGTAACCCCATACGCCACAACGAAGAATAAAGTGGAAGATCAAGGATATGCGCTAGAACATACCTCTCCTACCAACGTTGGAAAAAGACCATTTCAACAGCACACAAAGTGTCATATTGGTGAAGATGGAACGTCCATGAGGCAACGAGATGATCAACATATCTGGAGAAAATGTTGACCAATTAATGGTTGAAGAAAAGTTTTGCGATTTTATTTGATTGAATCAAATTAGGGCTTAGTATTGATATACATGAAGGGTATAACTGTTCTTGAATTAAGACTTGAATTAATTCTATTCTTAAGGATTCAATAGTAAAATGGGTTTGATTGATTTTAGAAAATAGAAATGAATTTTTATTATTTTATTGGTTATCAGAGAATGATAAACAGGGGGGAGATGTTAATGAAAAATTCATTGTTCTTGTGTCCATTCATTTAAACTTGTTGATTTCAATTGAGTGTGTGTAAAAGCATCTGACCATATATATTTCTGTGAGGGTTTTCTAACAGCTGAAGAAGGGACAGGAAGACAGGGTGATAAAAAACTTACACCTGAGCACGAGAAAGGATCCAGCCAGGAGAATACAGGGGTCGTTTAACAATAAACAAGGGGTCCCATGCCATCCCCTTAGGGGATAAAGAACAGCAGGAGGTCATCTAGATTGTAAATGAAGGCCTTTTGGCTTCTCAGGGATAAAGATTGTAAATAAAGGCCTTTTGGCTTCTCAGGGACAAAGAACAGCATAACCTGCCCAGGGGGGGGGGGGGGGTAGAACCAGTCCATACTAGATGTCTTTAAGGAAATTTACAGAGACTAGGGAAAGGAGGAGTCAAGAATGTCAGAAACCTGTATAAAATGTCTCAGTTTTATTATGTCAGTAGGCTTTCTGTTTCACATCTGGGTGGCTGCGGTTGCGAAAAGATTCCTCAAAGAATAAAAAGCCTTTTCTTCTTTATTACAATTTTGCCTTTTGAGTGTTCCTTAACCCTGTGATGCTGTTTTTCCCAGTGAGATAAAAAATTGCTATTACAAACACACATAAAAACTAAATTTTGTGGAATAACACCCAAAAAAGTTTGCTTAATTGCAGAAAAAAGGTGTTTGGTAGTGACGCTCCTTAAAGTTAAACACAGATTTTCAGACTTTTTAACATTTCCCTTAAAATGATGGTACCCATCTACAATGAAAGAGAGGCTAATGGCGCTTTTCCATTACCAGTACCAGCTCGACTCGCCTCGTCTCAGCTCGGCTCGCTTTTCGCTCCGTTTTCCATTGCAGATAGTACCTCCACAATAGTACCTGGTCGTCATAGCGACGCCGCACCGCAGGAAACTGCCGTGACTTAATCTTCTACGCGAGACACACCCGCTACCCACACACACAGGACAATGGAGGAAATCGAGTGTATGCTGTTTTTGGTTTTGTTTTTGCTGTTTTTTATTCAGAATACTCCGTCTGGCGTGTGCAATGATGACGCAGTGAATAGAGACGATTCTCTCTGACCAATCAGCAGTCTGCCGTGTTTTCACGTCACATTTTAGTAATCGCCTCAGCTCGCTTAGAACCTCGCCGGAGGTGGTACGAAAAAAGTACCTGGAAGCAGGTACAGGTACAACTTTTACACAGTGGAAAACCAAACAGAGTCGAGTCGAGTCAAGGCGAGCTGGTACTATGTAGTGGAAAAGCGCCATATGAGAGAGAGGGACACAGGAATATTTCCTGACAAAAAAAAAAAAAAAAAAAATTTTTGTAGGGGTGACGTTAAAATCAGTCTCAGCCAATGGACTAAAACACATGAAACTTTTCGGTAGTGACATGAAAATGTGGGACACATTTTTTTTTTAACAAAGTTTCATGATTTAAAAATAAAATATAAAATGTCAATCTTTATATTTAATCAAAACTATTTTGCACATAGTTCATAATATAACATATAGTTTACAAAGTGTAATATTACAATATTAACTAAACTTGTAATGGTTACGAATTGGATGTGTGAAATAATAATACGATGTTAGGTTACCGGTAATTGTTCCCAGGATGTTATACCTGAGAGATCGAGATTTATTTTCAAACACTTTCTCTAAATAATGAACTTATCTTCTCAAGACCTGTGTCATTAAAAGAAAAAGAGCTCTATATTTCCAGCACTGTTAAACTTTCAATTCTTCAATTCAGTTCAAAGAGAAGCTGAAAGAATATTGATGAGGGTTTATTTTAATCAGACATCGTTTAAACCTGTGAATGTGTGTACAGACATTTAACTTAAAAACTCAAGTTCTGTGTGACAAATTTTTTCATTAATAATTTACAGGTAGCCTAAACAGAATGTTAGAACAAAACTGTTTTATTTGCATGATACGTTTTACATAATAGTACTCAGCACTGTAAATCGAATGTGTTGTGGTTTTACATGGGAAGCTTTTTATCATTTTATCAACAAAGGAGAGAAAAAAAATCGAGCCCTGCAGACATTAGTTATGATTTATCATTAAAAACTATGTTTACCAGGTTTCATTTGTTCATTAAATAAAATTAAACCAACTCATAATCTTCACAAATTGCAGTCGGTAATATTTACGTTTCGCGAGTGTAGTGAACAACATCAGTCGGTTCATTTCGATTCATTTCTGAGTGATTCACTAAATGAACTGACTCGTTTAGTCGTTTGGATTTAGATTTCTCCTAAATCCTAATAAATGATTAAAATGAATGTACTCACAGTCTAAAAACAGCAGATGTAGAGCAGAATGAACAGGTTGTGTTCCACTTCTCGTGTTTATGTCCCCTTCCCTCGCTCACTTCTCTTCTTCTCCTAGACTCGGATGTGTGTCATTGCTTCGGTTGCTCGAGCGCCTCTACTGGCGGAACTCCAGCGATGGGAATTCTTTACATTTAAATTGAACAGGCAATAATGCATCGCGGTAAAGTGAAAGTTGCTCAGATTCAGATATCTTTGGTTCTCAAACTTTTTAGAGTGTCGTTCCCCTGAGGCGTTTACATCCTTCTGCGTCTCTTCTTCTTAGACTACAGTGACACCTTTTTCATTAAGGGACAATATTTGATATAGGCCTACCCTAAAAATAATTTTCCCAATATTTTTCACCTTTATAAATGTATAATAAGTAGCCTGATGCTTTAATTAAATAAAAATGTTCAATAGAGTATTATGCAATGATGGTAAAAACAAAGTTATACTTTTAAATATAAAATGAAATTAAAGCTGCAAGCAGCGATGAAAGGGCCCTCGCACCCGTGCCATCAACACTCGGTGGCTTTAGGAAGACAGAGCATGGTTGGGCAATGTACATTTAAGGAGGTATATATAGTAAGAGTATGTCAAAGTCAGTTACAAAATGTTTTGTATAATGGTGATAATAGCATGCTTCATGACTCAGCTAAGTGTTGCTAGCATGTTTAGTATGTTTCTAGCATGCTTAGTACACAATAATTATGTTGTTAGTACTGCATAACTGTGTTAACCATGTCAGTTTCTGTTGCCAGTAGTTGGGGCTATGTCTATATCTGAATATTGCTATGTAGATGTGTTCAGTGCAGGACTTTTATCAAACATGTGAAGTTTGGGGCAGATTGGACATTGTATGCTTGAGTTACAACAACTTCCTTTAGCATTTCTAGCATGTTTTATGATGTTTCTAGCATTTTACATATTCATTTTGGGGTAGATTGGACATTGCATTCCTGAGTTACAGCAAATTCATATTTAATTGCAGTAATATCATGCTTTAGCACTTAGCTAAGTGTTTGCTAGTATGTTTTAGCATGTCTCTAGTATGTTGGTAGGATATTTAGCACCTACTGGCATTTTTTTATATGTTATTAGGAGTCCAGAACAGTGTTAAACGTCACTTCCTTTTGCCAGCAGGCGGCGCTATGACTATAACTGAATATGAGCATGGACATGTGTTCAAAAGATAACTCTTATCAAACGTGTGAAGTTTGGGGTAGATTGGACATTTTATGCTTAAGTTACAACAACTTCCTTGAGCTTTTATAGCATGCTTTAGAACTTAGCTAAGTGTTGCTAGCATGTTTCTTGCATGTTACATATTAAGTTTGGGGTAGATTGAACATCCCATGCCTGTGTTACAACAAATTCCCATTTAATTGCAGTAATATCATGATTTAGCACTTATCTAAGTGATTGATAGCATGTTTTAGCATGTTTCTAGTATGTTGTTAGCATGTTTAGCACATGCTGGCACTTTTTTATATGTTATTAGGAGTCCACAACAGTGTTTAACATGTCACTTCCTGTTGCCAGCAGGTGGCGCTATGACTGTAACTGAATATGAGCATGGTCATGTGTTCAGGACAGAACGCTTATCAAAAGTGTGAAGTTTGGGGCAGATTGGACATTGCCTTCTTGAGTAACAACAACATCCTGTTTCATTGAATTAGCATGCTTTAGCACTCAGCTAAGTTTTGCTAGTATGTTTTAACATGTTTCTAGCATGTTTAGAAGTCAATGGCATTTTTAACATCTTGCTAGAATGGCATCAACGTGTTAAACATGACACTTCCTGTTACCAGTAGGTGGCGCTATTACTATAACTGAATATTCTCATGTAGATGTGTTCAGGCCATGACTCTTATCAAACGTGTGACGTTTGGGGCAGATTGGACATTCCATGCCTGTGTTACAGCAAATTCCTATTTAATTGCAGCAATAGCATGCTTTAGCACTTAGCTAAGTGTTTGCTAGCATGTTTTAGCATGTTTCTAGTATGTTGTTAGCATGTTTAGCACTTGATGGCACTTTTTTTATATGTTTTTATATGTCCACAACAGTGTTTAACATGTCACTTCCTGTTGCCAGCAGGTGGCACTATGACTGTAACTGAATATGAGCATGGTCATGTGTTCAGGACAGAACGTTTATTAAAAGTGTGAAGTTTGGTGCAGAATGGACATTGCCTTCTTGCGTAACAACAACATCCTGTTTCATTGAATTAGCATGCTTTAGCACTTAGCTAAGTATTGCTAGCATGTTTTAACATGTTTCTAGCATGTTTAGAACTCAATGGCATTTTTAACATGTTGCTAGAATGGCATCAACGTGTTAAACATGACACTTCCTGTTACCAGTAGGTGGCGCTATTACTATAACTGAATATTCTCATGTAGATGTGTTCAGGACAGAACGCTTATCAAAAGTGTGAAGTTTGGGGAAGATTGGACATTCCATGCCTGAGTTACAGCAAATTCCTATTTAATTGCAATAATAGCATGCTTTAGCACTTAGCTAAGAGTTTGCTAGCATGTTTTAGCATGCTTCTAGTATGTTGTTAGCATGTTTAGCACTTGCTGGCACTTTTTTATATGTTATTAGGAGTCCATAACAGTGTTAAACATGTCACTTCCTGTTGCCAGCAGGTGGCGCTATGACTATAACTGAATATGAGCATGGTCATGTGTTCAGGACAGAACTCTTATCAAACGTGTGAAGTTTGGGGCAGATTGGACATTCCATGCCTGAGTTACAGCAACTTCCTGTTTCATGGCGAAACATCGAAATTTGTCAGGCCGCCGAGGACCCGCCCTTCGACGAAAACTCAAGATCTTCGCAATTTAACGTCGCAAAGGCCTTAAGATTACACTCACCAAATTTGAAGATGATCAGATTAAAACTGTAGGAGGAGTTCGTTAAAGTACGAGGCCTGAAAATGGCAAAAACTGCACAAAAATCTGAGAGGAAGTTCAAAATGGCTGACTTCCTGTTGTGTTTAGGGCTATGCTCCAAGAGACTTTTTTGTAGGTATTAGGTCATTACATGTATGTACCGAATTTCGTGCACGTACGTGGAACGTTGCGGGAGGCGCACTCCGTTGAACTTTTATAGGTGGCGCTATCGAGCCATTTTGCCCCGTCCAATTCTGAAACCTATATCAGATGTAAATTTTCGCCAGTTCTGACGCGTGTGCAAAGTTTTGTGAGTTTTCGAGCATGTTTAGGCCCTCAAAAATGCAATTAAATGCGGAGAAGAATAATAATAATAAATATAGCTGCGAGCAGCGATTGCGGGCCCAAGCTGGTGGCACCGCCACCCCGGTGCCTTTAGGTAACTAAAGGCACCGGGATGGCGGTGCCACCGGCTTTGGCCCTCCATCGCTGCTCGCAGCTATATTTATATATATACATATATATATACACACACACACAGACACATATATATATATATATATATATATATATATATATATATATATATATATATATATATGTATATATGTATATATATATATATATATATATATATATATATATATATGTATATAAATATCTATCTATCTATCTATCTATCTATCTATCTATCTATATATATATACATATACACACACACACACACACACACACACATATATATATATATATATATATATAAATATAAGACAGAAAATTTGACTTGTCTTACCTTATTCTGATTTTATGATACACCCAAAATATTCCACAACAAATCCTTTAAATTTAATGTAAAAATAAAAACGAAAGTAAGCAGTGTTGGTCTCACGTAACCCTCTCATTAGAATCAAAATGTTTCAATATTTGCGATGTATTTGGATGCTAAACTATTCTTTATTATAGGCTTTGTACTTCACTCGTGTTCCAATATCGATGGAAAAAATCATCCTCTTCACACGCGCAAAAATGTTCTTGGAAACATCACAGTGGAGCTCTGCTTACTTTGAATGGTACAGATTGTACTACTGACTATTTAAACAGAGCAGTGTAATTCGTTTATGTTAGGTTGACTATTTTTATTATTATATTGTATTAGGGCTATAATGAACAGGCTGCGATGTCAAGATTGCAATTCTGGAATGTGTGTGTGTGTGTGTGACGCGGTTGCGGTTGAACAGTGGACACAAAAACATAAATAAAATGTTTTAGTTAATTCCTACATCCATAGGAATACATTGAAAATGCTCGCTCCACTCCGCACCATTATCAATGTCTGTGCGGACGTCTGTATTTTACTAGTATATAGTATACTATAGTTAGCGATTTAAAAGCGCTCAGCGGTGTCACACGTCGATTAACCGGTGGGAAAATTTTATCACAGTCACATCCCTAATATATTTATATATAAATACAATAGGCCTACCTGAAAGAGAATTTTACTTGCCCGACCAGAGTATAGCCTGATTAGAACGTCAATAACAAAAAAATAACTTGGGAATCACTAAAACGAGAGATTATTCTAATTTCATTACATTCATTTTAAGTTGCAATCATCAGTTAATAATAAATGTATTACTGATCAATGGTAACAAGGTTGCACTGCTGAGGCTCATGCTGCTTCTCCAGGAGAATTGTAAACAAATGAGCGCAGCACACAAAAAAGCAACCCAGTTAACAACATACTGACTATAAAAATTACAAATATGGAGTTTTTATATATTTTATAACATATGATAGAGTTAAGCAACCTCACTTGACAAGTAGGCAACTATTTCCTGAATACAATCACGATTGAAACTGTGACATTGATTTCATACAACAGGTTAATAAACAGTTACAATTAAGTCACTTACATTTTAGATGCAATATTGACTGTTTTTGTTCTGTTTCAGCAGCAAAAATAGTTAAACAAAGATCACAGCAGAACCATTGTGCATCTCACAGCAACTTGTTTTCTCATTACTGAATGATTCAGCATTTTGAAACGAATCGCTTGACTCAAAGATTCAATGGTCAATCCATAAACATCTGTCTCAATCATGAATGACTTAGTCATTGGAACGAATCATTTGAACGAATTAATCAATGACTCGCTCATTAAGATGGTCGCCTGGCGACACCTAATGGCGGTTTAGTGTTATGTTTAAAAGTATCATTCTTTCCAACGTGCACCATTATCAATGTCCGTGCGGACGTCCGTTTTTTTACTTTCACTTTTATATTAGCGATTTAAAAGCACCCGCTCGTGTCACACGTCGATTAACCGATGGGAAAATATCCTCACAGTCATGTACCTAATAAATGTATATTTAAATACAATAGGCCTACCTAGTAAAAAGTTTTATATACTATTTTGATGTCCTTTTGGACACAAGAGGGCAGTATAGCCCTATGTTTGCTTTTTTGTTGAACCAAATAGCACTAAATAGCCTGTTTTTAACTTTTTCATTCTTCTTGAATTGCAAAAACAGAATTAAATGGGTTTAGGTGTGATATTTGTATACTTTTATATAGAAATAAATGGTATATAATTACATTTTTAGAAGATTTTTAGTGTTTCCTTTTTGGACATTACTTTAATCCCTCGTCATAGCAAAACCGTTTGAGATATTTATTATCCATTCACAATTTAGCATATTTAATGTAGTTTCATCATGTCGAAAAAGTTTGGTGGGAATAAAATAAATAGTTTAAGAGGAGTGGCTAAAAATTCAGAGGCTGATTTTGCAAAAAAAATCCACATTCAGACCAAAATATCTGACTTCCTGATGGCCGGAGCTAATGAATGTAAATTAGAAAGTTGTCCGGCTTGATGAGTACAATATACAAACTATTTTTTTTTTACTGTAGTTAAAACTAACCCGCCCACTTTTGTCAAAAGCATGTTGAAAGTGACACACTTTCTGCTGCCAGTTGGTGGCGCTATAACTTTGACTCACAATAGCTACATCCATCTGATCGGCCTCTTACCACGAACACACTGCTGAAGTTTCATCAAGATCAGTTAATGTATGCAGAAGTTATTCCACTTCGTGTTTCTCTTTTCTCGCCATAAATTCGTTTCCTCGCCACGGCCAAACCGTTCGAGATATCAAAAATCCGTCCGCAATTTAGCATCCTCAATGTCTTGACTTCATGCACCCCGAGTTTGGTGGGGACACGATGAATTCTCTAGGAGGAGTACTTCACATTCCACAGGAAGCGTTTTCCAAACAACCCATAATAGCCGACTTCCTGTTGGGCTGGCGTAAAACTTGACCGGGGTAAAGTTGTTCGGCCCGATGAGATCTATATGTGTACCGAGTTTCATATTAATTCATGCGAGCGTGTTTGATATATGGATCAAGTTTTAGAACCCCGTTCAAGGGGGCGCTGTTGAGCCCCCCTGCCACACCCGGGTACCAGCTTCAGCCCGGCCCTGATGGCCGCGGGTTCTGACCTGTGTGCAAAGTTTCAAGAGTTTCCGAGCACGTTAAGGACCCCAAAAGCCCCTGAAACCTTGAAACACACTGAAATCAATTGGAAATTCCCTCCCACCCCTCACACACACAGAGACAGAGAGAGAGAGAGAGAAAATTCTCCAAAAAATCACATTCAAACCAAAATATCTGACTTCCTGTTGCTCTGAGCTAATAAGTGTGAATTAGAAAGTTGTCCGGTTTGATGAGAACAATATACATAGCGAGTTTAGTGACTCTATGTAAAACTAAGCCCCCATTTTTTACTAAAGGTGGCGCTACTGAGCCCCTCACCACGCCCGTTTCTGAAACTTTGCACATGTCTACTGGCTAATAAATGTGATGTGTCTGTCGAGTTTCATGCAATTTCAAGTATGTTAAGAGTCTCAAAAGCATCAAAAAAGAATATTAAAGTTTGATGCGTTGCCACGGCAACAGTATCTAAGATATCAATAATCCTTTCACATGTCTACATCTGCCGTGTTTCTACATTATACACATAAAGTTTGAAGCAAATCGGGAAAAAATAAGAGAGTGATTTCAAAGCATTTTGAAAGGGACACACTTCCTGCTGCCAGTTGGTGGCGCTATAACTTTGACTCACAATAGTCACATCCTTGTGTTCGGCCTCTTACAACGAATACACTGCTGAAGTTTCATCAAGATCAGATAATGTATGCTGAAGTTATAATACACTTCCTGTGTCCCTTATTCGCCATAAATTCGTTTCCTCGCCACGGCCAAACCGTTTGAGATATCAAAAATCTGTCCGCAATTTAGCATCCTCAATGTCTTGACTTCATGCACACCGAGTTTGGTTGCGATTGGACGAATTTTCTAGGAGGAGTATTTCAAATTCCACAGCATGCGTTTCCAAACAACCCATAATAGCCGACTTCCTGTTGGGCTAGCGTAAAGCTAGCGTAAAACTTAGAGGACGAAAGTTGTTCGGCCCGATGAGATCTATATGTGTACTGAGTTTCATATTATTATATGCAAGCATGTTTGATTTATGGACCAAGTTTTCGGACACCATTCCAGGGGGCGCTGTCGAGCCCCCCTGCCACGCCCGGGTACCAGCTTCAGTCCGGCCCTGATGGCCGCGGATTCTGACCCGTGTGCAAAGTTTCAAGAGTTTTTGAGCATGTTAAGGGCCCCAAAAGTGCCCGAAAGGTTGACAAAATAATAATAATAATAAAATATAGCTGCGAGCAGCGATTGCGGGCCCAAGCCGGTGGCACCGCCACCCCGGTGCCTTTAGTTACCTAAAGGCACCGGGGATGGCGGTGCCACCGGCTTTGGCCCTCCATCGCTGCTCGCAGCTATATTTATATATATATATATATATATATATATATATATATATATACACACACACACACACACATATATATATTTTATTTTGCGATGTATATTTATATATTTTTTTTGCGATGTATTTGGATGCTAAACTATTCTTTATTATAGGCTTTGTACTTCACTCGTGTTCCAATATCGATGGAAAAAATCATCCTCTTCACGCGCGCAAAAATGTGCTTGGAAACATCACAGTGGAGCTCTGCTTACTGTGAATGGTACAGATTGTACTACTGACTATTTAAACAGAGCAGTGTAATTCGTTTATGTTAGGTTGACTATTTTTATTATTATATTGTATTAGGGCTATAATGAATGTCAAGATTGCAATTCTGGAATGTGTGTGTGACGCGGTTGCGGTTGAACAGTGGACACAAAAACATAAATAAAATGTTTTAGTTAATTCCTACATCCATAGGAATACATTGAAAATGCTCGCTCTACTCCGCACCATTATCAATGTCTGTGCGGACGTCTGTATTTTACTAGTATATAGTATACTATAGTTAGCGATTTAAAAGCCCTCAGCGGTGTCACATGTCGATTAACCGGTGGGAAAATTTTTATCACAGTCACATCCCTAATATATTTATATATAAATACAATAGGCCTACCTGAAAGAGAATTTTACTTGCCCGACCAAAGTATAGCCTGATTAGAACGTCAATAACAAAAAAATAACTTATCAATTTATTAATAAGTTATTAATAACTTAATCACTAAAACGAGAGATTATTCTAATTTCATTACATTCATTTTAAGTTGCAATCAGCAGTTAATAATAAATGTATTACTGATCAATGGTAACAAGGTTGCACTGCTGAGGCTCATGCTGCTTCTCCAGGAGAATTGTAAATAAATGAGCGCAGCACACAAAAAAGCAACCCAGTTAACAACATACTGACTATAAAAATTACAAATATGGAGTTTTTATATATTTTATAACATATGATAGAGTTAAGCAACCTCACTTGACGAGTAGGCAACTATTTCCTGAATACAATCACAATTGAAACTGTGACATTGATTTCATACAACAGGTTAATAAACAGTTACAATTAAGTCACTTACATTTTAGATGCAATATTGACTGTTTTTGTTCTGTTTCAGCAGCAAAAATAGTTAAACAAAGATCACAGCAACTTGTTTTCTCATTACTGAATGATTCAGCATTTTGAAACGAATCGCTTGACTCAAAGATTCAATGGTCAATCCATAAACATCTGTCTCAATCATGAATGACTCAGTCATTGGAATGAATCGTTTGAACGAATGAATCAATGACTCGCTCATTAAGATGGTCGCCTGGCGACACCTAATGGCGGTTTAGTGTTATGTTTAAAAGTATCATTCTTTCCAACGTGCACCATTATCAATGTCCGTGCGGACGTCCGTTTTTTTACTTTCACTTTTATATTAGCGATTTAAAAGCACCCGCTCGTGTCACACGTCGCTTAACCGATGGGAAAATATCCTCACAGTCATATACCTAATAAATTTATATTTAAATACAATAGGCCTACCTAGTAAAACGTTTTATATACTATTTTGATATCCTTTTGGACACAAGAGGGCAGTATAGCCCTATGTTTGCTTTTTTGTTGAAACAAATAGCACTAAATAGCCTGTTTTTAACTTTTTCATACTTCTTGAATTGCAAAAACAGAATAAAATAGGTTTAGTTCTAATATTTGTATAATTTTATATAAAAATAAATGGTGTATAATTAAATTTTAAGAATATATGAGATGTTTTCTGATTCCTTTTTTGACATTATTTTAATCCCTCGCCATGTCAAAACCGTTTGAGATATTCAATATCCGTTCTCAATTTAGCATCTTTAATGTATTTTCATCATGTTGAAAAAGTTTGGTGTGAATAAAAAAAAAAACACTTAGCAGGAGTGGGTAAAAAGCAGAGGCTGAATTTGCAAATAAATCCACATTCAAACCAAAATATCTGACTTCCTGTTGGTCCAAGCTAATGACTGCAAATTAGAAAGTTGTCCAGCTCGATGAGACCAATATACTTACTGATTTTTGTAATTGTGGGTTAACCTAACCCCCCCACTTTTGTCAAAAACATTTTGAAAGTGACACACTTCCTGCTGCCAGTTGGTGGCGCTATAACTTTGACTCACAATAGTTACATCCATCTGATCGGCCTCTTACCACGAACACACTGCTGAAGTTTCATCAAGATCAGTTAATGTATGCTGAAGTTATACCACTTCGTGTTTCTCTTTTCTCGCAATAAATGCATTTCCTCACCACGACCAAAGCGTTCGAGATATCAAAAATCCGTCCGCAATTTAGCATCCTCAATGTCTTGACTTCATGCACACCGAGTTTGGTGGCGATTTAATTAATTCTCTAGGAGAAGTGTTTCAAATTCCACAGCAAGCGTTCTCCAAACAACCCATAATTGCCGACTTCCTGTTGGGCTGGTGTAAAACTTAGAGCACGAAAGTTGTTCGGCCCGATGTGATCTATATGTGTACCGAGTTTCATATCATTACATGCAAGTGTGTTTGATTTATGGACAAGTGTTTGGATCCCGTTCCAGGGGGCGCTGTTGAGCCCCCCTGCCACGCCCGGGTACCAGCTTCAGCCCGGCCCTGATGGCCGCAGGTTCTGACCTGTGTGCAAAGTTTCAAGAGTTTTCGAGCACGTTAAGGGCCCCAAAAGCCCCTGAAACCTTGAAACACACTGAAATCAATTGGAAATTCCCTCCCACCCCTCACACACACAGAGACAGAGAGAGAGAGAGAGAGAAAATTCTCCAAAAAATCACATTCAAACCAAAATATCTGACTTCCTGTTGCTCTCAGCTAATAAGTGTGAATTAGAAAGTTGTCCGGTTTAATGAGAACAATATACATAGCGAGTTTAGTGACTCTATGTAAAACTAAGCCCCCATTTTTGACTAAAGGTGGCGCTACTGAGCCCCTCACCACGCCCGTTTCTGAAACTTTGCACATGTCTACTGGCTAATAAATGTGATGTGTCTGTCGAGTTTCATGCAATTTCAAGTATGTTAAGAGTCTCAAAAGCATCAAAAAAGAATATTAAAGTTTGATGCGTTGCCACGGCAACAGTATCTAAGATATCAATAAACCTTTCACAGGTCTACATCTGCCGTGTGTCCACATTATTCACATAAAGTTTGAAGCAAATCGGGTTAAAATAAGAGGGTGATTTCAAAGCATTTTGAAAGTGACACACTTCCTGCTGCCAGTTGGTGGCGCTATAACTTTGACTCACAATAGTCACATCAATGTGATCAGCCTCTGAGCAAGAACACTCTGCTGAAGTTTTATCAAGATCAGTCAATGTATGCAGAAGTTATAATACACTTCCTGTGTCCCATTATTCGCCATAAATTCGTTTCCTCGCCACAGCCAAACCGTTCGAGATATCAAAAATCCCCTGGCAATTTTTCATCCTCAATGTCTTGACTTCATGCACACCGAGTTTGGTGCTGACCGGGTGAATTCCCTAAGAGAAGTGTTTCAAATTCCTAAGCATGCATTTCCAAACAACCCTAAATAGTCGACTTCCTGTTGGGCTGGCGTAAAACTTAGAGCATGAAAGTTGTGCGGCCCGATGAGATCTATATGTGTTCCGAGTTTCATATTATTACATGCAAGCGTGTTTGATTTATGGACCAAGTTTTCGGACCCCGTTCCAGGGGGCGCTGTTGAGCCTCCCTGCCACGCCCGGGTACCAGCTTCAGCCCGGCCCTGATGGCCGCGGGTTCTGACTCGTGTGCAAAGTTTCAAGAGTTTTTGAGCATGTTAAGAGCCCCAAAAATGCCTGAATAGTCGTAAGAAAAATAATAATAATAATAATAATAATAATAATCCTACCGAAAACAATAGGGCCTTCGCCCTTTCAGGGCTTGGGCCCTAATAATCCTACCGGAAACAATAGGGCCTTCGCCCTTTCAGGGCTTGGGCCCTAAATATAGCTGCGAGCAGCGATGGCGGGCCCAAGCCGGTGGCACCGCCACCCTGGTGCCTTTAGTTACACTAAAGCCACCGGGGTGGCGGTGTCACCGGCTTGGGCCCTCCATCGCTGCTCGCAGCTATATTTATATATATATATATATATATATATATATATATATATATATATATATATATATATATATATATATATGTAACAAAAAAAATATAATATATACATTATATATGTAACAAAAAATAAATAAATGAATAAAAAATATATATATATATATATATATATATATATATATATATATATATATATATATATATATATATATATATATATATATATATGGCGAGGCGAGGAACGGGCAGAGAAGAGCGAACGTTTTTGGACATTCATCATATTGCATTGGTTTTCATTTCTTGTCCTCAAACCAAGCACTAATCTGTTTATTTTTAAGTCACACATTCTCCATTGATTAAAAAAGACAATCAAATGTATTTTTTAATGGTAGTATTATTTTATACAGAAATAAATTATTTATAATTCAGATGAGAATAAAGTTAGTGTTAATTAAAATTGTAAGGAAAACAAATATATTGATCTAAAATCTACCATCATTTGCTGCAAATAGGTTGACTATTTATATTTATTATTATATTTTATTACGGCTGTAATGAACCGGCTGCGATGTCAAGATTGCAATGCTGGAATGCACAGTGTGTGTGTGTGTGTGTGTGTGTGTGTGTGTGTGTGTGTGTGTGTGTGTGTGTGTGTGTGTGTGTGTGTGTGTGTGTGTGTGTGTGTGTGTGTGTGTGTGTGAGGCGTGGGCGCGATCGAACAGTGGAAACATAAAAACATAGGCTACTCCGTCAGTTTGTTCATACAGGACATCATTTAAACTGCACTGTGTTTACTTAGGGTGTATTCACACCTGCCTTGTTTGGTTCGATTGAATCGAACTCTAGTTCGTTTCCCCCCTTGGTGCGGACCTTTTGGGCAGGTGTGAATACAGCAATCGAACTCGGGTGCGGACCAAACAATCGAACCGAGACCCAGCTGAAGAGGTGGTCTCGGTACGGTTCCAAACGAACTCTGGTACGGTTCATTTACGGTGTGAACATGAACCGACCCAACTGCAGAAAACTGCGTCTTTTTATTTGACTGCTCTTATGAGGATACTTAACAAAACTGACATTTTGGCATAATGGTGTCTTATTATACAGACATCCAAAGTCTCCCGGAAGTTCCGGCAGTCTCCCGCATGTCGATAGAAGCGCATGAATGCCCGCAAATCATTTAAAATCTCCGGAAATCTAGAGCGAGCGAGCAAGAGTGCGCACACGGCAGAGAGAGGGAGCGAGAGACCTTGCGTGTGTGTGCCAGCTAGTGTGCCTCACGAAGCGCATGTAAGGACCCAAGCAATCAATTGTCAGTGCGGGCGGGCTTTTATCTATACTACCATAGTTTCTTCATATTGCGTTTGTAAAGAATAACACCAAATCAGTAAAATAACAAATAGGCGATTACATTACGAAATATCTCCTGCTTTTTTTTTTTTTTTTTGCTTTTTTTTGCACTTCCTGCTTTTCCCTGCTTGAGAATTCCTGTCCAATGAATGGACGACCTTAGCACACGTGTGGTTTTGTTTACACATTTTGGTTCACTTGTAAAAAGAGCAGTGTGAAAACGAACCGTACCAAACAAAAAAAAATCAACATTCTATTTGGTCCGGACCAAAGCAAGTGAACTATCGGACTTTCCTGGTGTGAATACACCCTTATATTTATGTACACTCGCAATAAAACACAACATTGTGCTTTTGTAAAAAAACATTCAAGCAATCCCACCCCCGAAATGGCGCTATTTTTTAAATGAAACTAAAATGCTCACGGCTGCATGGGCAATAACACGTCTACAGCGAGGAACGAGCAGAACAGAGTGAATGTTTTTTAGGATGTCCGTATTTCACTTTCGCTCATCATATACTCACCCTCATGTTGTTTTAATCCTTTATGAATTTCTTTCTTCTGCTGAACAGAAAGGAAGATATTTAGGAGAATGTCAGTAACCAGACAGTTTCTGATCCCATTGACTTCCATAGTAGGAAAAAAATGTATACTATGGAAGTCAATGAGACCAGAAACTGTCTGGTTACTGACATTCTTCTAAATATCTTCCTTTCTGTTCAGCAGAAGAAAGAAATTAATAAAGGATTGAAACAACATGAGGGTGAGTATATGATGACAGAATTTTCCATTTAAAGTGGAGTATCCCTTTAAGTTAGCGATTTAAAAGCCCCCGCCGCGGTGTCACACATCAATTAACCAGTGGGAAAAAATTCTCAGTCACATCGCTATTATATTTATATATAAATACAATATACAATGGGCCTACCTGATTTTGAACACAAGAGGGCAGTATAGCCCTATGTATGACTTTTTTTTTTTTACTAAATAGCGCATTCTGGCTGATTTTAAACTTGTACATAATTCTTGAATTGAAAAAAACTGAATAAACCCAAAACTAGTTCTGTTTCGGTTTAGTTCTGATATTTGTATAATTTTATATAAAAATAAATGGTGTATAATTAAATTTTAAGAAGATATGAGATGTTTTCTGATTCCTTTTTTGACATTATTTTAATCCCTCGCCATGTCAAAACCGTTTGAACTATTTAATATCCGTTCACAATTTAGCATCTTTAATGTATTTTCATCGTGTTAAAAAAGTTTGGTGTGAATAAAAAAAAAAACACTTAGCAGGAGTGGGTAAAAAGCAGAGGCTGAATTTGCAAATAAATTCACATTCAAACCAAAATATCTGACTTCCTATTGGTCGAAGCTAATAACTGTATATTAGAAAGTTGTCCGGCTCGATGAGACCAATGTACGTACTGATTTTTAAAACTGTGGGTAAAACTAACCCCCCCACTTTTGTCAAAAGCATTTTGAAAGTGACACACTTCCTGCTGCCAGTTGGTGGCGCTATAACTTTGACTCACAATAGTTACATCCATCTGATCGGCCTCTTACCACGAACACACTGGTGAAGTTTCATCAAGATCAGTTAATGTATGCAGAAGTTATACCACTTCGTGTTTCTCTTTTCTCGCCATAAATTCGTTTCCTCGCCACGGCCAAACCGTTCGAGATATCAAAAATCCGTCCGCAATTTAGAATCCTCAATGTCTTGACTTCATGCACACCGAGTTTGGTGGGGATTGGATGAATTCTCTAGGAGGAGTACTTCGCATTCCACAGCAAGCGTTTTCCAAACAACCCATAATAGCCGACTTCCTGTTGGGCTGGCGTAAAACTTGACCAGGGGAAAGTTGTTCGGCCCGATGAGATCTATATGTGTACCGAGTTTCATATTAATTAATGCAAGCGTGTTTGATCTATGGACCAAGTTTTGGGACCCCCGTTCAAGGGGGCGCTGTTGAGCCCCCCTGCCACGCCCGGATACCAGCTTCAGCCCGTCCCTGATGGCAGGGGGTTCTGACTTGTGTGCAAAGTTACAAGAGTTTTTGAGCACGTTAAGGACCCCAAAAGCCCCTGAAACCTTGATTAACAATGTAAAAGCAATAGTCAAATCCCCCCCTCCCCTCACACACACAGAGACACAGAGAGAGGGAGAGAAAATTCTTCAGAATATCCACATTCAAACCAAAATATCTCTCTTCCTGTTGGTCAGAGATAGTTCATGTAAATTAGAAAGTTGTCCGTCTTGATGAGAACAATACACATACCAAGTTTTGTTGCTGTTGATAAAACTAACCCCCCCACTTATGACTAAAGGTGGCGCTACTGAGCCCCTCACCACGCCCGTTTCTGAAACTTTGCACATGTCTACTGGCTAATAAATGTGATGTGTCTGTCGAGTTTCATCCAATTTCAAGTATGTTAAGAGTCTCAAAAGCATCAAAAAAGAATATTAAAGTTTGAAGCGTTGCCATGGCAACAGTATTAAAGATATCAAAAATCCTTTCACAGGTCTACATCTGCCGTGTGTTTACATTATACACATAAAGTTTGAAGCAAATCGGGTAAAAATAAGAGGGTGATTTCAAAGCATTTTGAAAGGGACACACTTCCTGTTGCCAGTTGGTGGCGCTATAACTTTGACTCACAATAGTCACATCCATGTGATCGACCTCTTACAACGAACACACTGCTGAAGTTTAATCAAGATCAGTTAATGTATGCAGAAGTTATAACACACTTCCTGTTTCCATTATTCGCCATAAATTCGTGTCCTCGCCACAGCCAAACCGTTCGAGATATCAAAAATCCGTCCGCAATTTAGCATCCTCAATGTCTTGACTTCATGCTGACTGAGTTTGGAGGCGAATGGATGAATTCCCTAGGAGGAGTACATTAAATTCCACAGCATGCGTTTCCAAACAACCCATAATAGCCGACTTCCTGTTGGGCTGGCGTAAAAAGTAAAAGTACGAAAGTTGTTTGGCCCGATGAGATCTATATGTGTACCAAGTTTCATATTATTACATGCAAGCGTGTTTGATTTATGGACCAAGTTTTCGGACCCCGTTCCAGGGGGCGCTGTCGAGCCTCCCTGCCACGCCAGTGTCCCAGCTTCAGCCCGGCCCTAATGGCCGCGGGTTCTGACCTGTGTGCAAAGTTTCAAGAGTTTTCGAGCACGTTAAGGGCCCCAAAAGTGCCCGAAAGGTTGAAAAAAAAATAATAATAAAATATAAATATAGCTGCGAGCAGCGATTACAGGCCCAAGCCGGTGGCACCGCAACCCCGGTGCCTTTAGTTACCTAAAGGCACCGGGGTGGCGGTACCGCCGGCTTTGGCCCTCCATCGCTGCTCGCAGCTATATTTATATATATATATATATATATATATATATATATATATATATATATATATATATACATACATACACACACATACATATATATATATATATATATATATATATATATATATATATATATATATATATATATATATATTATTGTTCAAAAGTTTGGGGTCAGTAAGATTTTTTATGTTTTTAGGAGAAGTCTCTTCTGCTCACCAAGGCTGCATTTATTGATTAAAAATACAAACAAAAACAGTAATATTGTGAAATATTATTCCAATTTAAAACAGCTGTTTTCAATTTTAAAATATTTTACATAGTAATTAATTTCTGTGATCAAAGTTGAGTTTTCAGCATCATTACTCCAGTCTTCAGTGTCACATGATCCTTCAGAAATCATACTAATATGATGATTGATGCTCAATAAATATTCATTATTATTTTCAATGTTGAAAACAGTTGTGTACAGATTTTTTTTTTTTTCAAAATGCTTTGATGAATGTAAAGTTCAAAAGAACAGCATATATTTCAAATATATATATTTTTAACATTATAAATGTCTTTACTGTAACTGTTGATCAGTTTAACTCATCCTTCATAAATAAAAGTACTGATTTATTTTATTTCTTTCCCCCAAAAATAAAATTGTAATTATTACTAACCCCAAACTTTTGAGCGGTAGTGTTTAACGTTACAAAAGCTTTAGATTTCAGATAAATGCTGTTCTTTTGAACTTTCTATTCATCAAAGACTGTACACAACTGTTTTCGACATTTAAAATAATAATGAATGTTTCTTGAGTATCAATCATCATATTAGAATAATTTCTGAAGGATCATGTGACAGTGACGACTGGAGTAATGATGCTCAAAACTCAGCTTTGATCACAGGAATAAATAACAGTTTAAAATATATTAAAATAGAAAGCAGCTGTTTTAAATTGGAATACTATTTTACAATATTACTGTTTTTGTTTGTATTTTTAATCAAATAAATGCAGCCTTGGTGAGCAGAAGAAACTTCTCTGTTATGTGCGCGCCACAGACTGCACGCACGTCCGCTTAGAGTTCCGCCTTTTGCCTTCCGTCAATATTACGTTATTAGAAAAATATTTTTTTAGAGAATCGATTTTTTGACATTTGTGAATCGATTCAGAATCGTCCACGTCCGCATCGCGATGCATCTAAGAATCAATTTTTTCTCCCACCCCTAGATTTCATACAACAGGTTAATAAACAGTTACAATTAAGTCACTTACATTTTAGATGCAATGTTGACTGTTTTTGTTCTGTTTCAGCAGCGAAAATAGTTAAACAAAGATCACGGCAGAACCATCACGCATCACGTGTTTTCTCATAACTGAACGATTCAGCATTTTTAACGAATCGGTTGACTCAAAGATTGAATGATCAATCCATAAACATCTGTCTTAATCATGATCGACTCATTCGAACGAATCGTTTGAACGAATGAATCAATGACTCGCTTATTAAGATGGATGCCTGGCGACACCTAATGGCGGTTTAGTGTTGTTTAAAAGCATCATTCTTTCCCACATGTGTGTGATTTGTGTGTGCAACATTATCATTATTTTTCTTTCACTATTATATTAGCGATTTAAAAGCACCCACTCGTGTCACACGTCGATTAACCGGTGGGAAAATATCCTCAGACACATACCTAATAAATGTATATTTAAATACAATATTGGCCTACCTGGTAAAAAGTTTTATATACTATTTTGATGTCCTTTTGGACACAAGAGGGCAGTATAGCCCTATGTTTGCTTTTTTGTTGAACCAAATAGCACTAAATAGCCTGTTTTTAACCTTTTCATTCTTCTTGAATTGCAAAAACAGAATAAAATGGGTTTAGTTGTGATATTTGTATACTTTTATATAGAAATAAATGGTATATAATTACATTTTTAGAAGATTTTTACTTTAAATATGCTAAATTGTGAATGGATAATAAATATCTCAAACGGTTTTGCTATGGCGAGGGATCAATGTAGTTTCATCATGTTGAAAAAGTTTGGTACGAATAAAATAAATAGTTTAAGAGGAGTGGCTAAAAATTCAGAGGCTGATTTTGCAAAAAAATTCACATTCAGACCAAAATATCTGACTTCCTGATGGCCAGAGCTATTGAATGTAAATTAGAAAGTTGTCCGGCTTGATGAGAACAATATAGAAACTATTTTTTCTTTACTGTAGTTAAAAGTAACCCCCCCACTTTTGTCAAAAGCATGTTGAAAGTGACACACTTCCTGCTGCCAGTTGGTGGCGCTATAACTTTGACTCACAATAGCTACATCCATCTGATCGGCCTCCTACCACGAACACACTGCTGAAGTTTCATCAAGATCAGTTAATGTATGCAGAAGTTATTCCACTTCCGTGTTTCTCTTTTCTCGCCATAAATTCGATTCCTCGCCACAGCCAAACCGTTCGAGATATCAAAAATCCGTCCGCAATTTAGCATCCTCAAAGTCTTGACTACATGCACACCGAGTTTGAAGGGGACACGGTGAATTTTCTAGGAGGAGTATTTCACATTCCACAGCAAGCGTTTTCCAAACAACCCATAATAGCCGACTTCCTGTTGGGCTGGCGTAAAACTTGACCGGGGTAAAGTTGTTCGGCCCGATGAGATCTATATGTGTACCGAGTTTCATATTAATTCATGCGAGCGTGTTTGATATATGGATCAAGTTTTAGAACCCCGTTCAAGGGGGCGCTGTTGAGCCCCCCAGCCACGCCCGGGTACCAGCTTCAGCCCGGCCCTGATGTCCGTGGGTTCTGACCTGTGTGCAAAGTTTCAAGAGTTTTTGAGCACGTTAAGGACCCCAAAAGCCCCTGAAACCTTGATTAACAATATAAAAGCAATAGTCAAATCCCCCCCTCCCCTCACACACACACAGACACAGAGAGAGGGAGAGAAAATTCTTCAGAAAATCCACATTCAAACCAAAATATCTCTCTTCCTGTTGGTCGGAGATGGTTCATGTAAATTAGAAAGTTGTCCGGCTTGATGAGAACAATATACATAACGATTTTTGTGACTCTACTTAAAACTAAGCCCCCATTTTTGACTAAAGGTGGCGCTACTGAGCCCCTCACCACGCCCGTTTCTGAAACTTTGCACATGTCTACCGGCTAATAAATGTGATGTGTCTGTCGAGTTTCATCCAATTTCAAGTATGTTAAGAGTCTCAAAAGCATCTGAAAAGAATATTAAAGTTTGATGCGTTGCCACGGCAACAGTATTTAAGATATCAATAAACCTTTCACAGGTCTACATCTGCCGTGTGTTTACATTATACACATAAAGTTTGAAGCAAATCGGGTAAAAATAAGAGGGTGATTTCAAAGCATTTTGAAAGTGACACACTTCCTGCTGCCAGTTGGTGGCGCTATAACTTTGACTCACAATAGTCACATCCATGTGATCGGCCTCTTACAACGAACACACTGCGGAAGTTTCATCAAGATCAGTTAATGTATGCAGAAGTTATAACACACTTCCTGTTTATCTTTTCTCGCTATAAATTCGTTTCATCGCCACGGCCAAACCGTTCGAGATATCAAAAATCCATCCGCAATTTAGCATCCTCAATGTCTTGACTTCATGCTGACCGAGTTTGGTGTGGATCGGATCAATTCCCTAGGAGGAGTACATTAAATTCCACAGCATGCGTTTTTCAAACAACCCATAATAGCTGACTTCCTGTTGGGCAGAGCTAATAACTTAGAGTGCGAAAGTTGTTCGGCCCGAGGAGATCTATATGTGTACCGAGTTTCATACTAATACGTTCTTGTATGTGTCCAAGATTTAAGATTGTTTTCTAGGGGGCGCTGTTGAGCCCCCCTGCCACGCCCGGGTACCAGCTTCAGCCCGGCCCTAATGGCCGCACGTTCTGACCTGCGTGCAAAGTTTCATGAGTTTTTGAGCACGTTAAAGGCCCCAAAAGCCCCCGAACCCTTGAAGAACAATAATAAATATAGCTGCGAGCAGCGATTGCGGGCCCAAGCCGGTGGCACCGCCACCCCGGTGCCTTTAGTTACCTAAAGGCACCGGGGATGGCGGTGCCACCGGCTTTGGCCCTCCATCGCTGCTCGCAGCTATATTTATATATATATATATATATATATATATATATATATATATATATATATAAATATCTATATATATACATATATATATATGTATATAAATATCTATATATACACACACACACACACACACATATATATATATGTATATATATATATATATAAATATAAGACAGAAAATTTTACTTGTTTTACCTTATTCTGATTTTATGATACACCCAAAATATTCCACAACAAATCCTTTAAATTTAATGTAAAAATAAAAACGAAAGTAAGCAGTGTTGGTCTCACGTAACCCTCTCATTAGAATCAAAATGTTTCAATATTTGCGATGTATTTGGATGCTAAACTATTCTTTATTATAGGCTTTGTACTTCACTCGTGTTCCAATATCGATGGAAAAAATCATCCTCTTCACACGCGCAAAAATGTTCTTGGAAACATCACAGTGGAGCTCTGCTTACTGTGAATGGTACAGATTGTACTACTGACTATTTAAACAGAGCAGTGTAATTCGTTTATGTTAGGTTGACTATTTTTATTATTATATTGTATTAGGGCTATAATGAACAGGCTGCGATGTCAAGATTGCAATTCTGGAATGTGTGTGTGTGTGTGTGACGCGGTTGCGGTTGAACAGTGGACACAAAAACATAAATAAAATGTTTTAGTTAATTCCTACATCCATAGGAATAAATTGAAAATGCTCGCTCTACTCCGCACCATTATCAATGTCTGTGCGGACGTCTGTATTTTACTAGTATATAGTATACTATAGTTAGCGATTTAAAAGCGCTCAGTGGTGTCACACGTCGATTAACCGGTGGGAAAATGTTATCACAGTCACATCCCTAATATATTTATATATAAATACAATAGGCCTACCTGAAAGAGAATTTTACTTGCCCGACCAGAGTATAGCCTGATTAGAACGTCAATAACAAAAAAATAACTTGGGAATCACTAAAACGAGAGATTATTCTAATTTCATTACATTCATTTTAAGTTGCAATCATCAGTTAATAATAAATGTATTACTGATCAATGGGGTTGCACTGCTGAGGCTCATGCTGCTTCTCCAGGAGAATTGTAAACAAATGAGCGCAGCACACAAAAAAGCAACCCAGTTAACAACATACTGACTATAAAAATTACAAATATGGAGTTTTTATATATTTTATAACATATGATAGAGTTAAGCAACCTCACTTGACGAGTAGGCAACTATTTCCTGAATACAATCACGATTGAAACTGTGACATTGATTTCATACAACAGGTTAATAAACAGTTACAATTAAGTCACTTACATTTTAGATGCAATATTGACTGTTTTTGTTCTGTTTCAGCAGCAAAAATAGTTAAACAAAGATCACAGCAACTTGTTTTCTCATTACTGAATGATTCAGCATTTTGAAACGAATCGCTTGACTCAAAGATTCAATG
>NC_140231.1:32655431-32660431 GCF_951802725.1 Rutilus rutilus | reverse complement strand
AAAATATCTGACTTCCTGATGGCCAGAGCTATTGAATGTAAATTAGAAAGTTGTCCGGCTTGATGAGAACAATATAAAAACTATTTTTTCTTTACTGTAGTTAAAACTAACCCCCCCACTTTTGTCTAAAGCATGTTGAAAGTGACACACTTCCTGCTGCCAGTTGGTGGCGCTATAACTTTGACTCACAATAGCTACATCCATCTGATCGGCCTCTTACCACGAACACACTGCTGAAGTTTCATCAAGATCAGTTAATGTATGCAGAAGTTATTCCACTTCCGTGTTTCTCTTTTCTCGCCATAAATTCGATTCCTCGCCACAGCCAAACCGTTCGAGATATCAAAAATCCGTCCGCAATTTAGCATCCTCAAAGTCTTGACTACATGCACACCGAGTTTGAAGGGGACACGGTGAATTTTCTAGGAGGAGTATTTCACATTCCACAGCAAGCGTTTTCCAAACAACCCATAATAGCCGACTTCCTGTTGGGCTGGCGTAAAACTTGACCGGGGTAAAGTTGTTCGGCCCGATGAGATCTATATGTGTACCGAGTTTCATATTAATTCATGCGAGCGTGTTTGATATATGGATCAAGTTTTAGAACCCCGTTCAAGGGGGCGCTGTTGAGCCCCCCAGCCACGCCCGGGTACCAGCTTCAGCCCGGCCCTGATGGCCGTGGGTTTTGACCTGTGTGCAAAGTTTCAAGAGTTTTTGAGCACGTTAAGGACCCCAAAAGCCCCTGAAACCTTGATTAACAATATAAAAGCAAGAGTCAAATCCCCCCCTCCCCTCACACACACACAGACACAGAGAGAGGGAGAGAAAATTCTTCAGAAAATCCACATTCAAACCAAAATATCTCTCTTCCTGTTGGTCGGAGATGGTTCATGTAAATTAGAAAGTTGTCCGTCTTGATGAGAACAATACACATACCAAGTTTTGTGATTCTAGGAAAAACTAAACCCCCATTTTTGACTAAAGGTGGCGCTACTGACCCATTCCACCACGCCCGTTTCTGAAACTTTGCACATGTCTACGGGCTAATAAATGTGATGTGTCTGTCGAGTTTCATCCAATTTCAAGTATGTTAAGAGTCTCAAAAGCATCAAAAAAGAATATTAAAGTTTGAAGCGTTGCCATGGCAACAGTATTAAAGATATCAAAAATCCTTTCACAGGTCTACATCTGCCGTGTGTTTACATTATACACATAAAGTTTGAAGCAAATCGGGTAAAAATAAGAGGGTGATTTCAAAGCATTTTGAAAGGGACACACTTCCTGCTGCCAGTTGGTGGCGCTATAACTTTGACTCACAATAGTCACATCCATGTGATCGGCCTCTTACAACGAACACACTGCTGAAGTTTAATCAAGATCAGTTAATGTATGCAGAAGTTATAACACACTTCCTGTTTCCATTATTCGCCATAAATTCGTTTCCTCGCCACGGCCAAACCGTTCGAGATATCAAAAATCCGTCCGCAATTTAGCATCCTCAATGTCTTGACTTCATGCTGACCGAGTTTGGAGCCGATTGGATGAATTCCCTAGGAGGAGTACATTAAATTCCACAGCATGCGTTTCCAAACAACCCATAATAGCCGACTTCCTGTTGGGCTGGCGTAAAACTTAGAGCACGAAAGTTGTTCGGCCCGATGAGATCTATATCTGTTCCGAGTTTCATATTATTATATGCAAGTGTGTTTGATTTATGGACAAGTGTTCGGATTCCGTTCCAGGGGGCGCTGTTGAGCCCCCCTGCCACGCCCGGGTACCAGCTTCAGCCCGGCCCTAATGGCCGCAGGTTCTGACCTGTGTGCAAAGTTTCATGAGTTTTTGAGCACGTTAAAGGCCCCAAAAGCCCCCGAACCCTTGAACAACAATAATAATAATAATAATAATAATAATAATAATAATAATAATCCTAACGAAAACAATAGGGCTCTGCGCCCTTTCAGGGCTTGGGCCCTAATAATAATAATAATAAATAATCCTACCGGAAACAATAGGGCCTTCGCCCTTTCAGGGCTTGGGCCCTAAATATATATAAATATAGCTGCGAGCAGCGATTGCGGGCCCAAGCCGGTGGCACCGCCACCCCGGTGCCTTTAGTTACCTAAAGGCACCGGGGATGGCGGTGCCACCGGCTTTGGCCCTCCATCGCTGCTCGCAGCTATATTTATATATATATATATATATATATATATATATATACACACACACACACACATATATATATTTTATTTTGCGATGTATATTTATATATATTTTTTGCGATGTATTTGGATGCTAAACTATTCTTTATTATAGGCTTTGTACTTCACTCGTGTTCCAATATCGATGGAAAAAATCATCCTCTTCACGCGCGCAAAAATGTGCTTGGAAACATCACAGTGGAGCTCTGCTTACTGTGAATGGTACAGATTGTACTACTGACTATTTAAACAGAGCAGTGTAATTCGTTTATGTTAGGTTGACTATTTTTATTATTATATTGTATTAGGGCTATAATGAATGTCAAGATTGCAATTCTGGAATGTGTGTGTGACGCGGTTGCGGTTGAACAGTGGACACAAAAACATAAATAAAATGTTTTAGTTAATTCCTACATCCATAGGAATACATTGAAAATGCTCGCTCTACTCCGCACCATTATCAATGTCTGTGCGGACGTCTGTATTTTACTAGTATATAGTATACTATAGTTAGCGATTTAAAAGCCCTCAGCGGTGTCACATGTCGATTAACCGGTGGGAAAATTTTTATCACAGTCACATCCCTAATATATTTATATATAAATACAATAGGCCTACCTGAAAGAGAATTTTACTTGCCCGACCAAAGTATAGCCTGATTAGAACGTCAATAACAAAAAAATAACTTATCAATTTATTAATAAGTTATTAATAACTTAATCACTAAAACGAGAGATTATTCTAATTTCATTACATTCATTTTAAGTTGCAATCAGCAGTTAATAATAAATGTATTACTGATCAATGGTAACAAGGTTGCACTGCTGAGGCTCATGCTGCTTCTCCAGGAGAATTGTAAATAAATGAGCGCAGCACACAAAAAAGCAACCCAGTTAACAACATACTGACTATAAAAATTACAAATATGGAGTTTTTATATATTTTATAACATATGATAGAGTTAAGCAACCTCACTTGACGAGTAGGCAACTATTTCCTGAATACAATCACAATTGAAACTGTGACATTGATTTCATACAACAGGTTAATAAACAGTTACAATTAAGTCACTTACATTTTAGATGCAATATTGACTGTTTTTGTTCTGTTTCAGCAGCAAAAATAGTTAAACAAAGATCACAGCAACTTGTTTTCTCATTACTGAATGATTCAGCATTTTGAAACGAATCGCTTGACTCAAAGATTCAATGGTCAATCCATAAACATCTGTCTCAATCATGAATGACTCAGTCATTGGAATGAATCGTTTGAACGAATGAATCAATGACTCGCTCATTAAGATGGTCGCCTGGCGACACCTAATGGCGGTTTAGTGTTATGTTTAAAAGTATCATTCTTTCCAACGTGCACCATTATCAATGTCCGTGCGGACGTCCGTTTTTTTACTTTCACTTTTATATTAGCGATTTAAAAGCACCCGCTCGTGTCACACGTCGCTTAACCGATGGGAAAATATCCTCACAGTCATATACCTAATAAATTTATATTTAAATACAATAGGCCTACCTAGTAAAACGTTTTATATACTATTTTGATATCCTTTTGGACACAAGAGGGCAGTATAGCCCTATGTTTGCTTTTTTGTTGAAACAAATAGCACTAAATAGCCTGTTTTTAACTTTTTCATACTTCTTGAATTGCAAAAACAGAATAAAATAGGTTTAGTTCTAATATTTGTATAATTTTATATAAAAATAAATGGTGTATAATTAAATTTTAAGAATATATGAGATGTTTTCTGATTCCTTTTTTGACATTATTTTAATCCCTCGCCATGTCAAAACCGTTTGAGATATTCAATATCCGTTCTCAATTTAGCATATTTAATGTATTTTCATCATGTTGAAAAAGTTTGGTGTGAATAAAAAAAAAAACACTTAGCAGGAGTGGGTAAAAAGCAGAGGCTGAATTTGCAAATAAATCCACATTCAAACCAAAATATCTGACTTCCTGTTGGTCCAAGCTAATGACTGCAAATTAGAAAGTTGTCCAGCTCGATGAGACCAATATACTTACTGATTTTTGTAATTGTGGGTAAACCTAACCCCCCCACTTTTGTCAAAAACATTTTGAAAGTGACACACTTCCTGCTGCCAGTTGGTGGCGCTATAACTTTGACTCACAATAGTTACATCCATCTGATCGGCCTCTTACCACGAACACACTGCTGAAGTTTCATCAAGATCAGTTAATGTATGCTGAAGTTATACCACTTCGTGTTTCTCTTTTCTCGCAATAAATGCATTTCCTCACCACGACCAAAGCGTTCGAGATATCAAAAATCCGTCCGCAATTTAGCATCCTCAATGTCTTGACTTCATGCACACCGAGTTTGGTGGCGATTTAATTAATTCTCTAGGAGAAGTGTTTCAAATTCCACAGCAAGCGTTCTCCAAACAACCCATAATTGCCGACTTCCTGTTGGGCTGGTGTAAAACTTAGAGCACGAAAGTTGTTCGGCCCGATGTGATCTATATGTGTACCGAGTTTCATATCATTACATGCAAGTGTGTTTGATTTATGGACAAGTGTTTGGATCCCGTTCCAGGGGGCGCTGTTGAGCCCCCCTGCCACGCCCGGGTACCAGCTTCAGCCCGGCCCTGATGGCCGCAGGTTCTGACCTGCGTGCAAAGTTTCAAGAGTTTTCGAGCACGTTAAGGGCCCCAAAAGCCCCTGAAACCTTGAAACACACTGAAATCAATTGGAAATTCCCTCCCACCCCTCACACACACAGAGACAGAGAGAGAGAGAGAGAGAAAATTCTCCAAAAAATCACATTCA
>NC_140231.1:32632931-32647931 GCF_951802725.1 Rutilus rutilus | reverse complement strand
GCAAAACCGTTTGAGATATTTATTATCCATTCACAACTTAGCATATTTAATGTAGTTTCATCATGTTGAAAAAGTTTGGTACGAATAAAATAAATAGTTTAAGAGGAGTGGCTAAAAATTCAGAGGCTGATTTTGCAAAAAAATTCACATTCAGACCAAAATATCTGACTTCCTGATGGCCAGAGCTATTGAATGTAAATTAGAAAGTTGTCCGGCTTGATGAGAACAATATAAAAACTATTTTTTCTTTACTGTAGTTAAAACTAACCCCCCCACTTTTGTCTAAAGCATGTTGAAAGTGACACACTTCCTGCTGCCAGTTGGTGGCGCTATAACTTTGACTCACAATAGCTACATCCATCTGATCGGCCTCTTACCACGAACACACTGCTGAAGTTTCATCAAGATCAGTTAATGTATGCAGAAGTTATTCCACTTCCGTGTTTCTCTTTTCTCGCCATAAATTCGATTCCTCGCCACAGCCAAACCGTTCGAGATATCAAAAATCCGTCCGCAATTTAGCATCCTCAAAGTCTTGACTACATGCACACCGAGTTTGAAGGGGACACGGTGAATTTTCTAGGAGGAGTATTTCACATTCCACAGCAAGCGTTTTCCAAACAACCCATAATAGCCGACTTCCTGTTGGGCTGGCGTAAAACTTGACCGGGGTAAAGTTGTTCGGCCCGATGAGATCTATATGTGTACCGAGTTTCATATTAATTCATGCGAGCGTGTTTGATATATGGATCAAGTTTTAGAACCCCGTTCAAGGGGGCGCTGTTGAGCCCCCCAGCCACGCCCGGGTACCAGCTTCAGCCCGGCCCTGATGGCCGTGGGTTTTGACCTGTGTGCAAAGTTTCAAGAGTTTTTGAGCACGTTAAGGACCCCAAAAGCCCCTGAAACCTTGATTAACAATATAAAAGCAAGAGTCAAATCCCCCCCTCCCCTCACACACACACAGACACAGAGAGAGGGAGAGAAAATTCTTCAGAAAATCCACATTCAAACCAAAATATCTCTCTTCCTGTTGGTCGGAGATGGTTCATGTAAATTAGAAAGTTGTCCGTCTTGATGAGAACAATACACATACCAAGTTTTGTGATTCTAGGAAAAACTAAACCCCCATTTTTGACTAAAGGTGGCGCTACTGACCCATTCCACCACGCCCGTTTCTGAAACTTTGCACATGTCTACGGGCTAATAAATGTGATGTGTCTGTCGAGTTTCATCCAATTTCAAGTATGTTAAGAGTCTCAAAAGCATCAAAAAAGAATATTAAAGTTTGAAGCGTTGCCATGGCAACAGTATTAAAGATATCAAAAATCCTTTCACAGGTCTACATCTGCCGTGTGTTTACATTATACACATAAAGTTTGAAGCAAATCGGGTAAAAATAAGAGGGTGATTTCAAAGCATTTTGAAAGGGACACACTTCCTGCTGCCAGTTGGTGGCGCTATAACTTTGACTCACAATAGTCACATCCATGTGATCGGCCTCTTACAACGAACACACTGCTGAAGTTTAATCAAGATCAGTTAATGTATGCAGAAGTTATAACACACTTCCTGTTTCCATTATTCGCCATAAATTCGTTTCCTCGCCACGGCCAAACCGTTCGAGATATCAAAAATCCGTCCGCAATTTAGCATCCTCAATGTCTTGACTTCATGCTGACCGAGTTTGGAGCCGATTGGATGAATTCCCTAGGAGGAGTACATTAAATTCCACAGCATGCGTTTCCAAACAACCCATAATAGCCGACTTCCTGTTGGGCTGGCGTAAAACTTAGAGCACGAAAGTTGTTCGGCCCGATGAGATCTATATCTGTTCCGAGTTTCATATTATTATATGCAAGTGTGTTTGATTTATGGACAAGTGTTCGGATTCCGTTCCAGGGGGCGCTGTTGAGCCCCCCTGCCACGCCCGGGTACCAGCTTCAGCCCGGCCCTAATGGCCGCAGGTTCTGACCTGTGTGCAAAGTTTCATGAGTTTTTGAGCACGTTAAAGGCCCCAAAAGCCCCCGAACCCTTGAACAACAATAATAATAATAATAATAATAATAATAATAATAATAATAATCCTAACGAAAACAATAGGGCTCTGCGCCCTTTCAGGGCTTGGGCCCTAATAATAATAAATAATCCTACCGGAAACAATAGGGCCTTCGCCCTTTCAGGGCTTGGGCCCTAATAAATATAGCTGCGAGCAGCGATTGCGGGCCCAAGCCGGTGGCACCGCCACCCCGGTGCCTTTAGTTACCTAAAGGCACCGGGGATGGCGGTGCCACCGGCTTTGGCCCTCCATCGCTGCTTGCAGCTATATTTATATATATATATATATATATATATATATATATATATATATATATACACACACACACACACACACATATATATATTTTATTTTGCGATGTATATTTATATATTTTTTTTGCGATGTATTTGGATGCTAAACTATTCTTTATTATAGGCTTTGTACTTCACTCGTGTTCCAATATCGATGGAAAAAATCATCCTCTTCACGCGCGCAAAAATGTGCTTGGAAACATCACAGTGGAGCTCTGCTTACTGTGAATGGTACAGATTGTACTACTGACTATTTAAACAGAGCAGTGTAATTCGTTTATGTTAGGTTGACTATTTTTATTATTATATTGTATTAGGGCTATAATGAATGTCAAGATTGCAATTCTGGAATGTGTGTGTGACGCGGTTGCGGTTGAACAGTGGACACAAAAACATAAATAAAATGTTTTAGTTAATTCCTACATCCATAGGAATACATTGAAAATGCTCGCTCTACTCCGCACCATTATCAATGTCTGTGCGGACGTCTGTATTTTACTAGTATATAGTATACTATAGTTAGCGATTTAAAAGCCCTCAGCGGTGTCACATGTCGATTAACCGGTGGGAAAATTTTTATCACAGTCACATCCCTAATATATTTATATATAAATACAATAGGCCTACCTGAAAGAGAATTTTACTTGCCCGACCAAAGTATAGCCTGATTAGAACGTCAATAACAAAAAAATAACTTATCAATTTATTAATAAGTTATTAATAACTTAATCACTAAAACGAGAGATTATTCTAATTTCATTACATTCATTTTAAGTTGCAATCAGCAGTTAATAATAAATGTATTACTGATCAATGGTAACAAGGTTGCACTGCTGAGGCTCATGCTGCTTCTCCAGGAGAATTGTAAATAAATGAGCGCAGCACACAAAAAAGCAACCCAGTTAACAACATACTGACTATAAAAATTACAAATATGGAGTTTTTATATATTTTATAACATATGATAGAGTTAAGCAACCTCACTTGACGAGTAGGCAACTATTTCCTGAATACAATCACAATTGAAACTGTGACATTGATTTCATACAACAGGTTAATAAACAGTTACAATTAAGTCACTTACATTTTAGATGCAATATTGACTGTTTTTGTTCTGTTTCAGCAGCAAAAATAGTTAAACAAAGATCACAGCAACTTGTTTTCTCATTACTGAATGATTCAGCATTTTGAAACGAATCGCTTGACTCAAAGATTCAATGGTCAATCCATAAACATCTGTCTCAATCATGAATGACTCAGTCATTGGAATGAATCGTTTGAACGAATGAATCAATGACTCGCTCATTAAGATGGTCGCCTGGCGACACCTAATGGCGGTTTAGTGTTATGTTTAAAAGTATCATTCTTTCCAACGTGCACCATTATCAATGTCCGTGCGGACGTCCGTTTTTTTACTTTCACTTTTATATTAGCGATTTAAAAGCACCCGCTCGTGTCACACGTCGCTTAACCGATGGGAAAATATCCTCACAGTCATATACCTAATAAATTTATATTTAAATACAATAGGCCTACCTAGTAAAACGTTTTATATACTATTTTGATATCCTTTTGGACACAAGAGGGCAGTATAGCCCTATGTTTGCTTTTTTGTTGAAACAAATAGCACTAAATAGCCTGTTTTTAACTTTTTCATACTTCTTGAATTGCAAAAACAGAATAAAATAGGTTTAGTTCTAATATTTGTATAATTTTATATAAAAATAAATGGTGTATAATTAAATTTTAAGAATATATGAGATGTTTTCTGATTCCTTTTTTGACATTATTTTAATCCCTCGCCATGTCAAAACCGTTTGAGATATTCAATATCCGTTCTCAATTTAGCATCTTTAATGTATTTTCATCATGTTGAAAAAGTTTGGTGTGAATAAAAAAAAAAACACTTAGCAGGAGTGGGTAAAAAGCAGAGGCTGAATTTGCAAATAAATCCACATTCAAACCAAAATATCTGACTTCCTGTTGGTCCAAGCTAATGACTGCAAATTAGAAAGTTGTCCAGCTCGATGAGACCAATATACTTACTGATTTTTGTAATTGTGGGTTAACCTAACCCCCCCACTTTTGTCAAAAACATTTTGAAAGTGACACACTTCCTGCTGCCAGTTGGTGGCGCTATAACTTTGACTCACAATAGTTACATCCATCTGATCGGCCTCTTACCACGAACACACTGCTGAAGTTTCATCAAGATCAGTTAATGTATGCTGAAGTTATACCACTTCGTGTTTCTCTTTTCTCGCAATAAATGCATTTCCTCACCACGACCAAAGCGTTCGAGATATCAAAAATCCGTCCGCAATTTAGCATCCTCAATGTCTTGACTTCATGCACACCGAGTTTGGTGGCGATTTAATTAATTCTCTAGGAGAAGTGTTTCAAATTCCACAGCAAGCGTTCTCCAAACAACCCATAATTGCCGACTTCCTGTTGGGCTGGTGTAAAACTTAGAGCACGAAAGTTGTTCGGCCCGATGTGATCTATATGTGTACCGAGTTTCATATCATTACATGCAAGTGTGTTTGATTTATGGACAAGTGTTTGGATCCCGTTCCAGGGGGCGCTGTTGAGCCCCCCTGCCACGCCCGGGTACCAGCTTCAGCCCGGCCCTGATGGCCGCAGGTTCTGACCTGTGTGCAAAGTTTCAAGAGTTTTCGAGCACGTTAAGGGCCCCAAAAGCCCCTGAAACCTTGAAACACACTGAAATCAATTGGAAATTCCCTCCCACCCCTCACACACACAGAGACAGAGAGAGAGAGAGAGAGAAAATTCTCCAAAAAATCACATTCAAACCAAAATATCTGACTTCCTGTTGCTCTCAGCTAATAAGTGTGAATTAGAAAGTTGTCCGGTTTAATGAGAACAATATACATAGCGAGTTTAGTGACTCTATGTAAAACTAAGCCCCCATTTTTGACTAAAGGTGGCGCTACTGAGCCCCTCACCACGCCCGTTTCTGAAACTTTGCACATGTCTACTGGCTAATAAATGTGATGTGTCTGTCGAGTTTCATGCAATTTCAAGTATGTTAAGAGTCTCAAAAGCATCAAAAAAGAATATTAAAGTTTGATGCGTTGCCACGGCAACAGTATCTAAGATATCAATAAACCTTTCACAGGTCTACATCTGCCGTGTGTCCACATTATTCACATAAAGTTTGAAGCAAATCGGGTTAAAATAAGAGGGTGATTTCAAAGCATTTTGAAAGTGACACACTTCCTGCTGCCAGTTGGTGGCGCTATAACTTTGACTCACAATAGTCACATCAATGTGATCAGCCTCTGAGCAAGAACACTCTGCTGAAGTTTTATCAAGATCAGTCAATGTATGCAGAAGTTATAATACACTTCCTGTGTCCCATTATTCGCCATAAATTCGTTTCCTCGCCACAGCCAAACCGTTCGAGATATCAAAAATCCCCTGGCAATTTTTCATCCTCAATGTCTTGACTTCATGCACACCGAGTTTGGTGCTGACCGGGTGAATTCCCTAAGAGAAGTGTTTCAAATTCCTAAGCATGCATTTCCAAACAACCCTAAATAGTCGACTTCCTGTTGGGCTGGCGTAAAACTTAGAGCATGAAAGTTGTGCGGCCCGATGAGATCTATATGTGTTCCGAGTTTCATATTATTACATGCAAGCGTGTTTGATTTATGGACCAAGTTTTCGGACCCCGTTCCAGGGGGCGCTGTTGAGCCTCCCTGCCACGCCCGGGTACCAGCTTCAGCCCGGCCCTGATGGCCGCGGGTTCTGACTCGTGTGCAAAGTTTCAAGAGTTTTTGAGCATGTTAAGAGCCCCAAAAATGCCTGAATAGTCGTAAGAAAAATAATAATAATAATAATAATAATAAATATAGCTGCGAGCAGCGATTGCGGGCCCAAGCCGGTGGCACCGCCACCCTGGTGCCTTTAGTTACACTAAAGCCACCGGGGTGGCGGTGTCACCGGCTTGGGCCCTCCATCGCTGCTCGCAGCTATATTTATATATATATATATTTATATAGATATAGATATAGATATAGATAGATATATATAAAAATGTAACAAAAAAATAAATATATATATATATACATTATATATATGTAACAAAAAATAAATAAATAAATAAATATATATATATATATATATATATATGGCGAGGCGAGGAACGGGCAGAGAAGAGCGAACGTTTTTGGACATTCGTCATATTGCATTGGTTTTCATTTCTTGTCCTCAAACCGAGCACTAATCTGTTTATTTTTAAGTCACACATTCTCCATTGATTAAAAAAGACAATCAAATGTATTTTTTAATGGTAGTATTATTTTATACAGAAATAAATTATTTATAATTCAGATGAGAATAAAGTTAGTGTTAACTAAAATTGTAAGGAAAACAAATATATTGATCTAAAATCTACTATCATTTGCTGCAAATAGGTTGACTATTTATATTTATTATTATATTTTATCACGGCTGTAATGAACCAGCTGCGATGTCAAGATTGCAATGCTGGAATGCACAGTGTGTGTGTGTGTGTGTGTGTGTGTGTGTGTGTGTGTGTGTGTGTGTGTGTGTGTGTGTGTGTGTGTGTGTGTGTGTGTGAGGCGTGGGCATGATCGAACAGTGGAAACATAAAAACATAGGCTACTCCGTCGGTTTGTTCATACAGGACATCATTTAAACTGCACTGTGTTTACTTATATTTATGTACACTCGCAATAAAACACAACATTGTGCTTTTGTAAAAAAAACATTCAAGCAATCCCACCCCCGAAATGGCGCTATTTTTTAAATGAAACTAAAATGCTCACGGCTGCACGGGCAATAACGCGTCTACAGCGAGGAACGAGCAGAACAGAGTGAATGTTTTTTAGTTCATTCCTACTGGACGACCGTATTTCACTTTCGCTTTTAAAGGGATACTCCACTTTAAAATTAAAATTCTGTCATCATATACTCACCCTCATGTTGTTTTAATCCTTTATGAATTTCTTTCTTCTGCTTAACAGAAAGGAAGATATTTAGGAGAATGTCAGTAACCAGACAGTTTCTGAGCCCATTGACTTCCATAGTAGGAAAAAATGTATACTATGGAAGTCAGTGAGACTAGAAACTGTCTGGTTACTGACATTCTTCTAAATATCTTCCTTTCTGTTCAGCAGAAGAAAGAAATGAATAAAGGATTGAAACAACATGAGGGTAAGTATATGATGACAGAATTTTCTATTTAAAGTGGAGTATCCCTTTAAGTTAGCGATTTAAAAGCCCCCGCCGCGGTGTCACACATCAATTAACCAGTGGAAAAAAATTCTCAGTCACATCGCTAATATATTTATATATAAATACAATGGGCCTACCTGATTTTGAACACAAGAGGGCAGTATAGCCCTATGTATGACTTTTTTTTTTTTCTGTTCAGTTCTGTTTCGGCTTAGTTCTGATATTTGTATAATTTTATATAAAAATAAATGGTGTATAATAAAATTTTTAAAAGATTTGAGATGTTTTCTGATTCCTTTTTTGACATTATTTTAATCCCTCGCCATGTCAAAACCGTTTGAGATATTCAATAACCGTTCACAATTTAGCATCTTTAATGTATTTTCATCATGTTGAAAAAGTTTGGTGTGAATAAAATAAACCACTTAGCAGGAGTGGGTAAAAATGCAGAGGCTGAATTTGCAAATAAATCCATATTCAGACCAAAATATCTGACTTCCTGTTGGTTGCAGCTAATGCCTGTAAATTAGAAAGTTGTCCGGCTCGATGAGACCAATATACGTACTGATTTTTGTAATTGTGGGTAAAACTAACCCCCCCACTTTTGTCAAAAACATTTTGAAAGTGACACACTTCCTGCTGCCAGTTGGTGGCGCTATAACTTTGAATCACAATAGTCACATCCATCTGATCGGCCTCTTACCACGAACACACTGCTGAAGTTTTATCAAGATCAGTTAATGTGTGCAGAAGTTATAACACTTCGTGTTTCTCTTTTCTCGCCATAAATTCGTGTCCTCGCCACGGCCAAACCGTTTGAGATATCAAAAATCCGTCCGCAATTTAGCATCCTCAATGTCTTGACTTCATGCACACCGAGTTTGGTGGCGATTTAATTAATTCTCTAGGAGAAGTGTTTCAAATTCCACAGCAAGCGTTCTCCAAACAACCCATAATTGCCGACTTCCTGTTGGGCTGGTGTAAAACTTAGAGCACGAAAGTTGTTCGGCCCGATGAGATCTATATGTGTACCGAGTTTCATATCATTACATGCAAGTGTGTTTGATTTATGGACAAGTGTTCGGATCCCGTTCCAGGGGGCGCTGTTGAGCCCCCCTGCCACGCCCGGGTACCAGCTTCAGCCCGGCCCTGATGGCCGCAGGTTCTGACCTGTGTGCAAAGTTTCAAGAGTTTTCGAGCACGTTAAGGGCCCCAAAAGCCCCTGAAACCTTGAAACACACTGAAATCAATTGGAAATTCCCTCCCACCCCTCACACACACAGAGACAGAGAGAGAGAGAGAGAAAATTCTCCAAAAAATCACATTCAAACCAAAATATCTGACTTCCTGTTGCTCTCAGCTAATAAGTGTGAATTAGAAAGTTGTCCGGTTTAATGAGAACAATATACATAGCGAGTTTAGTGACTCTATGTAAAACTAAGCCCCCATTTTTGACTAAAGGTGGCGCTACTGAGCCCCTCACCACGCCCGTTTCTGAAACTTTGCACATGTCTACTGGCTAATAAATGTGATGCGTCTGTCGAGTTTCATGCAATTTCAAGTATGTTAAGAGTCTCAAAAGCATCAAAAAAGAATATTAAAGTTTGATGCGTTGCCACGGCAACAGTATCTAAGATATCAATAAACCTTTCACAGGTCTACATCTGCCGTGTGTCTACATTATTCACATAAAGTTTGAAGCAAATCGGGTAAAAATAAGAGGGTGATTTCAAAGCATTTTGAAAGTGACACACTTCCTGCTGCCAGTTGGTGGCGCTATAACTTTGACTCACAATAGTCACATCAATGTGATCAGCCTCTGAGCAAGAACACACTGCTGAAGTTTTATCAAGATCAGTCAATGTATGCAGAAGTTATAATACACTTCCTGTGTCCCATTATTCGCCATAAATTCGTTTCCTCGCCACAGCCAAACTGTTCGAGATATCAAAAATCCCCTGGCAATTTTTCATCCTCAATGTCTTGAGTTCATGCACACCGAGTTTGGTGCTGACCGGGTGAATTCCCTAAGAGAAGTGTTTCAAATTCCTAAGCATGCGTTTCCAAACAACCCTAAATAGTCGACTTCCTGTTGGGCTGGCGTAAAACTTAGAGCATGAAAGTTGTGCGGCCCGATGAGATCTATATGTGTTCCGAGTTTCATATTATTACATGCAAGCGTGTTTGATTTATGGACCAAGTTTTCGGACCCCGTTCCAGGGGGCGCTGTCGAGACCCCCTGCCACGCCCGGGTACCAGCTTCAGCCCGGCCCTGATGGCCGCGGGTTCTGACTCGTGTGCAAAGTTTCAAGAGTTTTTGAGCATGTTAAGAGCCCCAAAAATGCCTGAATAGTCGTAAGAAAAATAATAATAAATATAGCTGCGAGCAGCGATTACGGGCCCAAGCCGGTGGCACCGCAACCCCGGTGCCTTTAGTTACCTAAAGGCACCGGGGTGGCGGTACCGCCGGCTTTGGCCCTCCATCGCTGCTCGCAGCTATATTTTTATATATATACATACATACATACATACACACACATACATATATATGTATATATATATATATATATATATATATATATATTATTGTTCAAAAGTTTGGGGTCAGTAAGATTTTTAATGTTTTTAGGAGAAGTCTCTTCTGCTCACCAAGGCTGCATTTATTGATTAAAAATACAAACCAAAACAGTAATATTGTGAAATATTATTCCAATTTAAAACAGCTGTTTTCAATTTTAAAATATTTTACATAGTAATTCATTTCTCTGATCAAAGTTGAGTTTTCAGCATCATTACTCCAGTCTTCAGTGTCACATGATCCTTCAGAAATCATACTAACATGATGATTGATGCTCAATAAATATTCATTATTATTTTCAATGTTGAAAACAGTTGTGTACAGATTTTTTTTTCAAAATGCTTTGATGAATGTAAAGTTCAAAAGAACAGCATATATTTCAAATATATATATTTTTAACATTATAAATGTCTTTACTGTAACTGTTGATCAGTTTAACTCATCCTTCATAAATAAAAGTACTGATTTATTTTATTTCTTTCCCCCAAAAATAAAAATTTAATTATTACTAACCACAAACTTTTGAGCGGTAGTGTTTAACGTTACAAAAGCTTTAGATTTCAGATAAATGCTGTTCTTTTGAACTTTCTATTCATCAAAGACTGTACACAACTGTTTTCGACATTTAAAATAATAATGAATGTTTCTTGAGCATCAATCATCATATTAGAATAATTTCTGAAGGATCATGTGACAGTGACGACTGGAGTAATGATGCTGAAAACTCAGCTTTGATCACAGGAATAAATAACAGTTTAAAATATATTAAAATAGAAAGCAGCTGTTTTAAATTGGAATACTATTTTACAATATTACTGTTTTTGTTTGTATTTTTAATCAAATAAATACAGCCTTGGTGAGCAGAAGAAACTTCTCTGTTATGTGCGCGCCACAGACTGCACGCACGTCCGCTTAGAGTTCCGCCTTTTGCCTTCCGTCAATATTACGTTATTAGAAAAATATTTTTTTAGAGAATCGATTTTTTGACATTTGTGAATCGATTCAGAATCGTCCACGTCCGCATCGCGATGCATCTAAGAATAAATTTTTTCTCCCACCCCTAGATTTCATACAACAGGTTAATAAACAGTTACAATTAAGTCACTTACATTTTAGATGCAATGTTGACTGTTTTTGTTCTGTTTCAGCAGCGAAAATAGTTAAACAAAGATCCCGGCAGAACCATCACGCATCACGTGTTTTCTCATAACTGAACGATTCAGCATTTTTAACGAATCGGTTGACTCAAAGATTGAATGATCAATCCATAAACATCTGTCTTAATCATGATCGACTCATTCGAACGAATCGTTTGAACGAATGAATCAATGACTCGCTTATTAAGATGGATGCCTGGCGACACCTAATGGCGGTTTAGTGTTGTTTAAAAGCATCATTCTTTCCCACATGTGTGTGATTTGTGTGTGCAACATTATCATTATTTTTCTTTCACTATTATATTAGCGATTTAAAAGCACCCACTCGTGTCACACGTCGATTAACCGGTGGGCAAATATCCTCAGACACATACCTAATAAATGTATATTTAAATACAATATTGGCCTACCTGGTAAAAAGTTTTATATACTATTTTGATGTCCTTTTGGACACAAGAGGGCAGTATAGCCCTATGTTTGCTTTTTTGTTGAACCAAATAGTACTAAATAGCCTGTTTTTAACTTTTTCATTCTTCTTGAATTGCAAAAACAGAATAAAATGGGTTTAGTTGTGATATTTGTATACTTTTATATAGAAATAAATGGTATATAATTACATTTTTAGAAGATTTTTACTTTAATCCCTCGCCATAGCAAAACCGTTTGAGATATTTATTATCCATTCACAATTTAGCATATTTAATGTAGTTTCATCATGTTGAAAAAGTTTGGTACGAATAAAATAAATAGTTTAAGAGGAGTGGCTAAAAATTCAGAGGCTGATTTTGCAAAAAAATTCACATTCAGACCAAAATATCTGACTTCCTGATGGCCAGAGCTATTGAATGTAAATTAGAAAGTTGTCCGGCTTGATGAGAACAATATACAAACTATTTTTTCTTTACTGTAGTTAAAAGTAACCCCCCCACTTTTGTCAAAAGCATGTTGAAAGTGACACACTTCCTGCTGCCAGTTGGTGGCGCTATAACTTTGACTCACAATAACTACATCCATCTGATCGGCCTCTTACCACGAACACACTGCTGAAGTTTCATCAAGATCAGTTAATGTATGCAGAAGTTATTCCACTTCCGTGTTTCTCTTTTCTCGCCATAAATTCGATTCCTCGCCACAGCCAAACCGTTCGAGATATCAAAAATCCGTCCGCAATTTAGCATCCTCAAAGTCTTGACTACATGCACACTGAGTTTGAAGGGGACACGGTGAATTTTCTAGGAGGAGTATTTCACATTCCACAGCAAGCGTTTTCCAAACAACCCATAATAGCCGACTTCCTGTTGGGCTGGCGTAAAACTTGACCGGGGTAAAGTTGTTCGGCCCGATGAGATCTATATGTGTACCGAGTTTCATATTAATTCATGCGAGCGTGTTTGATATATGGATCAAGTTTTAGAACCCCGTTCAAGGGGGCGCTGTTGAGCCCCCCAGCCACGCCCGGGTACCAGCTTCAGCCCGGCCCTGATGGCCGTGGGTTCTGACCTGTGTGCAAAGTTTCAAGAGTTTTTGAGCACGTTAAGGACCCCAAAAGCCCCTGAAACCTTGATTAACAATATAAAAGCAATAGTCAAATCCCCCCCTCCCCTCACACACACAGAGACACAGAGAGAGGGAGAGAAACTTCTTCAGAAAATCCACATTCAAACCAAAATATCTCTCTTCCTGTTGGTCGGAGATGGTTCATGTAAATTAGAAAGTTGTCCGTCTTGATGAGAACAATACAGATACCAAGTTTTGTGATTCTAGGAAAAACTAAACCCCCATTTTTGACTAAAGGTGGCGCTACTGAGCCATTCCACCACCCCCGTTTCTGAAACTTTGCACATGTCTACTGGCTAATAAATGTGATGTGTCTGTTGAGTTTCATGCAATTTCAAGTATGTTAAGAGTCTCAAAAGCATCAAAAAAGAATATTAAAGTTTGATGCGTTGCCACGGCAACAGTATCTAAGATATCAATAATCCTTTCACAGGTTTACATCTGCCGTGTGTCTACATTGTACACATAAAGTTTGAAGCAAATCGGGTAAAAATAAGACACTGATTTCAAAGCATTTTGAAAGTGATGTACTTCCTGCTGCCTGTTGGTGGCGCTATAACTTTGACTCACAATAGTCACATCTGTGCGATCGGCCTCTTACAACGAACACACTGCTGAAGTTTCATCAAGATCAGTTAATGTATGCAGAAGTTATAACACACTTCCTGTTTCATTTTTTCGCCATAAATTTGTTTCCTCGCCACGGCCAAACCGTTCGAGATATCAAAAATCCGTCCGCAATTTAGCATCCTCAATGTCTTGACTTCATGCACACCGAGTTTGGAGGCGAATCGATGAATTCCCTAGGAGGAGTACATTAAATTCCACAGCATGCGTTTCCAAACAACGCTAAATAGCCGACTTCCTGTTTGGCTGGCGTAAAACTTAGAGCACGAAAGTTGTTCGGCCGGATGAGATCTATATGTGTACCGAGTTTCATATTATTACATGCAAGCGTGTTTGATTTATGGACACGTGTTCGGATCCCGTTCCAGGGGGCGCTGTCGAGCCCCCCTGCCACGCCCGGGTACCAGCTTCAGTCCGGACCTGATGGCCGCGGGTTCTGACGTGTGTGCAAAATTTCAAGAGTTTTCGAGCATGTTAAGAGCCCCAAAAGTGCCCGAAAGGTTGACAAAATAATAATAATAATAATAAATATAGCTGCGAGCAGCGATTACGGGCCCAAGCCGGTGGCACCGCAACCCCGGTGCCTTTAGTTACCTAAAGGCACCGGGGATGGCGGTGCCACCGGCTTTGGCCCTCCATCGCTGCTCGCAGCTATATTTATATATATATATATATATATATATATATATATATATATATACATACACACACACACACACACACACACACACATATATATATATATATATATATATATATATGTGTGTGTGTGTGTGTGTGTGTGTATATAAATATATATATATATATATATATATATATATATATATATATATATATATATATATATATATATATATATAAGACAGAAAATATTACTTGTCTTACCTTATTCTGATTTTATGATACACTCAAAATATTCCACAACAAATCCTTTAAATTTAATGTAAAAATAAAAACGAAAGTAAGCAGTGTTGGTCTCACGTAACCCTCTCATTAGAATCAAAATGTTTCAATTTTTGCGATGTATTTGGATGCTAAACTATTCTTTATTATAGGCTTTGTACTTCACTCGTGTTCCAATATCGATGGAAAAAATCATCCTCTTCACACGCGCAAAAATGTTCTTGGAAACATCACAGTGGAGCTCTGCTTACTGTGAATGGTACAGATTGTACTACTGACTATTTAAACAGAGCAGTGTAATTCGTTTATGTTAGATTGACTATTTTTATTATTATATTGTATTAGGGCTATAATGAATGTAAAGATTGCAATTCTGGAATGTGTGTGTGACGCGGTTGCGGTTGAACAGTGGACACAAAAACATAAATAAAATGTTTTAGTTAAATCCTACATCCATAGGAATACATTGAAAATGCTCGCTCTACTCCGCACCATTATCAATGTCTGTGCGGACGTCTGTATTTTACTAGTATATAGTATACTATAGTTAGCGATTTAAAAGCCCTCAGCGGTGTCACATGTCGATTAACCGGTGGGAAAATTTTA
>NC_140231.1:32622931-32627931 GCF_951802725.1 Rutilus rutilus | reverse complement strand
CGCCTGGCGACACCTAATGGCGGTTTAGTGTTATGTTTAAAAGTATCATTCTTTCCAACGTGCACCATTATCAATGTCCGTGCGGACGTCCGTTTTTTTACTTTCACTTTTATATTAGCGATTTAAAAGCACCCACTCGTGTCACACGTCGATTAACCGGTGGGAAAATATCCTCAGACACATACCTAATAAATGTATATTTAAATACAATATTGGCCTACCTGGTAAAAAGTTTTATATACTATTTTGATGTCCTTTTGGACACAAGAGGGCAGTATAGCCCTATGTTTGCTTTTTTGTTGAACCAAATAGCACTAAATAGCCTGTTTTTAACTTTTTCATTCTTCTTGAATTGCAAAAACAGAATAAAATGGGTTTAGTTGTGATATTTGTATACTTTTATATAGAAATAAATGGTATATAATTACATTTTTAGAAGATTTTTAGTGTTTCCTTTTTGGACATTACTCCCTCGCCATAGCAAAACCGTTTGAGATATTTATTATCCATTCACAACTTAGCATATTTAATGTAGTTTCATCATGTTGAAAAAGTTTGGTACGAATAAAATAAATAGTTTAAGAGGAGTGGCTAAAAATTCAGAGGCTGATTTTGCAAAAAAATTCACATTCAGACCAAAATATCTGACTTCCTGATGGCCAGAGCTATTGAATGTAAATTAGAAAGTTGTCCGGCTTGATGAGAACAATATAAAAACTATTTTTTCTTTACTGTAGTTAAAACTAACCCCCCCACTTTTGTCTAAAGCATGTTGAAAGTGACACACTTCCTGCTGCCAGTTGGTGGCGTAATAACTTTGACTCACAATAGCTACATCCATCTGATCGGCCTCTTACCACGAACACACTGCTGAAGTTTCATCAAGATCAGTTAATGTATGCAGAAGTTATTCCACTTCCGTGTTTCTCTTTTCTCGCCATAAATTCGATTCCTCGCCACAGCCAAACCGTTCGAGATATCAAAAATCCGTCCGCAATTTAGCATCCTCAAAGTCTTGACTACATGCACACCGAGTTTGAAGGGGACATGGTGAATTTTCTAGGAGGAGTATTTCACATTCCACAGCAAGCGTTTTCCAAACAACCTATAATAGCCGACTTCCTGTTGGGCTGGCGTAAAACTTGACCGGGGTAAAGTTGTTCGGCCCGATGAGATCTATATGTGTACCGAGTTTCATATTAATTCATGCGAGCGTGTTTGATATATGGATCAAGTTTTAGAACCCCGTTCAAGGGGGCGCTGTTGAGCCCCCCAGCCACGCCCGGGTACCAGCTTCAGCCCGGCCCTGATGGCCGTGGGTTCTGACCTGTGTGCAAAGTTTCAAGAGTTTTTGAGCACGTTAAGGACCCCAAAAGCCACTGAAACCTTGATTAACAATATAAAAGCAATAGTCAAATCCCCCCCTCCCCTCACACACACACAGACACAGAGAGAGGGAGAGAAAATTCTTCAGAAAATCCACATTCAAACCAAAATATCTCTCTTCCTGTTGGTCGGAGATGGTTCATGTAAATTAGAAAGTTGTCCGTCTTGATGAGAACAATACACATACCAAGTTTTGTGATTCTAGGAAAAACTAAGCCCCCATTTTTGACTAAAGGTGGCGCTACTGAGCCATTCCACCACGCCCGTTTCTGAAACTTTGCACATGTCTACTGGCTAATAAATGTGATGTGTCTGTTGAGTTTCATGCAATTTCAAGTATGTTAAGAGTCTCAAAAGCATCAAAAAAGAATATTAAAGTTTGATGCGTTGCCACGGTAACAGTATCTAAGATATCAATAATCCTTTCACAGGTTTACATCTGCCGTGTGTCTACATTGTACACATAAAGTTTGAAGCAAATCGGGTAAAAATAAGACACTGATTTCAAAGCATTTTGAAAGTGACATATTCCTGCTGCCAGTTGGTGGCGCTATAACTTTGACTCACAATAGTCACATCCATGTGATCGGCCTCTTACCACGAACACACTGCTGAAGTTTCATCAAGATCAGTTAATGTATGCAGAAGTTATAACACACTTCCTGTTTCATTTTTTCGCCATAAATTTGTTTCCTCGCCACGGCCAAACCGTTCGAGATATCAAAAATCCGTCCGCAATTTAGCATCCTCAATGTCTTGACTTCATGCACACCGAGTTTGGAGGCGAATCGATGAATTCCCTAGGAGGAGTACATTAAATTCCACAGCATGCGTTTCCAAACAACGCTAAATAGCCAACTTCCTGTTTGGCTGGCGTAAAACTTAGAGCACGAAAGTTGTTCGGCCCGATGAGATCTATATGTGTACCGAGTTTCATATTATTACATGCAAGCGTGTTTGATTTATGGACACGTGTTCGGATCCCGTTCCAGGGGGCGCTGTCGAGCCCCCCTGCCACGCCCGGGTACCAGCTTCAGTCCGGACCTGATGGCCGCGGGTTCTGACGTGTGTGCAAAATTTCAAGAGTTTTCGAGCATGTTAAGAGCCCCAAAAGTGCCCGAAAGGTTGACAAAATAATAATAATAATAATAATAAATAATCCTACCGGAAACAATAGGGCCTTCGCCCTTTCAGGGCTTGGGCCCTAATAATAATAATCCTACCGAAAACAATAGGGCCTTCGCCCTTTCAGGGCTTGGGCCCTAATAATAATAAATATAGCTGCCAGCAGCGATTACGGGCCCAAGCCGGTGGCACCGCAACCCCGGTGCCTTTAGTTACCTAAAGGCACCGGGGTGGCGGTACCGCCGGCTTTGGCCCTCCATCGCTGCTGGCAGCTAAATTTATATATATATATATATATATATATATATATATATATATATATATATATATATACACCGTTCAAAAGTTTGGGGTCAGGAAGATTTTTAATGTTTTTAGGAGAAGTCTCTTCTGCTCACCAAGGCTGCATTTATTGATTAAAAATACAAACAAAAACAGTAATATTGTGAAATATTATTCCAATTTAAAACAGCTGTTTTCAATTTTAAAATATTTTACATAGTAATTCATTTCTGTGATCAAAGTTGAGTTTTCAGCATCATTACTCCAGTCTTCAGTGTCACATGATCCTTCAGAAATCATAATAATATGATGATTGATGCTCAATAAATATTCATTATTATTTTCAATGTTGAAAACAGATGAATGTAAAGTTCAAAAGAACAGCATATATTTCAAATATATATATTTTTAACATTATAAATGTCTTTACTGTAACTGTTGATCAGTTTAACTCATCCTTCATAAATAAAAGTACTGATTTATTTTATTTCTTTCCCCCAAAAATAAAAATTTAATTATTACTAACCACAAACTTTTGAGCGGTAGTGTTTAACGTTACAAAAGCTTTAGATTTCAGATAAATGCTGTTCTTTTGAACTTTCTATTCATCAAAGACTGTACACAACTGTTTTCGACATTTAAAATAATAATGAATGTTTCTTGAGTATCAATCATCATATTAGAATAATTTCTGAAGGATCATGTGACAGTGACGACTGGAGTAATGATGCTGAAAACTCAGCTTTGATCACAGGAATAAATAACAGTTTAAAATATATTCAAATAGAAAGCAGCTGTTTTAAATTGGAATACTATTTTACAATATTACTGTTTTTGTTTGTATTTTTAATCAAATAAATGCAGCCTTGGTGAGCAGAAGAAACTTCTCTGTTATGTGCGCGCCACAGACTGCACGCATGTCCGCTTAGAGTTCCGCCTTTTGCCTTCCGTCAATATTACGTTATTAGAAAAATATTTTTTTAGAGAATCGATTTTTTGACATTTGTGAATCGATTCAGAATCGTCCACGTCCGCATCGCGATGCATCTAAGAATCAATTTTTTCTCCCACCCCTAGATTTCATACAACAGGTTAATAAACAGTTACAATTAAGTCACTTACATTTTAGATGCAATGTTGACTGTTTTTGTTCTGTTTCAGCAGCGAAAATAGTTAAACAAAGATCACGGCAGAACCATCACGCATCACGTGTTTTCTCATAACTGAACGATTCAGCATTTTTAACGAATCGGTTGACTCAAAGATTGAATGATCAATCCATAAACATCTGTCTTAATCATGATCGACTCATTCGAACGAATCGTTTGAACGAATGAATCAATGACTCGCTTATTAAGATGGATGCCTGGCGACACCTAATGGCGGTTTAGTGTTGTTTAAAAGCATCATTCTTTCCCACATGTGTGTGATTTGTGTGTGCAACATTATCATTATTTTTCTTTCACTATTATATTAGCGATTTAAAAGCACCCACTCGTGTCACACGTTGATTAACCGGTGGGAAAATATCCTCAGACACATACCTAATAAATGTATATTTAAATACAATATTGGCCTACCTGGTAAAAAGTTTTATATACTATTTTGATGTCCTTTTGGACACAAGAGGGCAGTATAGCCCTATGTTTGCTTTTTTGTTGAACCAAATAGCACTAAATAGCCTGTTTTTAACTTTTTCATTCTTCTTGAATTGCAAAAACAGAATAAAATGGGTTTAGTTGTGATATTTGTATACTTTTATATAGAAATAAATGGTATATAATTACATTTTTAGAAGATTTTTACTTTAATCCATCGCCATAGCAAAACCGTTTGAGATATTTATTATCCATTCACAATTTAGCATATTTAATGTAGTTTCATCATGTTGAAAAAGTTTGGTACGAATAAAATAAATAGTTTAAGAGGAGTGGCTAAAAATTCATAGGCTGATTTTGCAAAAAAATTCACATTCAGACCAAAATATCTGACTTCCTGATGGCCAGAGCTATTGAATGTAAATTAGAAAGTTGTCCGGCTTGATGAGAACAATATAGAAACTATTTTTTCTTTACTGTAGTTAAAAGTAACCCCCCCACTTTTGTCAAAAGCATGTTGAAAGTGACACACTTCCTGCTGCCAGTTGGTGGCGCTATAACTTTGACTCACAATAGCTACATCCATCTGATCGGCCTCTTATCTAAGTT
>NC_140231.1:32597931-32617931 GCF_951802725.1 Rutilus rutilus | reverse complement strand
ACGCCCGTTTCTGAAACTTTGCACATGTCTACTGGCTAATAAATGTGATGTGTCTGTCGAGTTTCATCCAATTTCAAGTATGTTAAGAGTCTCAAAAGCATCAAAAAAGAATATTAAAGTTTGAAGCGTTGCCACGGCAACAGTATTAAAGATATCAAAAATCCTTTCACAAGTCTACATCTGCCGTGTGTTTACATTATACACATAAAGTTTGAAGCAAATCGGGTAAAAATAAGAGGGTGATTTCAAAGCATTTTGAAAGTGACACACTTCCTGCTGCCAGTTGGTGGCGCTATAACTTTGACTCACAATAGTCACATCCATGTGATCGGCCTCTTACAACGAACACACTGCGGAAGTTTCATCAAGATCAGTTAATGTATGCAGAAGTTATAACACACTTCCTGTTTATCTTTTCTCGCTATAAATTCGTTTCATCGCCACGGCCAAACCGTTCGAGATATCAAAAATCCGTCCGCAATTTAGCATCCTCAATGGCTTGACTTCATGCTGACCGAGTTTGGTGTGGATCGGATCAATTCCCTCGGAGGAGTACATTAAATTCCACAGCATGCGTTTTTCAAACAACCCATAATAGCTGACTTCCTGTTGGGCAGAGCTAATAACTTAGAGTGCGAAAGTTGTTCGGCCCGATGAGATCTATATGTGTACCGAGTTTCATACTAATACGTTCTTGTATGTGTCCAAGATTTAAGATTGTGTTCTAGGGGGCGCTGTTGAGCCCCCCTGCCACGCCCGGGTACCAGCTTCAGCCCGGCCCTAATGGCCGCGGGTTCTGACCTGCGTGCAAAGTTTCATGAGTTTTTGAGCACGTTAAAGGCCCCAAAAGCCCCCGAACCCTTGAAGAACAATAATAATAATAATAATAATCCTAACGAAAACAATAGGGCCTTCGCCCCTTCAGGGCTTGGGCCCTAATAATAATAATAAATATAGCTGCGAGCAGCGATTGCGGGCCCAAGCCGGTGGCACCGCCACCCCGGTGCCTTTAGTTACCTAAAGGCACCGGGGATGGCGGTGCCACCGGCTTTGGCCCTCCATCGCTGCTCGCAGCTATATTTATATATATATATATATATATATATATATATATATATATATATACACACACACACACACACATATATATATTTTATTTTGCGATGTATATTTATATATTTTTTTTGCGATGTATTTGGATGCTAAACTATTCTTTATTATAGGCTTTGTACTTCACTCGTGTTCCAATATCGATGGAAAAAATCATCCTCTTCACGCGCGCAAAAATGTGCTTGGAAACATCACAGTGGAGCTCTGCTTACTGTGAATGGTACAGATTGTACTACTGACTATTTAAACAGAGCAGTGTAATTCGTTTATGTTAGGTTGACTATTTTTATTATTATATTGTATTAGGGCTATAATGAATGTCAAGATTGCAATTCTGGAATGTGTGTGTGACGCGGTTGCGGTTGAACAGTGGACACAAAAACATAAATAAAATGTTTTAGTTAATTCCTACATCCATAGGAATAAATTGAAAATGCTCGCTCTACTCCGCACCATTATCAATGTCTGTGCGGACGTCTGTATTTTACTAGTATATAGTATACTATAGTTAGCGATTTAAAAGCCCTCAGCGGTGTCACATGTCGATTAACCGGTGGGAAAATTTTTATCACAGTCACATCCCTAATATATTTATATATAAATACAATAGGCCTACCTGAAAGAGAATTTTACTTGCCCGACCAAAGTATAGCCTGATTAGAACGTCAATAACAAAAAAATAACTTATCAATTTATTAATAAGTTATTAATAACTTAATCACTAAAACGAGAGATTATTCTAATTTCATTACATTCATTTTAAGTTGCAATCAGCAGTTAATAATAAATGTATTACTGATCAATGGTAACAAGGTTGCACTGCTGAGGCTTATGCTGCTTCTCCAGGAGAATTGTAAATAAATGAGCGCAGCACACAAAAAAGCAACCCAGTTAACAACATACTGACTATAAAAATTACAAATATGGAGTTTTTATATATTTTATAACATATGATAGAGTTAAGCAACCTCACTTGACGAGTAGGCAACTATTTCCTGAATACAATCACAATTGAAACTGTGACATTGATTTCATACAACAGGTTAATAAACAGTTACAATTAAGTCACTTACATTTTAGATGCAATATTGACTGTTTTTGTTCTGTTTCAGCAGCAAAAATAGTTAAACAAAGATCACAGCAACTTGTTTTCTCATTACTGAATGATTCAGCATTTTGAAACGAATCGCTTGACTCAAAGATTCAATGGTCAATCCATAAACATCTGTCTCAATCATGAATGACTCAGTCATTGGAATGAATCGTTTGAACGAATGAATCAATGACTCGCTCATTAAGATGGTCGCCTGGCGACACCTAATGGCGGGTTAGTGTTATGTTTAAAAGTATCATTCTTTCCAACGTGCACCATTATCAATGTCCGTGCGGACGTCCGTTTTTTTACTTTCACTTTTATATTAGCGATTTAAAAGCACCCGCTCGTGTCACACGTCGCTTAACCGATGGGAAAATATCCTCACAGTCATATACCTAATAAATTTATATTTAAATACAATAGGCCTACCTAGTAAAACGTTTTATATACTATTTTGATATCCTTTTGGACACAAGAGGGCAGTATAGCCCTATGTTTGCTTTTTTGTTGAAACAAATAGCACTAAATAGCCTGTTTTTAACTTTTTCATACTTCTTGAATTGCAAAAACAGAATAAAATAGGTTTAGTTCTAATATTTGTATAATTTTATATAAAAATAAATGGTGTATAATTAAATTTTAAGAATATATGAGATGTTTTCTGATTCCTTTTTTGACATTATTTTAATCCCTCGCCATGTCAAAACCGTTTGAGATATTCAATATCCGTTCTCAATTTAGCATATTTAATGTATTTTCATCATGTTGAAAAAGTTTGGTGTGAATAAAAAAAAAAACACTTAGCAGGAGTGGGTAAAAAGCAGAGGCTGAATTTGCAAATAAATCCACATTCAAACCAAAATATCTGACTTCCTGTTGGTCCAAGCTAATGACTGCAAATTAGAAAGTTGTCCAGCTCGATGAGACCAATATACTTACTGATTTTTGTAATTGTGGGTAAACCTAACCCCCCCACTTTTGTCAAAAACATTTTGAAAGTGACACACTTCCTGCTGCCAGTTGGTGGCGCTATAACTTTGACTCACAATAGTTACATCCATCTGATCGGCCTCTTACCACGAACACACTGCTGAAGTTTCATCAAGATCAGTTAATGTATGCTGAAGTTATACCACTTCGTGTTTCTCTTTTCTCGCAATAAATGCATTTCCTCACCACGACCAAAGCGTTCGAGATATCAAAAATCCGTCCGCAATTTAGCATCCTCAATGTCTTGACTTCATGCACACCGAGTTTGGTGGCGATTTAATTAATTCTCTAGGAGAAGTGTTTCAAATTCCACAGCAAGCGTTCTCCAAACAACCCATATTTGCCGACTTCCTGTTGGGCTGGTGTAAAACTTAGAGCACGAAAGTTGTTCGGCCCGATGTGATCTATATGTGTACCGAGTTTCATATCATTACATGCAAGTGTGTTTGATTTATGGACAAGTGTTTGGATCCCGTTCCAGGGGGCGCTGTTGAGCCCCCCTGCCACGCCCGGGTACCAGCTTCAGCCCGGCCCTGATGGCCGCAGGTTCTGACCTGTGTGCAAAGTTTCAAGAGTTTTCGAGCACGTTAAGGGCCCCAAAAGCCCCTGAAACCTTGAAACACACTGAAATCAATTGGAAATTCCCTCCCACCCCTCACACACACAGAGACAGAGAGAGAGAGAGAGAGAAAATTCTCCAAAAAATCACATTCAAACCAAAATATCTGACTTCCTGTTGCTCTCAGCTAATAAGTGTGAATTAGAAAGTTGTCCGGTTTAATGAGAACAATATACATAGCGAGTTTAGTGACTCTATGTAAAACTAAGCCCCCATTTTTGACTAAAGGTGGCGCTACTGAGCCCCTCACCACGCCCGTTTCTGAAACTTTGCACATGTCTACTGGCTAATAAATGTGATGTGTCTGTCGAGTTTCATGCAATTTCAAGTATGTTAAGAGTCTCAAAAGCATCAAAAAAGAATATTAAAGTTTGATGCGTTGCCACGGCAACAGTATCTAAGATATCAATAAACCTTTCACAGGTCTACATCTGCCGTGTGTCCACATTATTCACATAAAGTTTGAAGCAAATCGGGTTAAAATAAGAGGGTGATTTCAAAGCATTTTGAAAGTGACACACTTCCTGCTGCCAGTTGGTGGCGCTATAACTTTGACTCACAATAGTCACATCAATGTGATCAGCCTCTGAGCAAGAACACTCTGCTGAAGTTTTATCAAGATCAGTCAATGTATGCAGAAGTTATAATACACTTCCTGTGTCCCATTATTCGCCATAAATTCGTTTCCTCGCCACAGCCAAACCGTTCGAGATATCAAAAATCCCCTGGCAATTTTTCATCCTCAATGTCTTGACTTCATGCACACCGAGTTTGGTGCTGACCGGGTGAATTCCCTAAGAGAAGTGTTTCAAATTCCTAAGCATGCATTTCCAAACAACCCTAAATAGTCGACTTCCTGTTGGGCTGGCGTAAAACTTAGAGCATGAAAGTTGTGCGGCCCGATGAGATCTATATGTGTTCCGAGTTTCATATTATTACATGCAAGCGTGTTTGATTTATGGACCAAGTTTTCGGACCCCGTTCCAGGGGGCGCTGTTGAGCCTCCCTGCCACGCCCGGGTACCAGCTTCAGCCCGGCCCTGATGGCCGCGGGTTCTGACTCGTGTGCAAAGTTTCAAGAGTTTTTGAGCATGTTAAGAGCCCCAAAAATGCCTGAATAGTCGTAAGAAAAATAATAATAATAATAAATATAGCTGCGAGCAGCGATGGCGGGCCCAAGCCGGTGGCACCGCCACCCTGGTGCCTTTAGTTACACTAAAGCCACCGGGGTGGCGGTGTCACCAGCTTGGGCCCTCCATCGCTGCTCGCAGCTATATTTATATATATATATATATAGATATATATAAAAATGTAACAAAAAAAATAAATATATATATATATATACATTATATATATGTAACAAAAAATAAATATATATATATATATATATATATATATATATATATATATATATATGGCGAGGCGAGGAACGGGCAGAGAAGAGCGAACGTTTTTGGACATTCATCATATTGCATTGGTTTTCATTTCTTGTCCTCAAACCGAGCACTAATCTGTTTATTTTTAAGTCACACATTCTCCATTGATTAAAAAAGACAATCAAATGTATTTTTTAATGGTAGTATTATTTTATACAGAAATAAATTATTTATAATTCAGATGAGAATAAAGTTAGTGTTAATTAAAATTGTAAGGAAAACAAATATATTGATCTAAAATCTACTATCATTTGCTGCAAATAGGTTGACTATTTATATTTATTATTATATTTTATTACGGCTGTAATGAACCGGCTGCGATGTCAAGATTGCAATGCTGGAATGCACAGTGTGTGTGTGTGTGTGTGTGTGTGTGTGTGTGTGTCTGTGTGTGTGTGTGTGTGTGTATGTGTGTGTGTGTGTGTGTGAGGCGTGGGCACGATCGAACAGTGGAAACATAAAAACATAGGCTACTCCGTCGGTTTGTTCATACAGGACATCATTTAAACTGCACTGTGTTTACTTATATTTAAGTACACTCGCAAAAAAAACACAACATTGTGCTTTTGTAAAAAAACATTCAAGCAATCCCACCCCCGGAATGGCGCTATTTTTTAAAGGAGTCATAACCTTGTATTACATTGGATACCTACTGCTGTATTATAGTCTTTCAGGCCCTTCTAAAAAAGAAAAGTGGAAGAAAAAAAAAACACAGACCTACTTTTACCCTTATTTCTGAAGGCATTATTGTCTCGCGAGATCAATGCGATGTTTTGGCTGTCGTGGACGCTCTATATGGCTCTGCACGCCAGTTGAAAGGGTTGTTGGGACAGCGTCATTAAAAATGAATTTCATCCACTGGTCCCTGATAGTTTCGTCCGATTTTGGGAGATAAAACACATTTACATGTTTTTTATGGCAATCAACCACAGAGCAAGTCCGGTGTGCACTCGGTTTCTCCATCTTTCCCGACTGAACTGAATATGAGGGGGAGAGGGGAAGGGGGGGCTTCCTGCTGCGGTGTCCATATATGGTATATCCTATTACCTCATGACGTCAAGAGGGAGCTGAAATCAAAATCTCGTATTTGAGTGGGCGTGCACGCGCGCTGGTTTATTTACCCTGAGGTAAACAAACGCTTCACTTTTAAATATCGGCTTCCCGGACAGTGTATAATCGTTAGTCGATCATAACATACATTGATTCTCGTGGAAAAGTGAAAATTGCAGGTTATGACTCCTTTAAATGAAACTAAAATGCTCACGGCTGCATGGGCAATAACGCGTCTACAGCGAGGAACGAGCAGAACAGAGTGAATGTTTTTTAGTTCATTCCTACTGGACGACCGTATTTCACTTTCGCTTTTAAAGGGATACTCCACTTTAAAATGAAAATTCTGTCACCATATTCTCACCCTCATGTTGTTTTAATCCTTTATGAATTTCTTTCTTCTGCTGAACAGAAAGGAAGATATTTAGGAGAATGTCAGTAACCAGACAGTTTCTGATCCCATTGACTTCCATAGTAGGAAAAAAATGTATACTATGGAAGTCAATGAGACCAGAAACTGTCTGGTTACTGACATTCTTCTAAATATCTTCCTTTCTGTTCAGCAGAAGAAAGAAATTCATAAAGGATTAAAACAACATGAGGGTGAGAATATGGTGACAGAATTTTCATTTTAAAGTGGAGTATCCCTTTAAGTTAGCGATTTAAAAGCCCCCGCTGCGGTGTCACACATCAATTAACCAGTGGGAAAAAAATCTCAGTCACATCGCTATTATATTTATATATAAATACAATATACAATGGGCCTACCTGATTTTGAACACAAGAGGGCAGTATAGCCCTATGTATGACTTTTTTTTTTTTACTAAATAGCGCATTCTGGCTGATTTTAAACTTGTACATAATTCTTGAATTGAAAAAAACTGAATAAACCCAAAACTAGTTCTGTTTCGGTTTAGTTCTGATATTTGTATAATTTTATATAAAAATAAATGGTGTATAATTAAATTTTAAGAAGATATGAGATGTTTTCTGATTCCTTTTTTGACATTATTTTAATCCCTCGCCATGTCAAAACCGTTTGAAATATTTAATATCCGTTCACAAGTTAGCATCTTTAATGTATTTTCATCGTGTTAAAAAAGTTTGGTGTGAATAAAAAAAAAAACACTTAGCAGGAGTGGGTAAAAAGCAGAGGCTGAATTTGCAAATAAATCCACATTCAAACCAAAATATCTGACTTCCTATTGGTCGAAGCTAATAACTGTATATTAGAAAGTTGTCCGGCTCGATGAGACCAATGTACGTACTGATTTTTAAAACTGTGGGTAAAACTAACCCCCCCACTTTTGTCAAAAGCATTTTGAAAGTGACACACTTCCTGCTGCCAGTTGGTGGCGCTATAACTTTGACTCACAATAGTTACATCCATCTGATCGGCCTCTTACCACGAACACACTGGTGAAGTTTCATCAAGATCCGTTAATGTATGCAGAAGTTATACCACTTCGTGTTTCTCTTTTCTCGCCATAAATTCGTTTCCTCGCCACGGCCAAACCGTTCGAGATATCAAAAATCCGTCCGCAATTTAGAATCCTCAATGTCTTGACTTCATGCACACCGAGTTTGGTGGGGATTGGATGAATTCTCTAGGAGGAGTACTTCGCATTCCACAGCAAGCGTTCTCCAAACAACCCATAATTTCCGACTTCCTGTTGGGCTGGCGTAAAACTTAGAGCACGAAAGTTGTTCAGCCCGATGTGATCTATATGTGTACCGAGTTTCATATCATTACATGCAAGTGTGTTTGATATATGGATCTAGTTTTAGAATCCCGTTCAAGGGGGCGCTGTTGAGCCCCCCTGCCACACCCGGGTACCAGCTTCAGCCCGGCCCTGATGGCCGCGAGTTCTGACCTGTGTGCAAAGTTTCAAGAGTTTTCGAGCACGTTAAGGGCCCCAAAAGCCCCTGAAACCTTGAAACACACTGAAATCAATTGGAAATTCCCTCCCACCCCTCACACACACAGAGACAGAGAGAGAGAGAGAAAATTCTCCAAAAAATCACATTCAAACCAAAATATCTGACTTCCTGTTGCTCTCAGCTAATAAGTGTGAATTAGAAAGTTGTCCGGTTTAATGAGAACAATATACATAGCGAGTTTAGTGACTCTATGTAAAACTAAGCCCCCATTTTTGACTAAAGGTGGCGCTACTGAGCCCCTCACCACGCCCGTTTCTGAAACTTTGCACATGTCTACTGGCTAATAAATGTGATGTGTCTGTCGAGTTTCATGCAATTTCAAGTATGTTAAGAGTCTCAAAAGCATCAAAAAAGAATATTAAAGTTTGATGCGTTGCCACGGCAACAGTATCTAAGATATCAATAAACCTTTCACAGGTCTACATCTGCCGTGTGTCTACATTATTCACATAAAGTTTGAAGCAAATCGGGTTAAAATAAGAGGGTGATTTCAAAGCATTTTGAAAGTGACACACTTCCTGCTGCCAGTTGGTGGCGCTATAACTTTGACTCACAATAGTCACATCAATGTGATCAGCCTCTGAGCAAGAACACACTGCTGAAGTTTTATCAAGATCAGTCAATGTATGCAGAAGTTATAATACACTTCCTGTGTCCCATTATTCGCCATAAATTCGTTTCCTCGCCACAGCCAAACCGTTCGAGATATCAAAAATCCCCTGGCAATTTTTCATCCTCAATGTCTTGACTTCATGCACACCGAGTTTGGTGCTGACCGGGTGAATTCCCTAAGAGAAGTGTTTCAAATTCCTAAGCATGCGTTTCCAAACAACCCTAAATAGTCGACTTCCTGTTGGGCTGGCGTAAAACTTAGAGCATGAAAGTTGTGTGGCCCGATGAGATCTATATGTGTTCCGAGTTTCATATTATTACATGCAAGCGTGTTTGATTTATGGACCAAGTTTTCGGACCCCGTTCCAGGGGGCGCTGTCGAGACCCCCTGCCACGCCCGGGTACCAGCTTCAGCCCGGCCCTGATGGCCGCGGGTTCTGACTCGTGTGCAAAGTTTCAAGAGTTTTTGAGCATGTTAAGAGCCCCAAAAATGCCTGAATAGTCGTAAGAAAAATAATAATAAATATAGCTGCGAGCAGCGATTGCGGGCCCAAGCCGGTGGCACCGCCACCCCGGTGCCTTTAGTTACCTAAAGGCACCGGGGATGGCGGTGCCACCGGCTTTGGCCCTCCATCGCTGCTCGCAGCTATATTTATATATATATATATATATATATATATATATATATATATATACACACACACACACACACACACACACATATATATATATATATATATATATATATATATATATATATATATATATATATATGTATATAAATATCTATATATATATATATGTATATAAATATCTATATATATACACACACACACACACACACACATATATATATATATAAATATAAGACAGAAAATTTTACTTGTCTTACCTTATTCTGATTTTATGATACACCCAAAATATTCCACAACAAATCCTTTAAATTTAATGTAAAAATAAAAACGAAAGTAAGCAGTGTTGGTCTCACGTAACCCTCTCATTAGAATCAAAATGTTTCAATATTTGCGATGTATTTGGATGCTAAACTATTCTTTATTATAGGCTTTGTACTTCACTCGTGTTCCAATATCGATGGAAAAAATCATCCTCTTCACACGCGCAAAAATGTTCTTGGAAACATCACAGTGGAGCTCTGCTTACTGTGAATGGTACAGATTGTACTACTGACTATTTAAACAGAGCAGTGTAATTCGTTTATGTTAGGTTGACTATTTTTATTATTATATTGTATTAGGGCTATAATGAACAGGCTGCGATGTCAAGATTGCAATTCTGGAATGTGTGTGTGTGTGTGACGCGGTTGCGGTTGAACAGTGGACACAAAAACATAAATAAAATGTTTTAGTTAATTCCTACATCCATAGGAATAAATTGAAAATGCTCGCTCTACTCCGCACCATTATCAATGTCTGTGCGGACGTCTGTATTTTACTAGTATATAGTATACTATAGTTAGCGATTTAAAAGCGCTCAGTGGTGTCACACGTCGATTAACCGGTGGGAAAATGTTATCACAGTCACATCCCTAATATATTTATATATAAATACAATAGGCCTACCTGAAAGAGAATTTTACTTGCCCGACCAAAGTATAGCCTGATTAGAACGTCAATAACAAAAAAATAACTTGGGAATCACTAAAACGAGAGATTATTCTAATTTCATTACATTCATTTTAAGTTGCAATCAGCAGTTAATAATAAATGTATTACTGATCAATGGTAACAAGGTTGCACTGCTGAGGCTCATGCTGCTTCTCCAGGAGAATTGTAAACAAATGAGCGCAGCACACAAAAAAAGCAACCCAGTTAACAACATACTGACTATAAAAATTACAAATATGGAGTTTTTATATATTTTATAACATATGATAGAGTTAAGCAACCTCACTTGACAAGTAGGCAACTATTTCCTGAATACAATCACGATTGAAACTGTGACATTGATTTCATACAACAGGTTAATAAACAGTTACAATTAAGTCACTTACATTTTAGATGCAATATTGACTGTTTTTGTTCTGTTTCAGCAGCAAAAATAGTTAAACAAAGATCACAGCAACTTGTTTTCTCATTACTGAATGATTCAGCATTTTGAAACGAATCGCTTGACTCAAAGATTCAATGGTCAATCCATAAACATCTGTCTCAATCATGAATGACTCAGTCATTGGAACGAATCATTTGAACGAATGAATCAATGACTCGCTCATTAAGATGGTCGCCTGGCGACACCTAATGGCGGTTTAGTGTTATGTTTAAAAGTATCATTCTTTCCAACGTGCACCATTATCAATGTCCGTGCGGACGTCCGTTTTTTTACTTTCACTTTTATATTAGCGATTTAAAAGCACCCACTCGTGTCACACGTCGATTAACCGGTGGGAAAATATCCTCAGACACATACCTAATAAATGTATATTTAAATACAATATTGGCCTACCTGGTAAAAAGTTTTATATACTATTTTGATGTCCTTTTGGACACAAGAGGGCAGTATAGCCCTATGTTTGCTTTTTTGTTGAACCAAATAGCACTAAATAGCCTGTTTTTAACTTTTTCATTCTTCTTGAATTGCAAAAACAGAATAAAATGGGTTTAGTTGTGATATTTGTATACTTTTATATAGAAATAAATGGTATATAATTACATTTTTAGAAGATTTTTAGTGTTTCCTTTTTGGACATTAATCCCTCGCCATAGCAAAACCGTTTGAGATATTTATTATCCATTCACAACTTAGCATATATAATGTAGTTTCATCATGTTGAAAAAGTTTGGTACGAATAAAATAAATAGTTTAAGAGGAGTGGCTAAAAATTCAGAGGCTGATTTTGCAAAAAAATTCACATTCAGACCAAAATATCTGACTTCCTGATGGCCAGAGCTATTGAATGTAAATTAGAAAGTTGTCCGGCTTGATGAGAACAATATAAAAACTATTTTTTCTTTACTGTAGTTAAAACTAACCCCCCCACTTTTGTCTAAAGCATGTTGAAAGTGACACACTTCCTGCTGCCAGTTGGTGGCGCTATAACTTTGACTCACAATAGCTACATCCATCTGATCGGCCTCTTACCACGAACACACTGCTGAAGTTTCATCAAGATCAGTTAATGTATGCAGAAGTTATTCCACTTCCGTGTTTCTCTTTTCTCGCCATAAATTCGATTCCTCGCCACAGCCAAACCGTTCGAGATATCAAAAATCCGTCCGCAATTTAGCATCCTCAAAGTCTTGACTACATGCACACCGAGTTTGAAGGGGACACGGTGAATTTTCTAGGAGGAGTATTTCACATTCCACAGCAAGCGTTTTCCAAACAACCCATAATAGCCGACTTCCTGTTGGGCTGGCGTAAAACTTGACCGGGGTAAAGTTGTTCGGCCTGATGAGATCTATATGTGTACCGAGTTTCATATTAATTCATGCGAGCGTGTTTGATATATGGATCAAGTTTTATAACCCCGTTCAAGGGGGCGCTGTTGAGCCCCCCAGCCACGCCCGGGTACCAGCTTCAGCCCGGCCCTGATGGCCGTGGGTTTTGACCTGTGTGCAAAGTTTCAAGAGTTTTTGAGCACGTTAAGGACCCCAAAAGCCCCTGAAACCTTGATTAACAATATAAAAGCAAGAGTCAAATCCCCCCCTCCCCTCACACACACACAGACACAGAGAGAGGGAGAGAAAATTCTTCAGAAAATCCACATTCAAACCAAAATATCTCTCTTCCTGTTGGTCGGAGATGGTTCATGTAAATTAGAAAGTTGTCCGTCTTGATGAGAACAATACACATACCAAGTTTTGTGATTCTAGGAAAAACTAAGCCCCCATTTTTGACTAAAGGTGGCGCTACTGAGCCATTCCACCACGCCCGTTTCTGAAACTTTGCACATGTCTACTGGCTAATAAATGTGATGTGTCTGTCGAGTTTCATCCAATTTCAAGTATGTTAAGAGTCTCAAAAGCATCAAAAAAGAATATTAAAGTTTGAAGCGTTGCCACGGCAACAGTATTAAAGATATCAAAAATCCTTTCACAAGTCTACATCTGCCGTGTGTTTACATTATACACATAAAGTTTGAAGCAAATCGGGTAAAAATAAGAGGGTGATTTCAAAGCATTTTGAAAGTGACACACTTCCTGCTGCCAGTTGGTGGCGCTATAACTTTGACTCACAATAGTCACATCCATGTGATCGGTCTCTTACATCGAATACACTGCTGAAGTTTCATCAAGATCAGTTAATGTATGCAGAAGTTATAACACACTTCCTGTTTATCTTTTCTCGCTATAAATTCGTTTCATCGCCACGGCCAAACCGTTCGAGATATCAAAAATCCGTCCGCAATTTAGCATCCTCAATGGCTTGACTTCATGCTGACCGAGTTTGGTGTGGATCGGATCAATTCCCTCGGAGGAGTACATTAAATTCCACAGCATGCGTTTTTCAAACAACCCATAATAGCTGACTTCCTGTTGGGCAGAGCTAATAACTTAGAGTGCGAAAGTTGTTCGGCCCGATGAGATCTATATGTGTACCGAGTTTCATACTAATACGTTCTTGTATGTGTCCAAGATTTAAGATTGTGTTCTAGGGGGCGCTGTTGAGCCCCCCTGCCACGCCCGGGTACCAGCTTCAGCCCGGCCCTAATGGCCGCGGGTTCTGACCTGCGTACAAAGTTTCATGAGTTTTTGAGCACGTTAAAGGCCCCAAAAGCCCCCGAACCCTTGAAGAACAATAATAATAATAATAATAATCCTAACGAAAACAATAGGGCCTTCGCCCCTTCAGGGCTTGGGCCCTAATAATAATAATCCTACCGAAAACAATAGGGCCTTCGCCCTTTCAGGGCTTGGGCCCTAATAATCCTACCGAAAACAATAGGGCCTTCGCCCTTTTAGGGCTTGGGCCCTAATAATCCTACCGAAAACAATAGGGCCTTCGCCCTTTCAGGGCTTGGGCCCTAATAATCCTACCGAAAACAATAGGGCCTTCGCCCTTTCAGGGCTTGGGCCCTAAATATAGCTGCGAGCAGCGATTACGGGCCCAAGCCGGTGGCACCGCAACCCCGGTGCCTTTAGTTACCTAAAGGCACCGGGGTGGCGGTACCGCCGGCTTTGGCCCTCCATCGCTGCTCGCAGCTATATTTATATATATATATATATATATATATATATATATATATATATATATATATATATATATATATATGTATATATACATATATATACATACATACATACATACACACACATACATATATATATATATATATTATTGTTCAAAAGTTTGGGGTCAGTAAGATTTTTAATGTTTTTAGGAGAAGTCTCTTCTGCTCACCAAGGCTGCATTTATTGATTAAAAATACAAACAAAAACAGTAATATTGTGAAATATTATTCCAATTTAAAACAGCTGTTTTCAATTTTAAAATATTTTACATAGTAATTCATTTCTGTGATCAAAGTTGAGTTTTCAGCATCATTACTCCAGTCTTCAGTGTCACATGATCCTTCAGAAATCATACTAATATGATGATTGATGCTCAATAAATATTCATTATTATTTTCAATGTTGTAAACAGTTGTGTACAGATTTTTTTTTTTTCAAAATGCTTTGATGAATGTAAAGTTCAAAAGAACAGCATATATTTCAAATATATATATTTTTAACATTATAAATGTCTTTACTGTAACTGTTGATCAGTTTAACTCATCCTTCATAAATAAAAGTACTGATTTATTTTATTTCTTTCCCCCAAAAATAAAATTTTAATTATTACTAACCACAAACTTTTGAGCGGTACGTGTTTAACGTTACAAAAGCTTTATATTTCAGATAAATGCTGTTCTTTTGAACTTTCTATTCATCAAAGACTGTACACAACTGTTTTCGACATTTAAAATAATAATGAATGTTTCTTGAGTATCAATCATCATATTAGAATAATTTCTGAAGGATCATGTGACAGTGACGACTGGAGTAATGATGCTGAAAACTCAGCTTTGATCACAGGAATAAATAACAGTTTAAAATATATTAAAATAGAAAGCAGCTGTTTTAAATTGGAATACTATTTTACAATATTACTGTTTTTGTTTGTATTTTTTATCAAATAAATGCAGCCTTGGTGAGCAGAAGAAACTTCTCTGTTATGTGCGCGCCACAGACTGCACGCACGTCCGCTTAGAGTTCCGCCTTTTGCCTTCCGTCAATATTACGTTATTAGAAAAATATTTTTTTAGAGAATCGATTTTTTGACATTTGTGAATCGATTCAGAATCGTCCACATCCGCATCGCGATGCATCTAAGAATCAATTTTTTCTCCCACCCCTAGATTTCATACAACAGGTTAATAAACAGTTACAATTAAGTCACTTACATTATAGATGCAATGTTGACTGTTTTTGTTCTGTTTCAGCAGCGAAAATAGTTAAACAAAGATCCCGGCAGAACCATCACGTATCACGTGTTTTCTCATAACTGAACGATTCAGCATTTTTAACGAATCGGTTGACTCAAAGATTGAATGATCAATCCATAAACATCTGTCTTAATCATGATCGACTCATTCGAACGAATCGTTTGAACGAATGAATCAATGACTCGCTTATTAAGATGGATGCCTGGCGACACCTAATGGCGGTTTAGTGTTGTTTAAAAGCATCATTCTTTCCCACATGTGTGTGATTTGTGTGTGCAACATTATCATTATTTTTCTTTCACTATTATATTAGCGATTTAAAAGCACCCACTCGTGTCACACGTCGATTAACCGGTGGGAAAATATCCTCAGACACATACCTAATAAATGTATATTTAAATACAATATTGGCCTACCTGGTAAAAAGTTTTATATACTATTTTGATGTCCTTTTGGACACAAGAGGGCAGTATAGCCCTATGTTTGCTTTTTTGTTGAACCAAATAGCACTAAATAGCCTGTTTTTAACTTTTTCATTCTTCTTGAATTGCAAAAACAGAATAAAATGGGTTTAGTTGTGATATTTGTATACTTTTATATAGAAATAAATGGTATATAATTACATTTTTAGAAGATTTTTACTTGAATCCCTCGCCATAGCAAAACCGTTTGAGATATTTATTATCCATTCACAATTTAGCATATTTAATGTAGTTTCATCATGTTGAAAAAGTTTGGTACGAATAAAATAAATAGTTTAAGAGGAGTGGCTAAAAATTCAGAGGCTGATTTTGCAAAAAAATCCACATTCAGACCAAAATATCTGACTTCCTGATGGCCAGAGCTATTGAATGTAAATTAGAAAGTTGTCCGGCTTGATGAGAACAATATAGAAACTATTTTTTCTTTACTGTAGTTAAAAGTAACCCCCCCACTTTTGTCAAAAGCATGTTGAAAGTGACACACTTCCTGCTGCCAGTTGGTGGCGCTATAACTTTGACTCACAATAGCTACATCCATCTGATCGGCCTCTTACCACGAACACACTGCTGAAGTTTCATCAAGATCAGTTAATGTATGCAGAAGTTATTCCACTTCCGTGTTTCTCTTTTCTCGCCATAAATTCGATTCCTCGCCATAGCCAAACCGTTCGAGATATCAAAAATCCGTCCGCAATTTAGCATCCTCAAAGTCTTGACTACATGCACACCGAGTTTGGAGGGGACACGGTGAATTTTGTAGGAGGAGTATTTCACATTCCACAGCAAGCGTTTTCCAAACAACCCATAATAGCCGACTTCCTGTTGGGCTGGCGTAAAACTTGACCAGGGGAAAGTTGTTCGGCACGATGAGATCTATATGTGTACCGAGTTTCATATTAATTCATGCAAGCGTGTTTGATATATGGACCAAGTTTTAGAACCCCGTTCAAGGGGGCGCTGTTGAGCCCCCCAGCCACGCCCGGGTACCAGCTTCAGCCCGGCCCTGATGGCCGTGGGTTCTGACCTGTGTGCAAAGTTTCAAGAGTTTTTGAGCACGTTAAGGACCCCAAAAGCCCCTGAAACCTTGATTAACAATATAAAAGCAATAGTCAAATCCCCCCTCCCCTCTCACACACACAGACACAGAGAGAGGGACAGAAAATTCTTCAGAAAATCCACATTCAAACCAAAATATCTCTCTTCCTGTTGGTCGGAGATGGTTAATGTCAATTAGAAAGTTGTCCGTCTTGATGAGAACAATACACATACCAAGTTTTGTTGCTGTTGATAAAACTAACCGCCCCATTTATGACTAAAGGTGGCGCTACTGAGCCCCTCACCACGCCTGTTTCTGAAACTTTGCACATGTCTACGGGCTAATAAATGTGATGTGTCTGTCGAGTTTCATCCAATTTCAAGTATGTTAAGAGTCTCAAAAGCATCAAAAAAGAATATTAAAGTTTGAAGCGTTGCCATGGCAACAGTATTAAAGATATCAAAAATCCTTTCACAGGTCTACATCTGCCGTGTGTTTACATTATACACATAAAGTTTGAAGCAAATCGGGTAAAAATAAGAGGGTGATTTCAAAGCATTTTGAAAGTGACACACTTCCTGCTGCCAGTTGGTGGCGCTATAACTTTGACTCACAATAGTCACATCAATGTGATCGGCCTCTGACCACGAACACACTGCTGAAGTTTTATCAAGATCAGTCAATGTATGCAGAAGTTATAATACACTTCCTGTTTATCTTTTCTCGCTATAAATTCGTTTCATCGCCACGGCCAAACCGTTCGAGATATCAAAAATCCGTCCGCAATTTAGCATCCTCAATGTCTTGACTTCATGCTGACCGAGTTTGGTGTGGATCGGATCAATTCCCTAGGAGGAGTACATTAAATTCCACAGCATGCGTTTTTCAAACAACCCATAATAGCTGACTTCCTGTTGGGCAGAGCTAATAACTTAGAGTGCGAAAGTTGTTCGGCCCGATGAGATCTATATGTGTACCGAGTTTCATATTATTACATGCAAGCGTGTTTGATTTATGGACCAAGTTTTCGGACCCCGTTCCAGGGGGCGCTGTCGAGCCTCCCTGCCACGCCCGTGTCCCAGCTTCAGCCCGGCCCTAATGGCCACGGGTTCTGACCAGTGTGCAAAGTTTCAAGAGTTTTCGAGCACGTTAAGGGCCCCAAAAGTGCCCGAAAGGTTGAAAAAAAAATAATAATAAAATATAGCTGCGAGCAGCGATTGCGGGCCCAAGCCGGTGGCACCGCCACCCCGGTGCCTTTAGTTACCTAAAGGCACCGGGGATGGCGGTGCCACCGGCTTTGGCCCTCCATCGCTGCTCGCAGCTATATTTATATATATATATATATATATATATATATATATATATACACACACACACACACATATATATATTTTATTTTGCGATGTATATTTATATATTTTTTTTGCGATGTATTTGGATGCTAAACTATTCTTTATTATAGGCTTTGTACTTCACTCGTGTTCCAATATCGATGGAAAAAATCATCCTCTTCACGCGCGCAAAAATGTGCTTGGAAACATCACAGTGGAGCTCTGCTTACTGTGAATGGTACAGATTGTACTACTGACTATTTAAACAGAGCAGTGTAATTCGTTTATGTTAGGTTGACTATTTTTATTATTATATTGTATTAGGGCTATAATGAATGTCAAGATTGCAATTCTGGAATGTGTGTGTGACGCGGTTGCGGTTGAACAGTGGACACAAAAACATAAATAAAATGTTTTAGTTAATTCCTACATCCATAGGAATACATTGAAAATGCTCGCTCTACTCCGCACCATTATCAATGTCTGTGCGGACGTCTGTATTTTACTAGTATATAGTATACTATAGTTAGCGATTTAAAAGCCCTCAGCGGTGTCACATGTCGATTAACCGGTGGGAAAATTTTTATCACAGTCACATCCCTAATATATTTATATATAAATACAATAGGCCTACCTGAAAGAGAATTTTACTTGCCCGACCAAAGTATAGCCTGATTAGAACATCAATAACAAAAAAATAACTTATCAATTTATTAATAAGTTATTAATAACTTAATCACTAAAACGAGAGATTATTCTAATTTCATTACATTCATTTTAAGTTGCAATCAGCAGTTAATAATAAATGTATTACTGATCAATGGTAACAAGGTTGCACTGCTGAGGCTCATGCTGCTTCTCCAGGAGAATTGTAAATAAATGAGCGCAGCACACAAAAAAGCAACCCAGTTAACAACATACTGACTATAAAAATTACAAATATGGAGTTTTTATATATTTTATAACATATGATAGAGTTAAGCAACCTCACTTGACGAGTAGGCAACTATTTCCTGAATACAATCACAATTGAAACTGTGACATTGATTTCATACAACAGGTTAATAAACAGTTACAATTAAGTCACTTACATTTTAGATGCAATATTGACTGTTTTTGTTCTGTTTCAGCAGCAAAAATAGTTAAACAAAGATCACAGCAACTTGTTTTCTCATTACTGAATGATTCAGCATTTTGAAACGAATCGCTTGACTCAAAGATTCAATGGTCAATCCATAAACATCTGTCTCAATCATGAATGACTCAGTCATTGGAATGAATCGTTTGAACGAATGAATCAATGACTCGCTCATTAAGATGGTCGCCTGGCGACACCTAATGGCGGTTTAGTGTTATGTTTAAAAGTATCATTCTTTCCAACGTGCACCATTATCAATGTCCGTGCGGACGTCCGTTTTTTTACTTTCACTTTTATATTAGCGATTTAAAAGCACCCGCTCGTGTCACACGTCGCTTAACCGATGGGAAAATATCCTCACAGTCATATACCTAATAAATTTATATTTAAATACAATAGGCCTACCTAGTAAAACGTTTTATATACTATTTTGATATCCTTTTGGACACAAGAGGGCAGTATAGCCCTATGTTTGCTTTTTTGTTGAAACAAATAGCACTAAATAGCCTGTTTTTAACTTTTTCATACTTCTTGAATTGCAAAAACAGAATAAAATAGGTTTAGTTCTAATATTTGTATAATTTTATATAAAAATAAATGGTGTATAATTAAATTTTAAGAATATATGAGATGTTTTCTGATTCCTTTTTTGACATTATTTTAATCCCTCGCCATGTCAAAACCGTTTGAGATATTCAATATCCGTTCTCAATTT